>NC_042626.1:10476575-10786593 GCF_901001135.1 Rhinatrema bivittatum | reverse complement strand
TAAATTGCCCACGCGCATAAAATACGGGGGTTATGTGTGTGGCCAGGCCTTGAGCACGCCGCAAGCATTTTAGAAGGGGCCCAGCCGCACGCGTAACCCTTGTTACGCACACAAGGGCCAGGCCTCGGCAAAGGGTTGGTCCAGGAGGTAGGGATGGGCAGTCCAGAGGGCGGGGCAGGGCTGGAGGCAGCCGGTACAGCGGCCTTTTGCCACTGTGCCAGGGGATCACACACGTTATAATATCACGTGGCCATGTGCACACGCCAGGTAGCATGCGCACATGGACACGTGCGTATGTTTAAAAATCTACTCCTATATCGCAGTGACAGAGAGGAGCATCTTGGTGGCAGGGTGGCACTTTATGTCCAGGATGGTATAGAGTCCAACAGGATAAAGATCCTGCATGAGACTAAATAAACTGGTAAACAAAGTTTTTGTTTCCTTCAGGCTTTTTGGTGTTCCAAATAGAGTTTTTTTGGTGCTGATCACAGATATTACTTCAAAATGTAATTCTAATCCTAACATGCATTTCTAATCCTAACATGCATTTCTAATCCTAACATGGATAAATAATTTCCATGTCGTTCAACTAAATTATTCCTGCTTGTTGACCCTCTCTCTTGTACCTTCTTATTTACCCAGATTCTTTATTAGCCTACTTCCTCCCAGTTAGCCATCCCTGTTCATTGTAATTTCCTTTCTCAGTTTATTGTGAACCGACATGATGTGTCCTACGAATGCCGGTATATAAAAATGTTAAATAAATAAATTTAAAAAATGTGTACATCACATAAGGTTTTTGAGAAATGGCCAATTTTGTGTTACAATAATTGTGAAATTTTAAAACATAATCTCGTGTACATATATTTTCTTGCTGGACAGTAGTTTTTATGATTTTTAAAATTCATGTCTTATTTTTGATGGCCATAAGCAACATAACATGTAACAGAGACTAACCTTTTTTTTAAATACACCAAGAAACTCTACCTGATCATGCCAGAACTTGCTCGGGCAAGCCCCAGCTCGGCTGCAAGATTCAAACTTGTTTCCATGACACACAGCCTTATATAAGCAGCAGCAATGAGTAGTCTACTATGCAAAGTCTATGTAAATGAGTGAATCGTATCGCTAAAACTGTTGAGTTTAAAGCTTGTGGATTTAATTTCATATACTTTATGAAATGTCGCACCAATGTCGTAATAGCTGTGACACGTTTTGTTATATCTGTGGTGAGTTTACTCTGAAAGCACAGAAAAGGAGTATGACTGCATTCATTAAGAAGGCATACAAGTTATACTTCGGGTGCAAAATTGGTGACCAGGACAGAGAATGGACTCCTCATATATGTTGAGCATCTTGCGCCAGTAGTCTGCGAGCTTGGCTGAAAGGTGTGCGACCATCCATGCCGTTTGCCATCCCAATGATATGGAGGGAACAGAAATATCATATAACTGACTGTTACTTCTGCATGACGAATGTGCCGGGATACTCATCAAAGAACAGGAAGTTTATTAAGTACCCTAACCTTGCATCGGCAATGAGACCAGTGTCGCATGACAACAGTCTTCCTGTTCCAAAACCGCCAGAGGTGTGGACACTTGAGGATGAGGAGGTAGGCGATGATGGCGAGCCATCGCAGATGGAAGCTGCGGCTGATCCTGACTTTGTGCCATCAACATCCAGCAATCCACATTTAATATCTCAGAGCTGAACGATCTGGTCAGAGATTTGGCTTTATCAAGAGTCAGGCAGAGCTGCTTGAGTCAAGGCTGCAAGGATGGAATCTTTTGTCATCTGATACAAAAATTTCAGTATTTTGAAGCCGTGATGAAGGTTTGACAAAATATTTTTCAACCAAGTAGACAGTCTGACTTTTTGCTCTGACATCAATGGATTATTTTGTGCTCTCGGATGTGACCACGACCCAATAGAATGGCGACTGTTTATTGATTCATCAATCTTAAGTTTGAAGGCTGTTTTGCTGCACAACGATAATATCTACCCATCAATACCTGTCGGACATGCTGTTCATATGAAAGAAACGTTTGAGAACATGCAGCTACTGCTAAACCATATTGAGTACTCGAGATACAACTGGAATTTATGTGGTGATCTCAAGGAAGTTGCAATTCTACTGGGTCTGCAGCTTGGTTACACCAAGTATTATTGCTTCCTTTATGAGTGGGACAGTCGAGCAAGAGATTCGCATTACATCAGAAAAGTCTGGCCTCTCCTCAAGAAGTTGGTTTCAGGGCAGAAGAATGTTGCGCACGACCCATTGGTGGATCCAAGTAAGATATTTCTTCCACCTTTGCACATCAAACTTGGGCTGATGAAAAACTTTGTTAAGGCAATGAACAAGCAAAGTAAAGCCTTTGATTATATGCGGCAAATGTTTCCACGTATAAGTGATGCCAAGATAAAGGAAGGTGTTTTCGTTGGCCCACAAATCCGAGCTGTGATGAAGGACAGCCACTTTGATGGTCTTCTGCAAGGTACATAACGTGTTGCGTGGACAGCCTTCAAGAATTTCATTTGTAACTTTCTAGGCAACTATAAGGCAGCAGACTATGTCGAACAGGTTGAAAATCTGCTTCAGGGGTACAAATTGATGAAGTGCAACATGTCATTGAAGATACATTTTCTTCATTCCCACTTGGACTTCTTCCCAGACAACCTTGGCACTGTGAGTGATGAACATGGTAAAATGTTTCATCAAGACATTGTCAAAATGGAGAAACGGTATCAAGGCAAGTGGAACTCCTCCATGCTAGGTGACTATTGTTGGACTCTCATCCACAAAGCGTCGGACAGTGATTACAAACGAAAATATGCGGCAAAACATTTTTAGTTTTGTTTTCTGGTGCCAACATTGCCATTATAGCATATGCCGCTACAGACACGTAACAATGCTTGGGGGGTAATTTTCAAAGGAGTTACGTGCATAAATGTAACTACTATTGTAGCAATTTTCAAAAGCCACTTACTCACGTAAAGTGCACTTATGCGAATAAATCCTATGGACGATTCAATGGCATATATTGTAGCAATTTTCAAAAGCCCACTTACTCGAGTAAAGTGCATTTACACGCGTAAAACACAGTTTTACGCGTGTAAATGCTTTTAAAAATCTGACCCTTAATGTATATCGCAATTTTCTGGCAAACGGTACGTGATACAGACATAATAAATGCATATTTGTGTTCAGCTTGTTAAAATCTACTTGTTTCACCGAAGGTTATGGAGGAAACAAAATGTTCCCAGAAATTTGTTTAGAATCTTTAAGGATAGAAATCCCTTGTGTTTTGGGGAAGAGTATAGTGATAGGAGTATATTACTGTCCACCTAGCCAAGATGGTGAGAAGGACAGTGAAATGTTAAGATAAATTAAGGAAGCTAACTAAATTGGTAGTGCAGTAATAATGGGATATTTCAATTACTCCAATATTGACTGGGTAAGTGAAACATCAGGACATGCTAGAAAGTTCCTGAATGGAATAAATGAGTTTTTATGAAGCAATTGGTTCAGGAACCGATGAGAGAGGGAGCAATTTTAGATCTAGTTCTCAGTGGAGCGTAGGATTTGGTAAGAAAGGTAACAGTGGTGGGGCCACTTGGCAATAGTGATCATAATATGATCAAATTTGAATTGATGACTGGAAGGGGGACAGTAAGTAAATCCATGGCTCTAGCACTAAACGTTCAAAAGGGAAACTTTGATAAAATGAGAAATATAGTTAAAAAATACAGAAAAGTGCAGCTACAAAGGTAAAATGTGTGCAACAGGCGTGGGCATTGTTAAAAAATACCATCCTGGAAGCACAGTTTAGGTTTATTCCACGCATTAGAAAAGGTGGAAGGTCAAACGATTGCCAGCATGGTAAAAAGTGAGATGAAAGAGGCTATTTTAGCCAAAAGATCTTCATTCAAAAATTAGAAGAAGGATCCAGCAGAAGATAATAGTATAAAGCATAAGCATTGGCAAGTTAAATGTAAGACATTGATAAGACAGGCTGAGAGAATTTGAAAAGAAGTTGGCCATAGAGGCAAAAACTCACAATAAAAACCTTTGTAAATATATCTGAAGCAGAAAGCCTGCGAGGGAGTCAGTTGGACTGTTAGATGGTCGAGGGGTTAAAGGGGCACTGAGAGAAGATAAGGCCATTGCGGAAAGATTAAACGATTTCTTTGCTTCGGTGTTTACTGAAGAGGATGTTGGGGAGATACCCATTCTGGAGATGGCTTTCAAAGATAATGTTTCAGATGAACTGAACCAAATCACGGTGAACCTGGAAGATGTGGTAGACTAGATTGACAAACTGAAGAGTAGTAAATCACCTTGATCAGATGGTATACACCCCAGGGTTCTGAAAGAGCTAACAAATGAAATTTCAGACCTATTTCAATTAATTTGTAACCTAACATTAAAATAATCCATTGTACCTGAAGATTGGAAGATGGCCAATGTAACCCTGATATTTAAAAAGGGCTCCAGGGGTGATCCAGGAAACTATAGACTTCAGTGCCGGGAAAAATCGTGGAAACTGTTATAAAGAATAAAATCACAAAACATTTAGATAGACATGGTTTACTGGGACACATCCAGCATGGATTTAACCAAGGGAAATCTTGCCTCACAAATCTCCTACATTTTTTGAAGGGGTGAATAAATATGTGGACAAAGGTGAACGGGTAGATATGGTGTATTTGGATTTTCAGAAGTCATTCAACAAAGTTTGAATCAGATATTGGTGACCAGTCAGGAAAGATGTAAACCAATCCAAAACAGTTGCAGATATACCCAGGCCCTGCAAAGGCATCAGCTTAATGCGATGGTTAATGACATCAAAAATTGCTGATAAATCTAACAATACCAAGACATATTTGGTGCCCATCTCAAAGCCACATCTAAAAATGTCAAGACTGGAAAGTAACTGTCTCTCAGTATTATGAGCTGGACTAAAACCAAATTGAAATTGGTCAAGAATGTTGTTATTATCTAAGAATTCTTGAAGCTGATTCTGAACAATATTCAGTATAACTTTCAATAAAAAGCATAAAGGCGAATTTTAAAAGCCCTGTGTGCGCCAAAGCTGGGAGATACGTGAGTACTTCGGGCTGGTGCATGTCGTGCAGATTTTAAGAAGTGCCCAAGTACACGCGTATCTCCTGGTACGCGCACAAAGGGGCAGAGCATGGGCAGGACATTGGCAGTCCGGGTATGTAACATGAAATGTGTGCTTAAGAATTTAAATGCACAAGCGCATACTAGGGTCCCCAACTGCATAACTTTACATCTGCTATGGATGGCGTGTAAGTTATGAAACAAAAAATGAGGCTAGTTAGTGGCTAGTTAGTGGGATACTTCAAAATACTGCAGCCAGAATACTGACGGGGAAAAAGAGGAGGGACCATATAACCGAAACTCTAGCAGACTTACATTGGTTACCTATCGAATACAGGATGAAATAAAAGGCCTTATGCACTATACACAAACTAATATATGATAAAGAAGCAGACTGGCTAAACACAGCCTTACGAGTACATGTTCCACAAAAAAACCTCCGCCCAGCAAACAAAGCACTACTAACAATCCCTTCCGTAAAGTCAGCAAAATTAACCCAAGTGAGAGAAAGAGCTTTATCATTGGCTGGGCCCATACTATGGAACACGATGCCCCCTGAACTCAGATTACAGAATAATCTCAAAACTTTTAAGAAAAATTTAAAAACATGGCTCTTTAAAAATGCCTTCACTAAAGAGTGTGGAGGGTAGAGAATGAAAGTACAGGGTAATGCAGATGAGAATGAATTTACTCAATCCTACATTTAAGAAGTAATATCTCAAAGAGATAGTAACTCAATAATATACCTGGACTTGACCAACATTACTCAAATAATGATTTTATTTATGAAATTGTAACCGAACTTTATTGGCACCTGTTAGAATGTACAATATCCTACATTTACTTACCTTAGTCTATGTGCCTATTTGTAAACTGTTGCGATGGTATATAACTTAGCGATGGTATAGAAAAGTTTTTAAATAAATAAATACATAAATAAATACATTTTAAGGTTTGGGGCTAAAAGGGTAAAAGGGATGCATATTAATTAGAGGGGTTAGGAAGTCCTGTCTTTTACCTGGGTGAAATGAGAATGGACTGGGGAAGTTGGTAATTGTGTTGGCACGTGTATCTAATAAAATCCCCCCCACTTATGCGGTAAAGTCAGCATGAGTACACATGTGTGCATCCATATAAAATTGCTTGCACATGTACAGACGATTTTATATCATATGCACATATACGCGTGTATGTTATAAAATGGCCGTGTCTCTGGATGTGAGCCAGCATACGCGCAACATGTACACCCGCGTGGCTTTTTGAAAGTTATCCTCCCTGGATGTATTTGTTTACATGCCCTCTTATGTTATATTGCACCACAGGCAGCCTTCAGCTCCCATGTTTCTTATGTTCAGTGTGGTACTGCTGGCACTGTATTCTCTAGGGGGATCCCATTCATTGTAACACTAATTTTATTATTCACATTGATCAATTTTATTGTCTCATTAGAAAACCTATCAGTAACAGCAGTATTATGAATCCAGTTTGTTTTGCTGTTTGTGCCCCATAGATCTTAGATGAAGTGGAGAAGAGACGGGAAATGTCTCCAGCCCTGGTGTCCCCTTTCATGCGCAGTGTCATGGAGGCTCCTTTTCCTGCTCCAGGACGCACCATCACTGTAAAAAGCTTCCTACCAGGAGCAGGAAATGAGGTAAACAAAAGCAGACAGCAGACAACTTCCAGCATCCAGTGCATCCACAGTACTTCTTGGCACTTTGTTTGAAGATGGAGTGGTAGAAGTGTAAATTGGTAGGGAATAAAATTAGTATGACGAGAAGTATTTCAATTTAGTTCATAGTTTATTCCTAACATATAATATGTGCCACAAGCTTTTTCCCTTAGGAGTCTCCTTCAGTCTCTGCCTTTCAGGTCTAATTACACCCTACCCTAAGATGACAATGAGAGAGCACACAGAGCAAGCATGCACAACCATCAAGCTTTCCTGCTTTTTATGCACATCATGTACTTCAAGCTATGAATCACTGTCCTCCAGTGAAAGGTTCTAAGGTTCTCTCTTTAGAAACCTTAAAATGTCCAATAGGTGTTGTTTTAGAATGACTCCTACAACCCTTCACCCAGCTTTCCAATACTAACTCACTGTGATCTAGAATAAGTGACTTTTAAGGATGGTGCAGAGAGTAAAATTTTAAATTTCACAGATAATTTTCAAAATGTGCTTTTTGTAAAATATTTGCTGTAGACAAGCGGGAATTTCTGTGTGAAAAGGGAAATAGAAAACACCAGTTTTGTAGGTTTTTAATTATAAAAAGGATTTCTGAATGTGAAAAAGGTGAATTTTGCCATTTTTTCATCTATGTCAGAAACTGTAATTATACAATTTGTTCACAAATTTTTCCATAAAAGCAAAAAACCTAGTTCCTACCGAGTACATTTTCACACAGATTGTCTTACTTTTTTTTCCTAGTCAGTCACTTTAGGTCCTTGGACCTCACTTCCAGTCCCAGTTCTGCCTCTGACTTGTTGTAGCCTGTCTATGGTCCAATTCTTCCTCATCTCCACCACTGCATTGTCTTAGATCACCCAAATAAAAGTGAATACCACCATTGTTCTCATCCTGTTTGCTTCTTGAAAAGCTGCCATGAGAGGTGTTCTCATTGGGGTGGCTGCATGTGTTTCTGCTTTTATTGTGATTGAAAGTCTATTGTCAGAACAAAAATCACTATCTAAGTGCATTTATTATTACTTCTACTGTTATTACTCTTCAAGTAAAGGATATATTTTGACATAATAATCTGCAGATTCTTTTCACCCTTCTTAGGTAATAGAACTGTGCAGGCCAATGGATTCCCGCTTGGAACATGTAGACTTTGACTGTTTGTTTAAGTGTCTGAGTGTATGTCATCTCGTCAAAGTATTTGCATCTCTCCTGTTGGAAAGGAGAGTCATCTTTGTTGCTGATAATCTCAGGTGAGGAATAAGCTCTCTATTACAGTTTCCTTATTTTCTAAGGGGAAAAACTTTAATTTTGTTGTTTGCATTGTCTTCTTTAGAACTATTTTTGCGATAATTTGCTTAAAACATTACTAACAGACTCCTTATCAAAGACTCTTCAGAAGCAGTTACATGTTCTAATGTACTTGATTCACGTTTCTGTCTTCATCAAGCCTTATAAAAATTTTGGCACTAACCTTCATGAGTAGGGTGGCAGACTGCTTAAGAGGGATTTGTATTATCTATATTTACCTTAAAAGAAATGTGACTGCCTTCAGATGATGACTTGGGTTAACATAAAAACTGAGTTGACTCTTGCTTATCAACCAGATTACCTTGCAGCTACTAAACTCTACAGCTTCTGATGCTATGTTGAAATTGTTTAAAAAAAGTATTGTACAAGGGGATTTAAATAGCGATTTTAGTTGTTGCGGAGCAGGTGTGCCTAAGCCTGGGGGGGGGGGGGGGGGGGAGGCAGAGAAGATTGCAGCTGCTGCAGTGGTGACCCTTAGTAACCTATAAGTGGCATAGTGAGTGCACCTCAGAGGGGAGGAGCTTCTCCAGCCCTGGGGCCAACAAGGGATTCCTGGCCACCCAAGCACAACTGTCTGGGGGAGAGGGAGGCAGAATGCAGAAATCACTAAAGATGTTTTGGGGAATGGGGAGTTGGGCAGAAAAACCACCAAAATCACAAAATGATTTTAGGGGTTTTATTCTGTAGAAAATATTTTTCATGGGAATTTTTTGATATCTTGGGTCTTACATTAGCTACAAAATGGGAAACATAGTAAAACTCTTTAAAATTAGGCCACATTCATGGTTTTGTTGGTACTTATTTGAAGGTTTTTGTTTATTGTTGAAATATGAAGCGGAGTGATTTTGGATTTAGATTCGCTTCTCTTGGAAGAAGTGGGATGGGTGGAGGGCTTGGGTTAGGAATTCTGTATAAGTATTATTACATATGATTATTGATCTAGACATGGTATATAAGAATCAAACATCACTGTGTCTCATATTTTGTTTATTGTTGAAAGTTCAATAAAACAGATTAAGCATAAAATTAGGTCAGGTCTTTTGTCAGATCAGATACTTTAGGTACTTACATTTCATGTGTTTGAATGATCTCATACACAGAAGCATTTTAGCACACTGTACCATTAATGAGACATGTTACAAAAAACAAATCTCAGTAAAGTTTTTAAAGTGAAGATGGAAAGCCTGTTTTCAGATGCATATATGCTTTAATTTATGATTTGTTACTTTCTTCTAGTATCTTGTCAAAGTGTGGTCATGCTGTGGTTGCTATGCTTTACCCTTTCACCTGGCAACACACCTATATCCCCGTATTACCAGCCTCTATGATCGATATAGTCTGCTCACCCACACCATTCCTGATTGGGATCTTGTCTTGCTGTTTACCTCTACTAAGTGATTTACCCATAGAAGAGGTGAGAGTTGTATATATCCTCTTTCATTGAAATATAACTCACAATGAGAAATAATACTATAAAATGTTGGGCTGCCCAGGAGCTTTATTGTCAGGTTGTTCAAACATTTGAGTTAGGATACTGGAAAAGAATCAGAGGCAGGAAAAAAATGATGCACTTTCATCCCAGATTTAAAAACTGAATCAGGCACCCACATGAAGAGGGAGGGTGTGTATTGATTTTATTTTTGGGGCATGGGTGTAGTCCTATGTCACATCAGAACAGACCACTTTTGTTCTGAGCATTATTGCATGGGCTGTTAGTGCTGCTAGATAAATCATGAGATGGCGTGTGTAACTTTCATATGAAGTATAAGCTTAGGCGAGTATAGGTAAACACCTTACTGTATGAAAAGATCTAAGAGACACTGCAACTTGTAGTGTTAAGCACGGTCACATTTGACTTACCAAGCGAACATATTGGATGCATTACAGTATTTACTAGCACTCACAGGGATAGATTTTAAAAGCTCTACACACGCCAAATCCGGGAGATACGTGTCTCTTGGGCTGGTGCGCAGCATGCGTATTTTAAGAAGCATGGACGCATGTATCTCCCGGTACACGCACAAAAGAAAAAGTCCAAAAAGGGGGCATGGCAACCGGTGTATAAGTATTTACGTGCACAAGCGCATGCTGGGCTCCCCCTACTGCATAACTTTACTTCTGCTATAGATGGCGTGTAAGTTCTAAAACAAAAACTAGGAAGGCCAGTGGGGTTTTAAGGATTGGGGCAGATAGGGTAGAAGACAGGTTAGTTAGCTAGGGGATTAGGAAGTCCTATCCTGTAACTGGGCAAAGTGGGAACGAACTGATTTAACTGGTAATTGCGTCGACGCACGTGTATATTAAAATCCCCCCACTTACGTGGTAGAAGCGGCACATGTGCACATCCATATAAAATGGCGTGCACATTTACGTGCTTCCAGCCAATTTTATAACATACACGCATGCATGTTATAAAGTGGGTACGTGCTGGCATACGTGCATTCGTGCATGCCCACACGGCTGTTTTAAAGTTACCATCTTAAGGGTGCATTCTAAAAGCCCTGTGTGTGGCAAATCCGGGAAATACGTGCATGACTGGGACACGTGCTGATTTTAAGTGGCCCAGTACATGGATAAAAAAGGGGTGGAACAGATTGGAGTCCGGATTGGGACTACACCCATGAAGTCAGTTACACACACCAACGCGCGCCGGTCTCACACAACCGAGTAACTTGCTTCTCCTGTGGGCAAGCGTGTAAGTAGTAAGTAGTAAAAAAAGGGTAGTCAGCGGAGTTTTGGGGGTTGGGGCCAGTAAGATAAAAGGGAGGCAAGTTAGGTAGGGGGTTTAGGGAGTCTGCTCCTTTACTGGGAAATAGGCCCCATACGTGCGCATGTTATAAAATCGGCACGTCCATGTGTGCACGCCAAACGTGTGCATGTGCGTCCGCATGCGACTCTTATAATCTACCTTCTATTGTAGATATGAAATGCGTACTGAGACCAGTTACCCAGAAAAGGATGATGCGGTAGGAAGCGGGGGGGGGGGGGGGGGGTTGCTTGTTTCAAAATGGTGGCATCAGCCTAATTTTATGAAGTAGATTGCTTATTCTTTAATATGGAAATGTTTCCTAGTATTTGGGTCAAACCAGAGCTTTTCTTTAGTTTTCTTAGAAGAAAAAAAAAAGCTCTAAAAATGTTAAGGGTTTGTCATCAGCTGATATTCCTTTTATTTTCCGTATTGTTTTTAGTGACATATCAGTAAGAAACTATATTTTGGTTGTAAGTAAGAGAGACTATTTTTAAATTTTGGTTGCGCAATATGAAATCTAAGATTTTTCTGTTCACATATGTGTTTTATTTACATAAAACAAACACATTTTCTAAATTTATTCCACTTCCTGTTTGCCCTAGGTGCTGATTGTTGATCTTTGTGCAAACAAGTTCCTACAACAAGTGAGTCAAAGTTTCACTAGTTACATGCATACGTACACGTGCGCCCACACAGCTATTTCAAAGTTACCATCTTAAAGTGCACTTACACATGGCATATGTCATAGCAATTTTCAAAACCCATTTACATGTGTAAAACCCAGTTTTAATTGCATAAATCCATTTGAAAATGACCTCAATATTTTTTTTATTCTAATTTATTCCACCAGCTATTTTACATGGAATCCAGGGTCAGTGTACGATTTCCCTATACTACTACCATTATTCTATTTGCCAGCACTGCTCTGAAATACCACAAAGATGCTAATATACTTTTTCCTTTTTCAGATATCTGATGAAGATGACATTTTACCTCACAAACTCCAAGCTGCACTTGTACAGATTTTGGAACATCGAAATGACATTTTAACGCATGAACAACACTTTACAGAAGGTGACTGTATAAAAATTAGTCACATACATATAAGCACAGACACTAATATAGAAGCAAACAAAGCTGAAGACAGTTTAAAAAAAAAAAGTGCATTCTCTGCATGTGAGATGTTCTGAACAAGGAAGACTTGAATCTAGAAGATGCCACACATAGTACTCACATTTCACAAGCTACACAAACAGCGCATATCACAGCATTATTGAATCAAGAATTTTATAATAAAGCAAACTATTTTGAATTTATTTATTTACTTATAAATTCTTCTATTCTGCATACTTCCTTCATTCAAAGCGGATTTGCTACCTTTTATGATCAGAGTATGTATTATCCAAAAATGATGTACATGAGCTTTCAGACCCACATACATATGATCTGAAGAAGGGGTTTAACTCATGTTGTTTCTCTTTATAGAGGATGTTTCGCTCAGTTCTCTGGTCTCTGAAGCATTTGTCAGATTGTTTGTGGAGATTGTGGGACATTACTCCCTGCACATGTATGTCAATGAGAAAGGAGAGCGGATTTTCCAGCGAGAGCCATTTCGTAAATCACATACCTCTCGCAGTATCAGGCAGTTTTTGGATATGTTCATGGAAACACAGATGTTTGCAGGATTCATTCAAGATCGGGAACTCCGTAAAAGTGGTGTGAAAGGTAAGGTCTCTTTAATTAATAGGGTTGAGAGCATATAGTGGGTTATGCTATGGTATGTGGTATTTGCTTTGTAGACTGTATTACGCAAACAAACTAGGAGAATAATAACACTCACTATGTCTTTTGTGAAACAATGAAAGGATAATTTTGTGTATAATATATGTACACAGCAGATGCTTATGAGAATACCTGAGCCAAATAACAAAACAGTATACAGTATATCAGCACAAAAACAAAAGCAATTTCCCCAACTAATAGCTTATAATTATATACAAAAGCCTAATGAGAGCGGTCACCCTTGATTGGAGACACATCAGTACTGGAGATCCTTTTATCAGTGTGAGATTTGTTGTGCTGTCAGCTCTCAGCAGGAAATCTGAATATGTGTCTTTTTGGAATAGGACATAGGCTGTTTGGATTTCTTTGTGTAGCCCTTTTTTACTACACATGCTCAGAAGGAATCTCTTTGTTTAACTTTCCTGAAATGTTGCCAAGCTACTGATAAGAAAAACTTACTGCATATGTTTTCTATGATGGTGGATTTCTGGTCTTTATTCACCACTCCTAACACATTCTATCCTGGACAGCTGCCAGGTGCTTCAGCGCTCAGCTTTTTGCCAAAACAACTTGTGCTGCAATAAAGTAGCTCTTAGAATGCTAGCTAGCTTCAAGCAAGTAGCAGTCTTATGATTTTAAGTAAGTGTTCAGTATCTATCTGTTTCATGACCTTGAAGCTTACAGAAAGGGAGAGCAATGTATAGGCCATAAGATGTGCCTCTTCTAGCAAAGGAAGTGAAGAGGGGAAAGAAGGGAGAGTGAAACCATGGGTACGTGCTTACCTTGAACATAATCTAAGTTGTACTTTCTGTAATACTAGGGAGAAAAAGGTGGAGGCCATGAAGCAAGAACTGTTCTTAATTCTGCATACAATCATTATAAACAAATCATATCTATATGGCAATATTTTTCTCTCATAAAGGACAAAGTTTTATTCAAAATTATACACTAATACAGGGTAGTCAACTCTCCTGCATTTGCAGAAACAGTCATTTTAGTTAAAAATAAGGACAAGATTTGATGTCTTATCCTATAAAACAAATTGCCCAAGGTCAAAAGGAAGATCAGTGGGATTTGAAACCTTGCTTCCTTAGTTCTCAGCCTGCTGCTTTAGCAACTGTATTAGAGTTTCCCAAACATTTAGCCAATGCGACCCTATTATAGTACTAGAAAATTTACATGACCCCAAAGGACGATTGAAACAAATTAGCAGGGGTGTGATTCCCTACCCTTCCCTCACTCGACCATCACCCCCTCCAGAGGACCTCTTCTCTTAACCTCTAGTGGAGCCCCTCTTGCACCCTCTGGATAACATGCTTTTATAGGCAGAATATAAAATTGCAATAAATGAAATGAAAAATGCTTCTCACCTCCCCAGTCCTGCCCAACCCCCTTTTCACATCCCTCCTTGTTCAGCGCTTCCCATTACAGAAACTTAAGCAAGGGTAGTGCCACTGCAGGGCCTGTGAGAGCATGCTGACTCATAGGCCCCCACACTGCCTTCCACTACTACTAGCGCCTAAAGAGTGCTGCCATTTCAGGCACTTGTGACCCCATCTGAACGTTGAGTGACCCACAGTTTGAGAAGCCCTGTACTAGGCTACTCCTCCATTTTGATAAGACCTTAAGACATGTCCTTTAGTCTGACTACATACATTTCCACATGGCCCTCAAGATTACTTTTGAAAATTATATTCTTTATTAATTTCTTAGATATATAAGTCAGATAAATCCTGATCACAAGAAACACATGGCAATTATATAAGGGAAAAAAGAAAATTCAGCAATAAGGAAAAGAATTGTAACAGGTTATTGCCACTAATTTTGACCACAAATGGGGAGAGATTTAAAAAGAAAATTAAAGTGCAAAAATCATTATAATTTGTATATTGAACCTAAAAATTACATCCAAAGCATTATGAAACAACAACAATGGTTACAGACTTATGGGTAATTTTTTTAAAAATACGTGCGCCGGTGTGTACAGGGAGGGTAGATTTGCCCAGGCCGGCGCTTACAGGGAGGGTAGATTTGCCCAGTTTACGCTCAGCGACGAGATTGTGCCTCCCCCAGTTCCCTCCCAGTCCACTCCAATTAAGGTGTGACTAAGAGGGAACTTTCCTACCCCCCTACCTACCCTCCCCTCCCTTTTCCACCACCGCTTTGAAGACCCTATCTTTTTGTTATTTTGTTTTTGAACTTACGCCAGCTCCTGAGCTGGCGTAACTTGCGCACACTGCCAGGCTGCCGGCGCGTGATCCCCTGGCACAGCGGCAAATAGCCGCTGTATCAGCAGCCTCCAGCTCCACCCTGCCCCGCCCCCTAGCCCGCCCCTTGAAAGAGATCTGGCTCTTGTGTGGGGAATGGGGGTTATCGCACAGCTGGGCCTCTTCTCACAGGACAAGTAGATGGTAGTCCTCATATGGGTGACATCATCAGGATGGAGCCCAATCATGGAACACTTTTGTCAAAGTTTCTAGAAATTTGACTGGCACCTACTGGGCATGCCCAGCAATGCACTGACCCTGCATCCGGCAGGGGTCCCCCTTCAGTCTTCTTTTTTACACGCAGCAGTAGCCACGTGGGTTAAGGAGCTCTGGAGATTCCTGACAGGAATTTTCCTCACGGAACTTCTTTCAAAAGTTTCTACCCCATATGGGTCCCCCTATCGATATCCATACTCTGCGGTTGAAAGGTAAGGTTTTACCCTTGTTGCGGTCGATTCCCGTCAAGTTATCCCTTCGGAGTCTACTGGCCAGCAACCGCACCATGGCTACATTTTTGTCAGAGTCATGGTGTCTGGTTTTCATCGGTGCCCCGACTATACTAAAACAATGTCCATCACTGACCCGCATGGGGTCTGTGTTATGTGTTTGGGGTCCGGCCACAATGTCCTAACTTGCACCAAATGTGCCCAAATGATACCGAAGGGCCGTAAGGCTCGGTTAGAGAAAATGGACTCTTTCAGTTAAAAACCCCGACTCCATCGATAGCTTCGACGTCGTCTGAGCCAGTGCCATCGACTTCTCGCCAGCACCAGGACACTACTGCTGTTCGACCAGCATCGACGATTCCAAAGGTGTCGATTGCCTCCTTGCCTCCTCAAGAAAAGGACCGAGGAAAACATTGTGAAAAGCGTTGACACCGGCATCGGAAGGCTCAGTCCGTCAATCCAGGCATGTCCTCGGCATCGACTGAGCCACCGACAAAGAAGCCCCGTCCAGAAAAGGCCCCATCCTCTTCTGTGACTGGGTCACCAAGGTGTTCCTCACCTTCAGTGGTGCCGGGATCGCGATTCCACCTTCACCTCCAGCTATGCCAGTGCTGCCTCCTACTCCGGTGCCGGGGTTCCATGCCCCAGTCTTCCGCGAGGAATTGGATCGGATGATCCAAGAGGCCATCGGTAAAGCACTTCAGGGCTTCCAACCTCCATCGATGCCGGTACCAGTCCCCAAGCCGGTCACCGATCCGATTCCCGTAGCACTCGCACCGCTACTGGGTAGACTAGATGCGTTGATCAGTGCCCTGCCTACCTTCCACACCGATTCCATTATCATCGGATGATGAGGAAACATCGTTACCCATTCCACTGTCTGGGATTTTACCACCGACTCGTCCATCGATGTCACCAGTCCCTTCAGTGCCTCCATCTATGCCATAGTTTCCTCCATCGATGCCGTCTGTGCCTCCGATGTCGTCGATACCTAGGCCTGGTCCCAGCGTCAGGGTTTTGACTCCTTCCTAGAGAGTGTAAGCCAACCTCCTCTTCCTTCCATTCCGGTTGGCAGTCGGCTCTGCCACTTCAACAGCGCTTGGCATACAGTCACCACAGACCAGTGGGTACTGGCAGTAGTCACTCAGGGTTACCACCTAAATTTCCTGACTGTTCCAGCGGACTCTCCACCTCGGTTGACGTGGGGGTCATCCGACCACTCTCCCTTGCTCGAACAGGAGGTCTCATCCCTCCTCAAATCCTGAGCAATAGAACCAGTGCCCCTCTCCCAGCAGGGGGCAAGGGTTTTATTCCCGGTATTTTCTAAGTGGCGTACACCTGATACTGGACCTCTGCGCCCTAAACAAATTTTTGCAGAGAGAAAAATTAAAAATGGTAACCTTGGGCTCTCTACTTCCTCTTCTACAAAGAGGAGATGGGCTATGCTCTCTAGATCTCCAAGATGGTTTCACACACATCTCAATTACTCCATCTCATTGCAAGTATCTGCGATTCCTGGTTGGCCCCCGTCATTTCCAGTACCGTGTACTACCATTCGGCCTGGCGTCCACTCCACAAGTATTCACCAAGTGCCTGGTGGTGATCGCAGCCTTCCTTAGGAACCAGGGTGTGCATGTCTACCCTTATCTCGACGATTGGTTGATAAGGGCTCCGACTCAGCAGGGCGCACTAATCTCCCTGCGTCTCACTATCAACACTCTGATTTCTTTAGGGCTTCTAAACAACTAAATTGATATATGATATGTTATGATATATGATATGTTCACCTTATTTCATATTGTCTGTAAAGCTTGTTGCTATTTATTGTTTATTGTAAACCGAGATGATGTTATTAACGTGCCGCGGTATATAAAAAAAATCACTAAATAAATAAATAAACTATCCCAAATCCAAGATAGTTCCATCTCAAACCCTATCCTTTATAGGGGCCGACCTAAACACTCTACAGGCGAAAGCCTTCCTCCCCAGGATCGAGCTTTCACCATAACATCTCTGGCGCATCAACTACAGACTCTAGTATCTTCAACTGCTCGTCACTTCCTCATACTGCTGGGTCACATGGTGTCCTCGGTGCATGTCACTCCGATGGCTCGCCTCGCCATGAGAGTAATGCAGTGGATTCAAGCTTGTCAGCCAATGTCCAGCATTATCCAGGTTACCAAACAGCTCCGTCTGTCACTAGCTTGGTGGATGCACCACTCCAATCTCATTCAAGGCCTTCCATTTCAGGCTCCAGATCCTCAAATTACCTTAACAACAGACGCATCCAACCTCGGGTGGAGCACACATGTAGGCGACCTGCAGACTCAGGGAACCTGGTCTACAGAGGAAGCCAAACACCAGATAAATTTACTGGAGCTACGGGCGATCAGATATGCCCTCAAGGCCTTTCAGGATTGCCTATCAGACAAAGCCATCCTGATTCAAACCGACAATCAGGTTGCAATGTGGTACATCAACAAACAAGGGGGAACAGGCTCCTACCTCTTGTGTCAGGAAGCTGCACAGATATGGGCATGGGCCCTTTCCCGCTCGATGTACCTCAAAGCAACCTACTTGCCGAGAGTGGACAATCTTTTGGCGGACAGGCCGAGTTGCACTTTCCATCCGCATGAGTGGTCTCTCAACCCCACGATAGCAGACACGATATTCCAATGCTGGGGTTACCCTCGCATAGACCTCTTTGCGTCGGTCTACAACCACAAAGTAGACAACTTCTGTTCTCTCATTCGCAGTCACCACTCGCAACCAGGAGATGCCTTCGCTCTCTTCTGGGCCAGTGGTCTCCTTTATGTGTACCCTCCACTTCCTCTCATTTCAAAGACTCTCGTGAAGCTCTGGCAGGACAAGGGGATTAATTATTCTGATAGCTCCCCACTGGCCACACCAGGTATGCTGACATATTCCTCTGGGGAAGGATCCCCTTCTAATCACTCAGAACAAAGGGTATCTTTGACACCCCAACCTCCAAGCTCTGTCTCTGACGGCCTGGATGTTGAAAGGTTAATACTCCAACCTTTTAACCTTTCAGAGTCGGTATCCCGAGTCCTGGTGGCTTCACGAAAGCCTTCAACGAGAAGGTCTTATTGCTCTAAATGGAAGAGGTTTATGGTCTGGTGCACTTCCATGTCCTTAGACCCTTTCACTTGTTCCACTGTGAGGTTCCTGGACTATCTCTGTCACCTGTCAGAGTTAGGCCTAAAAACTTCCTCTATCAGAGTCCATGTTAGTGCAGTGTCTACGTACCATAAGGGTATAGGAATTGTCTCCATTTCAACGCAACCCTTAGTATCACGTTTCATGAGGCTTGCTCCATTTAAAATCTCCGCTGCGCCCTCCTGCCCCTACTTGGGACCTTAATGTGGTTTTGGGCCGGCTCATGAAATCTGTTTGAGCCTCTCCACTCCTGTGATCTCCGCTATCTCACCTGGAAAGTACTTTTTCTTCTTGAGATCACGTCTGCTCGCAGAGTTAGTGAATTACAGGCATTAGTTACCTACCCACCTTACACTAAAATTCTGCATGACAGGGTAGTGCTCCACACTCACCCTAAATTTTTGCCGAAGATAGTGTCGTAATTTCATATTAACCAATCTATTATCCTACCTACCTTTTTTCCCAGGCCCCATTCGAACCCAAACAGGCTCTGCATTCTTTGGACTGCAAACGTGCTCTAGCTTTCTATCTGGACCACACGTCGGCCCACAGGAAATCCACTCAATTGTTTGTTTCTTTTGATACCATCAAATTGGGAAATCCTGTGGGAAAGCAGACCCTCTCCTCCTGGTTGGCAGAATGCATCTCTTTTTGATACCAGCAAGCAGGCATTCCGCTACAAGACCATGTAAAAGCTCACTCGGTCAGGGCCATGGCGACATCAGTAGCGCACCTCCGTTCAGTGCCGCTTGGTGATATTTGTAAGGCTGCTACCTGGAGTTCTCTCCATACTTTCGCAGCCTATTATTGCTTAGATAAGACTGGCAGACAGGATTCCATCTTTGGCCAGTCTATTCTGCGTAACCTGTTTTCAATTTAATTTCCCAACATCCTTCCACCGACCCCCTCCAGGGTTCAGGATGCCCTACTAACTAAATTTCCACCCCTGTTGTTGGCCTGTTGCACGTCTTTGGGTGCATTTGGTGCTTTGCTCGGACATCCTCAGCTCGGTACTCACCCATATGTGAGGACTACCATCCTGCTTGTCCTGTGAGAAAGCAGAGTTGCTTACCTTTAACAGGTGTTCTCACAGGACAGCAGGATGTTAGTCCTCATGAAACCCACCCGCCACCCCGCAGAGTTGGGTTCGTTTACGTTTTCTTATTTAATTTTTCGCACGTACTTTTACTATACGACGAGACTGAAGGGGGACCCCTGCTGAATGCAGGGTCAGTGCCGTGCTGGGCATGCCCAGTAGGTGCCAGTCAAAGTTCTAGAAACTTTGACAAAAGTGTTTCGTGATTGGGCTCCATCCTGATGATGTCACCCATATGTGAGGACTAACATCCTGCTGTCCTGTGAGAACACCTGTTACAGGTAAGCAATTCTGCTTTCTAAAATGCGCAAGGCCCAGCCACATGCATAACCGTTTTCCCCGCGCGCAGGAGATTAAAAATCAAATCTTTATTCTACAAAACCTGTTCCCTCTTTTTTGGCCCAAATTGTTTTCTGTCCTGTTCCTCATGAAAATTTTCTGACACCAATGATTTTCAAAGGGAGACTGACATTACCCTTCTTTCCCTCAAACCTCTTGATACAAGCTTTCAAATGTCTTGGCATTCATTTAAAGAGAAATGTTTGTCTTTACATCTTCCTGTAGTTTATTGCTCAGTAAGACAACATTTCCAACTCTGCCCTGCAAATATGTAGATTGATGCTTAATTAAAAAAAAAAAAAAAGGCAAAACCTTACTACTTTCGTCATGTACAGTGGTCACTTGTTGTGAATGAAGTCTCTAGAAACTATTCCGATCCTCAAATTTGAAAAATTATTACTTCTGAAAGCATCTGCACGCGTAAAGTAAGAGATTTATCAAAACTGTGGGGATCAAGACATAGATCTGTCAGTAGTTAGTGTTTTAATTCTGTCATTTGTATAAAATTTTATGAAGGCAATTTTCAAAAGCATTTATCCAGATAAATTGACCAGACTAAAAATTGTCGTCCTCAACTTGCTAAAAATACATGTGGTTATGTAGCGCGAGTACATTTAGCCACGTTAAGGAGGAATTCCTATGGGTGTGTTGGAAGACAACGCACATACATTAAATTTTCAAAAGGACACGTGCTATTTTTTGCTTTCCTCTTTCCCCACCTCACAATAGCAGGTGCAAAGCATGTGGTTGCTTTAACATGAACACTTTATGCTTGCTAACTCTCAAAGAGAAACACCATGGGTAGTTTTTCTTTGAAAATTTGTACAACCACCACTACTTACTTTGCAGCTCTGTGCGCAGTTTGGAACTTGCCCATCCATGAGAGGAGTAGAATCCTTTGTGATCTCTCATGGTTTATAAGAAAAATTTTAGAGATGTCTCTTATTGTCCACCACTCTTGATCACACATGCACGTTTTCTTAAATAGGTCTGTTTGAACTGCGTGCTTGCGAGTATTTGGAAAGCATTCCCGAATCTGAGCCCAGTGGGGTGAACAAATTCCTGAGGGGACTGGGTAAGTATTTCTTTAAAAAAAAAATACAAGGCCTAGGAGATCTAACAGACTTTCACTGGGGTTTACAGTGGTGCAATTCAAACATGCACAGGATAGATATTGAGGAATCATAAGTGGCAGGGGGAACAAAATTACAGATTGAGTAAGTCTTGGACAGCCCCGTAGGTAGGCACAAATGGAAAAACTGGATGTTATGCTGATAATCCTCTGTTTCTATGCAGGTGCACGTGATACAAGATTGTTAGTAGACAGGGAAATACTTCATTCTTCTCTATCACAAAGGATGATCTTTTTTATAAGTATTCTGTAGGGAAAATAGGCACACAGTCATCTTGAGATCAATAAAAGGATATTTCCTTATAAAAAATCAACTAAATTGGCCCCTATTAATTTTTACTCACATATTCTTAGGAAGCTGTCAACTTCCTCCTTAATGCTTTGGAATCATGATTTATAATTGTATTTGTTGGCTCATCTCTGGGGATAAAAAAAACCCCAACAAAATAAAACCCAAACACTTATGGTGTTGAAATTTTCAGGGCACCATAGTCAATAATACATTTTCCTTTTTATAGGTAATAAAATGAAATTTCTTCAAAAGAAGTGAAAAGCGAGATTGGCACTGCGGAAGACAGTATGTGATTTTGTGCACAGAAAAGTCTGAGCTACTACATTTAGGCGTGATGGATAGATGTACGTCTGTCAGAACGTCCTTCCAGAAGCATTAAGCACTAGCTAAATGTTAAGTGCATTCTAACAAACATTACCTACTTCATCTCCCTGGTTTAACTGGAGTTCTGCTGAATATATAAACTAATGGAATAACCAGAATTTTGCTTTAAACAGATGGACAATTCCATTTGATTTTGAAACAAGCAAAGGACAATATTGGCTTATTTCTTCAAAAGCACTCAGCTGCTTCCTGCTACATATTCAGAAGGGCACATCTCTGTTTCTTTAGGAAAAGCATCAATGTGTGTTAGTTGAAAACAAATAAAATATGTAAAAGGACTAGTTAATGATTTTGTCGGTTGAGTGTTGTGTGGTGCTGCTTTCTGCTTGTGCTCACTCTTGGTGGTGAGTTTTCAGTATTGAGCATACAGGTTACCGATAATTGTTTTGGCACTTTGGTAGTAAATGTTTAACCAAATATAAATTTACGTGCCTCTCTGTAAACCGTCGTGATGGTGTATTACTAAACGATGGTATAGAAAATATTTTAAATAAATGAGTCCCATGCACCCCTGAGGTTATTGCTGGATTTAATAGCAATTTGTATCTTGTCACCACTCCTGAACATTTGCTGCTTGGTTTGGGCCAAACATTGTTTCCTTCAGATATCTATTTTAACCATTGCTGTGTTTCTGGCTTGAACTTTGTTCAGTTACATTGCGCCAGCTGTTGCCTATTTTTAATGTGAATCTCTAAAGCCTTTGTATCAGTTCTGTATCAGTGTTGCACAAAACACATATATAGTTTGCATTAGAGATGTGCTTTATTTTGTTTTATCGATTCGGGCTTTGTTTTCGTGGCCCCCGCAGGAAATTTCGTTTTTCCAGCGGTTCGGATTTTTTTTTCATGGGTCCTGATTTTTGTGTTAGTGCACACTAACACAAACTATGAATTTTTCCGAAAATTTGGAAAAATTCCATTTGTTTTTCGGTGCCCTGAACCATGACGAATTAGACAATGTTGTTGAAATTGTCTAATTCATTAAAAACGAATGCACATCTCTAGTTTGCATGTTTGTCTTGCGATGTACATGTTATTTTAATGAAAGTAAATGTTGCTATAGCTATTTTTCATGGCTGAAATATGAACACAATATTTTGAGGGCAATTTTCCAAGTTTTGTACATAAGATTTACCTGTGTAAGAAATGCAAGTTGAGAATTGCATGTTTCACAGGACACATACATTTATGTGTGGGGAAAAGGGTTCAGTTGGGCCAGGGGAGAGGAAAAGCACGCAAGCCGATTTCAGTTTGCAGTGTGTGTACCAGGTGCATTTTCAGCGGGAAAAGCTAAAGCAAGATTCCTTCAAAACATGCAGCCCTCCTCCTCTGAGGCTGATGCAATAAAGTGCACGTAAAAAAACGTGCATCCAAACTGGGCGCGTTTTTTTAACGTCACATACGTCTCTTGGGTGCCCGATGCAATATGTAAATGAGCTTCCATGCTAAAACGGATGCGCTAGGGATAAATTGTGTCTTCCTAGTGCGTCCTTGGCATTGGGTGCCCAGGCTCAATTTATGAGCATCTGTTTTATTTTGCGGCAGCAAATTTACTGGCACAATATACATGGCCTGGAGCGTGTATATTGTGCATGTTTATTGAATACCCAGAATTTTTTTTTTTCCATCAAGCCTTTTTATTTTTGCATGGTGCTGCTTTCTGTGGTTCCTCCTACTTGTATTGCGATGATACTAGGTAGGAGGAACCACAGAAAAGCAGTATTTTTTGTTTTTAAGTACACCCCTTGATCCACGGCTCTGGGGCAGAGGTAAAATCTGATAAGTTAAAACATGCGTCTTAGGGGGCTAGTGATTTTTTTGCATCGCAAAGTAATAGTTAATAGTCTCATCTTCATGGCATTTACATGTGATGAGCCCTATTAGCTACGCCTTTGTTTGGATGTGCGTTTTGGAGGCGCTGATCCCCTTACTGCATCGGGGATTATAGACGCGAGTCTAAAATGCATCTCCAACCACTTGTTAACCTGTGCGCTAGGTTGGGCGCACTTTATTACACTGGCCCCAGAGTGGGTAGTCATTTCTGCCTGCCCTTTAAGTAGAAAATAGTATTTGCAATCATTAAAATAAGTGAAATCGTCCTTGTCCGACACATGTATAGATTGGTTCATAAAGGTGTGATCAGCAGTGGTCTTTGATAGAATGGGGGAGCCTGCTGCACCTGGATATACCACATTGTCTGAAGTCATTGACACCACAAGGGTTAGTGTTTAGATTTTCTATACTCACACATAAGATTTTAGTATTGTCAGCATCAATCTCCATTTCAATTTTGCTGAAACTTTAGTGTAAGAAATGAGAACCAATAATTGATAACAAGGCCAAAAAACTGTTACTTATTTTAGACTATTTCTATGGTCTCTTGTATATATGGGCATTGTTTGTTTACAGCTATACTGGTAAACACAGTAAGGGCCTGGGCAGATTTTCTAGTTTCCAGCCATTCATCACAAGAACATTCAGATGACATCTGTAGTCCATCTAGGTGCTGTCTGAGCCTGTTGAATGTCAGAATGTTTGGAAAGGCATAATTCATGTGTTCAGATTAAGGGTAGCAATCAAAAAGTGAGCTTATGTTGGAAAAAAAAAAAAGATTTAGTGAGAAGATGGAGAGACCAGGTATACTGCTAGTGAGATTACGTTAATTTTATACAAAACCTGCTGTTTGTACTCTAAGAGCAAGTTTTAAAAGCCCTGGACGCGGGAAATCTGGGAGATATGTGTGTGACTGGGACCTGCGTGCACCGTGTGGATATTAAGAAGCCCGCAGCCACGTGTGTATCTCCTGGTACGTGAATAAAGAAGGAAAGCTGAAAAAAAGGGGTAGGCTGTGGGTGGGGAATGGGCGGACCAGGACATCACCATCATCACCCAAGCATGCGCCAGGACCCAACGACCATGTAACCTGCTGCTACGAACCGCAGGTATTAAAACAAAAAAATCTAGGGTAGACAGCGGGGTTTTAGAGGTCGGAGCTGGAAGGGTAAAAGGGAGGGGGTTTAGGAAGTTCGCTCCTTTACAGGAGGGAACTTAGATTCGGTACTACTGTGTCGCTGCACGTACCTACTAAAATCCTCCCCCCCCCCCCCTTACGAGATGAAGGCGCGATTCGCACAGATATAAAATCATGCGCGCAGGTAGCCGATTTTATAACATGCGCCTTTGCAAGCGCATGTTAAGAGATTGGCGCATCCATGTGGGCATGCCGGCAACCGCACACACATAGACGCCTGCGCGCGGGTCTTAAAATCCACCTTTTAAAATACACATCAAAGCCTGATAATACTTTCTGGGATGTGTTTGTTCTATTGTTAAACATGCAGGGCACCTCCTTTTTAGGGAAACAGATCCCAAAACTGAGCAAAGCAATTGTTTGCAGCACAGCTGCTTTTACTCTGCTAGGAATTCAAGGGTTAATAGAATTTAGGATGCCACAGCTTTTTCAGGAGTTTTGAAACCTGATTTTTTTTTATCTGTTGGAGAGGTGTAAACTGGGTTAGAAATCTTAACCATCAAGTCACTGCTAAAACCACCTTTAGCTTGCAATGTAAATAAGTGCTTGTTTCCAATACCGCCACAGTGATCAAAGGCAGAAATAACAGCACTTTAGAATGAAGTGTGAGTCTTGTCAAGACTTTTGGCTCATATTGAGTTTCTTGATATAGTTTGTACATAGTATCTCTTATCTGTACTTACATGTTTCCTGTAATTTGAGTGGACAATATTATTCTGCAGTGCTTTCTAATAATCTTTGTACATTGTTCTCACAGAAATGGAATAAAGTGCTGCTTACTGAATGCCTTTCTACACAACCTGGCCTTTA
The DNA here is from genome assembly GCF_901001135.1 of Rhinatrema bivittatum. Classification (NCBI taxonomy): domain Eukaryota; kingdom Metazoa; phylum Chordata; class Amphibia; order Gymnophiona; family Rhinatrematidae; genus Rhinatrema; species Rhinatrema bivittatum. The sequence goes on along the minus strand of NC_042626.1, from coordinate 10,760,978 downwards.
GTGAGAGAGAGGTAAAATCTGGAGCGGAGAACTTTCCTCCCCCTCTGTGGGGATCCAGGTTGCAAGGGGGCAGGACCATGGGGGGGGGGGGGAGTAGAGCCAAAAGATAAGGTACAGACTTTGCACCCACAGCAAAGCAGGTGCCAAGCCTGCATGTACTGACGTACAGCATTTGTAATCAGCTTAGCAAAGCTACTCTGTTATAAGCAGAAAATAAGTATTTTAAATACATTCATTTTTAAAGGAAAACAATTTTATTGCATGGGGGGGGGGGGGGGGGGGGGGGGTTTCAAAATTGCTTACCAAGTCCATACCATGAACCCTAAATACAGTAAATAAAATATGATCAGTTACCTTGATGAGCCCTACCACATATAAACAAGTTACTTGTGAATTATTTAATGCTTGTAACAAGGTTTATTGATTTTTGTAACCCACCTTAGGCTTAAATGAAAAGGCGACTAATTGAAGAAAATAAATATTTTTATTAAGTAAAACTCCTGAGTTCTAGTATTTAGTTTCAATTTCTCTCCATCTGTATAAGCCAACCTATAGTAAGCCATTCTGTATTTTGTATTATGTATTCCTGGTTTTTCAGTTTTGTAAACTAATAAATTAAGCCAGTATCACTGTATAACTGTTTTCTGCATTTTTTGTGTGTGCTTTTGCAAACATGATTACTGTTGGTGGATATTAACTTTGACTGAACATATACAGCTCCATATGAGAAGGAACAGGTAAACCAAATGTCTCCATGGAGAGGCCATCTTATTTTTCTTAGGAAATAAGAATTAGATGTGCATATGTGCATTACATTGCATGCCTCAAAGGAGTAAAACTATATACCAAAAGCAAGAATATTTCAAAACAGCTGACAAATAGAATAACATCCAATACTTAAAATCTCATACACAAATGTTTAAAAATGTTTCCAAACACCAATAAAATATTTCATAACAGCAGACACATCAAATAGCACCCCAAAATTAAAACTTCTAAGGATAAAAAAAATCCTGTGAGCTTTTGGTTTCTAGTCACTCTGAGATCATCATAAATTAGTTGGGGTGGGGGGGGGGGGGCACACAAACTTTCTCCTCTCACATACACACATGCTCCCCCTCCCACATGTAGTCATACATACACACTCTCTTCCATATGCAATCACATGCATGCTCTCCCACATACCACATGCATGCTCTGACATGCAATCACACACACTCTCTCTCTCTCCCACATGCAATCACACACACACTCATGCCAATACAGTGAGCTCAGCTGAGCGCAATTTAACCCGCAGTTGGATGTGTGTCCACAACTCCTTATACCAGAAGGGGATTAGCGCTGCCAAAACATGCAGCCAACCCCCCACGAAACTAATAGCTCTCATCACATGCAAATGCATGCTTATGAGGCTATTAGCTATTCGCCCCGGATCCAAAATAAAAATGTGTGCCCGATCTGCACATTTTTACGCTCAGAAATTAACATCTATCCAGAGCAGGCGTTAATTTCTGAGCAGCCCAAAAAAGTATTCAGAAAAGCAGAAAAAACTGCTTTTCTGTACATCCTCTGACTTAATATCATGGAGATATTAAGTCGGAGGAAACAAAAGGTTTAAAAAAAAAATTTTTTTTAAAGTGTGCCGTGGTCAGGTTAGGAAAAGGGACGCTCAATTAATGAGCATCCATTTCCTAACCCGAGGCTGTGCACAGGTTAGGAAAAGAGACGCTCCTAAAATTGAGCATCTGTTTTCCTAATCCCTGACAGCCACCTCTCCTGGGCGCCTGCTGCCAAGGAGATGCTAAGGGCGCACATTTATCCCTGGCTCCTCCTTAGCAGTGCGACCCCTCATTTAATATTCTATCGCACACCCAGGAGAGGTGGCTGTGCACGTGTTGAAACAGCAGGCGCCCAAAACAGATGCACATCTTTACCTCCTCCATATTGTATAGGCCTGACTGTGAGGGAGTATATAAGAAATTCTCAGAACACCTTAAAAGACTGGCCAGTTGTCTGTACTGGTCCTCCTTAAGTGCCAACCCAGCAAGGGATTCTGGGCTAAGGTGGATCCCTGAAACATAGAAATGACCACAGAAGAAGACCAAACGGCCCATCCAGTCTGCCCAGCAAGCTTTCACATTTGTTATTTCCTAGTCACCCAGTCAAAAACGTCTAGGAAATTGGATCGAGAAAGAGCGCTCTATATCATCTACTTGGATTTCAGCAAAGCTTCTGATACGGTCCCGCACAGGAGACTGGTGAATAAAATGAGAAGCTTGGGAGTGGGTGCCGAGGTGGTGGCCTGGATTGCAAACTGGTTGACAGACAGAAGATGAGCAGCGGTATATAAAATATTATAAATATAAAATATTATAAATAAATGGAACTTACTCTGAAAAAAGAGCGGTGTTAAGCAGAGTGCAGCAAGGATTGGTGTTGGGACCAGTCCTGTTCAATATCTATGTGAGCGACATAGTGGACGAGATAGAAGGTAAGGTTTGGGGAGTGGTAATCTGAAAGAACTGTATTCGATGGGGGGGGTGAAAGGCTTATGGGCAAGGAGCAGGAGAGAGACCTTGGGGTGATTGTGTCTAACGATCTGAAGTCGGCAAAACAATGTGACAAGACGATAGCTAAAGCCAGAAGAATGCTGGGCTGCATAGAGAGGAATATCCAGTAGGAAAAGGGAAGTGATTATCCCCTTGTACAGATTGGGATAAGAGACCAGGGCCCAGAGGAATTAGGGAGGCCCCAGGAGAAATAAGGAAGCCTCCAGAAAGCAAATGTAATTAAACTATAAGTTTCATTGCTACATTTGTTTTGTTGAACTTTATGAAACAGCAACGTAATTTGGTTTGTTACTTTTTACCAATAAAGAAATATATAAAGCCTGAAATCTGACTATTCCAGATTGCTTAGTACTACACATACTCTGTCTCCCACACGCAATCGCACACGTTTTTCTCCTTCCCACATGCTCTCTACATACAATCTCACACAGGCCTCCTCTCCCACATGCAATCTCACACGCAACCAGACACACGCTCTCTCTTGCATGCAACTACACACACACTCTCTCCCTCCCACGTGTAATCCATACACGCTCTCTCCCTCCCACGTGCAGTCACACACACACACGCTCTCTTCCTCCCACGTGCAGTCACACACATGCTCTTCCACGTTCAATCCCACACTTTCTCTCCCTCCCACGTATAATCCACACCCTCTCTCCCTCCCAAAAGCAGCTACACACATGCTCTTCCACGTTCAATCCCACATACTCTCTCTCCCTCATGCAATCACACGCGGAAAGCTCTCTTTCCCCATATGCAATCTCACACACAAATACACACACCTGCGCTCTCTCTCTTCCCATATGCAGTCATGCATACAGACAGACACCTACCTATCCATATAGGCTCAGAACACACATACAGGCTAGGTCCTCCTTCTCCTTTCCCGCCGCCGCGGGATGGGTTCCGCGGCGGCCTGCCCTCCCTATTCGTCATCGGCCGCCGGATCGTGGAGTTGCTTTTCACCGACCGTCATCCCCCCCCCCCTCCTCCCACCACTCCGTAGCGACGCAATGCAGCGCGAGCCCTCCCTGCTATTCAGCACCACTGCCCTGCCGCACGCCTGAAGGTGGTCTCGCGCGCCGCAGGCTGCCCCTCCCCGGCCAATGGGCGGGAGGCGGCACGCGGCGTCGCCCCTGGTTACCGCCGGAAGAGGCGGCGCTGCGCAGACGCCGGGCTCTCTCCGTCCGGAGGGAAGATGGCGGGGACGGGCCTGGTGGCGGGGGACGTGGTGGTGGATGCGCTGCCTTACTTTGACCAGGGATACGATGCGGCCGGCGTGCGGGAGGCGGTGAGCGCTCCGCGGCTTGGCTTCTGCCGGTCCCTGTCGTGAAATTCGCCGGCACCGTAATCGTTTGCGCGTGGTGGTTGGGTAGAGCCAGGCAGAGGCCGAGGCCGTCTCTCGAGGCTTCACCCTGCACGGATGGGTCTCACTGTCTCTCGTGTTCCCCTTTGCTAGGCTGCTGCTTTGGTGGAAGAGGAAACCCGGAGGTACAGACCCACCAAGAATTACCTGAGTTACTTACCCACCCCGGACTACAGCGCTTTCGAAGTGAGCCGCTTCTCTTTGCTTTCTGAAACCAAGGGATGGGGAACTCGGCTGATGTACAAGGGAAAGTGAATATAGTGAAACAAAACATTGGAAAACATAAATGAAAGTACTGTTGAGCATTAACATAATTAAAATTTGTACAGTAGATACTCAAAACAAATAGCATGTAGTAAACCCATGTATGAGCTTAACAAATAATACAAGATCTTTAAAATCTAACGGGCCGGTATCTACCCCTGCATCGGGGGGTATCGGAGTCCTTTCCACAAGCGACATATTGTATGTACGCTGTATAGACAATGGGTTCGTTCCTTAGGGGTCAACATATTCTTAAGGAAAGGTGTAATCGTCTAAGATACCAATAGTAGTACGTTGGCTTCTTGATGGACCTTTGGTCTGACCCAGTGTGGCAAGTCTTATATTTTTATGTTCAGATGCAGTGTGTTAAATGTTTGTCAGCTCTGTAGTGGAAGTTCATGGTTTTCCTTCAGGTGCCCCTATTTTGATTAACATTTTTATCTTTTATTAAAATATAACTTGGTTGTTGAAACCTCATTGTTAATGTGTTCCACTGCTTCCACCACTGAACGTGACCCTGACTAACTAGATGACAAATCTTGGTTTTATGACTTTGCAGACTGAAATAATGAGGAATGAGTTTGAGAGACTGGCAGCTCGGCAGCCATTAGAACTTCTAAGCATGAAAAGGTAAATCCTGCAAATTTGAGTTTTAAACTTCTTATTCCTAAAGCGTAGTTTGCACAGTACTGTGCTGTCAAGTTGCAGTTAGCGTGGAATGTACCAGCGAGATAGAACATTAATTGCATGGACATCGGATGTGTGAGCTGTCGCTTTCCCAGTGCCCTTGAATTGGAGATGCTGTTTGTATCTGGCCCACCAATATCCTGACTTCTTTTTCTTTTAATCCAGTGATCTGGCTTGGTGCTTGGGGACAGAGCTGTGCATTGGTCCTCTTTCAGCCACTATGCTCAGAGTTCCCCAGCCTGCCCATCTATTAGGTTTGATGTGTAACTAGAAGCTGCACAGCTGATTTGGTGGTTTTTTAGCCTTTTACTCAAAAGGGCATAATTCGGGAAAATTTGTCTGGAATTTGAAACAGGCTGCACTATCGGATGGAGAAGAGTGAAGCATGTTAACTGGTAAAATCAATAATTTGATGACATGTATAGCAAATTTTACACCTATTTATTACAAAAACATTCTTAAATTAAGAATGGAATGGATTTCCTGTTTTGATTTATATAACCATTTTTTTTTCTGAGAAGAAAGGCCAAACTAGACCTAAATATTCACCTGACCTATGTAAAACACATACTATCCCTAAGTTTTTGTTTAACCTTTTTTTTTTTTGTTGCAGGTATGAGCTGCCTGCCCCCTCCTCAGGACAAAAGAATGACATCACTGCATGGCAAGAATGTGTCAACAATTCTATGGCACAGCTGGAACATCAGGCTGTGCGCATTGAGAACCTTGAGCTAATGTCTCAGTATGGCTGCAATGCCTGGAAAGTGTATAACGAGTGAGTCGCTTATTCTGCATCCTTTTTTTTTTTGCCTGATCACAAAACTGCTGTAAAGATTAAATCAACATGTACACCTGCATCATTTTATAAGAACACCCATGCCCTTTTTTGTCCTGAGCAATGTCTCCAAAGTGCAGACATCACACAATACATGCCTTGTATCATTTAACAATGTAATTTTCAACATTTTTTAAAGCTGAAACCAGGGGAGTGGTCATATTGGCAAGAGTCATAGATAATCTCACCCTTGATCTGATTGGCCAGTGCCAACTGATGCCACGAATGACATCACATACATGGCATGAAACGGCATAAAATACATCTAGATAGTGTCTAATAACTATGGCTTAACCATGCAAAACAGCATAAAATACATTTCTTTGTAATTCACTCCAAGCTGTACCGGTGTGTCACCTTCATAACTTCATATTTAATCATCTGTCTTAATTAAACCAAGTTTTTAGTTTATAATTTTTTGTTTTGCAAATGAGATTTTTTAAAAAAAAACAGTTTTCTGAATTACTTATCTTGTTTATAAATCCATTCTTGCACCATGGAGGTAACAAACCCAACACGTGTGTTTCGAACCAAGGTCTGCGTCAGGGGCCTCCTTTATTGAATTCTTCACATATTTCATTACTATAAAGAAGAACATAATGTTAAAATATAATACAGACACAGTATCTACCTGTGATCAGGAAAGAAAGTCCCTCATGGCATCTGGATCACATCCTGCTATTGGAAGATGCTCAAAAAACTTCAAAAGGTAAGAGTGACAGACTAAAAAATCTTTTTGCTATGACATATGCATTCTAACTCCGCATTTAACCCATTTGGAATGACAGGTTTCTAACTGGGTCCGATTAAATATAAAGCAATGAAGGTGACAGACCGGTAGAGCTGCTTATGATGGTCCTTTATTTCTTGGAGTGAATTACAAAGAAATGTTACTTTATGCTATGAAGCGGCATAAAGCCATTAGGGTTAGTAGCAGAGGTACAAGCTGCAGCAGAGAATGTATGACGGGGACTCTGCTTTCTGCTTACAGCACCACATGACTTTGTGTCACCAGCTTCCTGAGTCAAACATGGCCAGCTCAGGTCCCCCAGAGCTAATTTTAATGACAGCTGCACTCATTTAAATAAGAAGAAATTGTAAACACCGGTCTTCCTGAAAACAAGTCTTCCATGTGTCCTTTGAGAACTGGAGGTGACTCCCATTACAATTGCTACTTCCTGAGTGGAAAATGTACTATATTTATTTATTTATTTAAAAGCACTTACTGCCCGCCCTTCCTACGTTAAGAGCGGGGTACAATATAAAAAATATACAGACAAAAGAGAAGGCGAGAACAGGCAATGCAAAATCTTAGGGGGGGTTGGAAGAAAACAGACGAGCATTGAAGGTGTGAGCTCTTAGCATCCTCTGAAGGGGGACTGGTTGAGGGTAGTCCGTTGTCATCAAGGTTAGGGAATGCTCTCTTGAAGAAGAAAGTTCTTTCTCGGAGGCATCTTATTGTCTTTGGTAGGCTGTTCAGTAGAAGTGGTCCAGCAGAGAGGAATGCACGTTGTCTGGTTTCCTTGAGATGGGTGAGTTTTGTAGGAGGAGAATCCCGTAGCATCTGGTTAGACGATCTGAGTTGTCGGAAGGGGGCATGGATTTTTCTTGTTGAGGAGAGCCATGGGGAGTTTATGGATCGAGGAGTGAATGGTGGTAGCTAGGCTTATATTGTATTCAGTAGGAGATAGGGAGCCAGTGAAGAGATTTGAGTACAGGAGAGATGTGATCGCGCATGGGAGTGCCGATAAGGAGTCTTGCTGCTGAGTTTTGTATGATCTGTAGTGGGCGGGTGGTGTATAGCGGTAAGCCTGTCAGGAGTGAGTTGCAGTAATCTATCCCTGAGAATAGTAGGGATTGAAGGACCGACCTGAAATCCAGATATTCAAGAAGGGGCTTGAGGTGATATAACAAATACAATTTGTAGGAGGAGGAGTTGATGATATTTCTTATATGGTTACGCATGGAAAGAGAGGGGTCGATTAGTACACTTTGGAGATAGAGAGGGAATGGGAATCAAATGTGATATGGTTCGATAACCCAATTTCTGTTTTAGATGTTGAGCGCTAATTTATTACTGTACAGTCATTTTTGGTTTGTTGTGAGACAGTTGTTTGTTTATTTAGTAGTTTTCTATACCGATAACTGTTTCTACATTGTATCGGTTTACAGGGAACAAGTAAAAGGCCTAAATATATGGCAAAGCAAAACAATTACATAGAACGAATGTGAAACAGGAAACTTCAACATATAATAGAAAATACGTAATAGCAAATACTTGGACAGGATGGTAACAGGGTAATGTGATAACAATGGCAGTTGTTGAGGAATGATTCAGTCAGGGCCCATGGTTCCTTGAGAGGAACAAAGAATTGAATATCGTCCGCATAGATTTTCTAGTGCACTCCAAGGTCATTGAGGGTGCGGCATAATGGAGTTAGGTAAAGGTTAAATAGTGCTGCAGAGAGAGCAGACCCTTGGGGCACTCCAGAGCTCAGAGGCATCAGTGAGGAGGTAAAAGAGTTGATTTGGACTTGTGTCCTGTTGCTAAGGTATGACGAGAACCAGATTAGCACCAAACCAGTTATTCCGAAGGAGCACAGCCTTGAGAGTAGGATGGAGTGATTGACCGTGTCGAAGAGATGGAGATGTCGAGTAGACATAGGAGAAACAAGGAGCCGTAGTCGAATCCCTGATAGCAGTAGTAATTTGGTACCATGGTGCTTCCTGAACGTGAACTGGTATTGGTTAAGGATATTATTTGAATCAATGAAGTTGCAGAGTTGGTGGAGAACTGCGGTTTCTAGTCTTTGGCCATGAATGATAGGGTGGATATCGGGTAGGATTCGCTGTCGGACTTTTGATTATGGGTCGAACTGAGGCTTGTTTTTAAGATATCTGGGATGATGCCATGTTGTAGTAACGAGTTTATGAATTTAGTGACAAAGGGAGCAATATCAAGTTGGATCAATTTGAGTAGGGGGATGTATGGCACAAAGGTTTTGTCTATGATCCGATGTTGTGATGTCGTCAAAGCGTTCGCAGGTTGGGCCTTGAATTTCCGGATTACTGTCAGCTTCATCCGAAGCGGAATTAATGATCCTGATAGGTAGTTATACTGGGAGGCATTCCTAGATTCCTGTGCAACCCCCACATCCTCCCAGCTGCTGTAAGCCGCCCTGGCTTACAGCAGCTGGGAGGATGTGGGGGTTCAGCAGAATCCCATCCTCACTCCCTTCCCTCCCACCTTCATCTCAGTTTGGGCTGTTGAAATGCATTTAACCATTTCATTGCTCTTCTGAATAGTGGAGAAGTTAACTTTTTGTAAAATTATGAAGGCTCAAAATGGCCTCGAGTCTCCCACCTTATGTGTCTCTGTTAGGGGAAGCAAAGGGAAGAGAACCTACACTGATAAGCCAGAGAATTAAAGAGGATGTATCTTTGCAAAAGTGTGACCAGATCGTTCTGCAAAGCTGTATTTCCTTGTCTGTTTTACAGTAGTTCTGTTTTTGTTTGTTTGCATTAATTATTTTACGATTGTTCTATGTACCCCACCTTGAGCCATGGATAAACACAGGCAATAAATTTTTTAAGTAAATACAGTGTCCGGCAATCACATCCAATATCCATTTTACATTTGCGAATGGGTCCCTCTCTGGCGCACTACTGCTTCAGCCCATGTCCTCTTAGTATATTGGACGAAGGGGAGGATGATTCTGAGATTTCTGCTGCGAAATTCTGATGTCTCCCATTTTCTCCTCCCCTAGAAACCTGGTGCATCTAATAGAGCAATCACAGAAAGATCTCCAGAAGCTGAGGTGAATGTGTTTGCATTGATTTAATACTCTTCAACTTTATTCATTTACCTTTTCCAGAAACAAAACTTTAAAATACTGTCTGCTGTACCAAAGGGGACCAGTCCAGGATCCCCATGCCTTAGGGGGGTACAGGCCTGAACTGAGTTAAGCTTCTCTCTCTGGGCATGGGGAACAGCTCCTGCTGAGTGTTATCCTCTTAAAAAAAATAATCACTCTCCAGCTATGTGCAGACCACCAGCTTATATAAAGTGAAAGAGAGGCCGATGATGTTAAATGATAAACTAGAACCAGGTCAGCCCACACAGCTTTCTGATCTCTGCTGCAGATTGACGAGAGGGAGAGGGAGCACTTCCATCTTTCAGAGTTTGTTTTTTCCATTCATTTATGGCTGAGGTTGCCTTCCTTGTGTTTAGCGGTTATGTATACTCTCATGACCTTTTTTGAGGCTCTCTGTGGGGGGTTTTTTGCCTTTGGTTTTAAAGCCCAGCAGTTTTTTTCTAGGCTTCCAACTGGATGGAAAGTGGCTTTATGAAGCCAGAAGATGTTTCATAATTATCTGGGGGGAGGGGGGATGGATTTCCTAGTATTTGGCCAAGGGCCGCAGAGTACAACTGACTGCCAGGAACCTGGTACAGATGCACCCCAAGTACGGTCAGTTGGTATTACAACTGGGATTCCTTTCTCAGGGCCTGTGACACTGCCTGCCCAGCATCCACAGTCCTGGTTGGCCAAAGAAGCAAAACTCTGGGCTCGGGAGCCAAACCTGGTTCTTCCCTTTTGGCTGCCATCAAGGTATCAAAGCTGTCATGAATGGGAAAGCATAGTAGGAAGAGCAATATTAAGCAAACGGTGGTGCTGGCTTTGGAGAAACACAGAAAGGGGAGGAGGAGAGCTAGGAGCACTGTTATAACCATAGAAAAGATGATGGTGCTGCCCCGCTTAATTCAGACTCTCGGCCCAGACCGGGCTGACTTGGAAAGTTTGCTGTGCAAGTCCCTGAAAAAAATCCCCCCTCCCCCCTCCCAGTTCAAATCCCGAGGCTGGACTTCTCCCCAAGTCAGCTGGAGAGGCAGCGCAGCATTCCCAGTCCCCCGGGGGTGAGGAGAAGTCATGGTCACTCCTCGCGGATGATACCCAGTGGCCTGATTTAGAGCTCATGTTTATAGGTTTCCAAAGGAGCCCTGGTGCTCGGCCCTCAGTCAAGGACCAGTGTGTCAGTGACCAGGCCATTCGTGCTGGGAAAACATCCCTGGGGGGTTGGGCATGAAAGCTCATGGTGTCAGGATCCCAGCCCGTTTCCCACTGACTTGGAGCAAGAGGAAAGCGCCAGCTCAAGAAAAATCCCCAAACTTACAATCCGTTGATGCCTCACTCTATTTTGTTGCAGGAAACAAATCCAGGACCTAAACTGGCAGCGGAAAAACATACAGCTGAGCGCTGGGGGGAAGCTACGAGAAATGGAGTCCACGTTAGTACTGCTAGCACTTCCGTCTCTGCGTCTGCTTTGCACTTCTCATGCTGGGCACAGAGTGGGAAAAGGGTTTGATAGATGGCGCCCGGCATTTCCATTACTGTCCCCGCCGGAGTCATTTACATGCTTGGTTGTTAATCTGACTGTTAATCAGCCGTTGACATTTTAATTGGATATGGGAGCAAGAGTAATTGCAGTTTTGCTGTGGGTTTTGTATTGTGAAAAGCGAGCTGATGTGACTGATGTAGCAGTTAAATTTTTTTTTTTTTTTAATGAAATTAGGAAAGTATTTGCAGCCCGGGCTGACCGGGGATGTGGCTGCAGCAGCCTGGCCGGGAAGGGCTTCTGTGTACTCGCAGGATTTTGCTTCAGGCCTGCCCGGGGGCTGAGGATGCTGAAGCAGAGTTCCAGAAAGAGCCTTGGGGCATGGCCCCCGGCTGAAGGGCTGCTGCCGCTGCGAGGACTTGGCTAGATATGCTGGGGGTGGGATAAGAGAAAAGAGGGAAAAATCTCCAGGTAGCTGCCCGTGAAGACTGCTGGTGCCAGGATCTCAGCCTTGCTTCCGATTTGAGCAATAAACCCAAAGGAGCAGGAGGAAAACGGCCCCTTTAAATAAAATAAAGGGTGTGATTCAATAATTGCAAAGCCAGTGGCACGTCTGAAATGTTTGCAAGTCCCCCAGGCACAGCTGTCCTTGCTGATCCAATGCGACTTTTGCAATTTCCTGACTTCCTGTGATGTTACTGCTTGCAACATTATGAGAATTAAATGCAAGAATTCAACACACATTTTTGTTTTGGCTGAAACTTTAAAATGTGTAATTTTTATTTCGCTATTATTGGTCCCAAAACCTCAGCTAGGTGGAAATGCCTCCCTCTGGGTGTTTAGTCCTAAAATAAATACAGCTAGAGGCCCTGAGGAAGAGAAAACAATCTGTTCAATGTATTTTGGGGGGATAACTTCTGAGGGTCATGCAGTGAACTTTAAGGAGCAGCTCTGGGTGCTTAATCCTGACACAGATTATTAGCAATGTTAAAAGATTTTCTCTTCATTCATGGAGAAGTTTGAGCCCATTTCTTTTTTTTTTTTTTTACCAGTAGTTATTTTATAGTTCTTCTTTCAAAGCAAATTTAAAGAAAACTTATACAATCTGTACTAAGCAGCTGCATTCTACCAAGTGGCCACAAGGTGTCACCCTCATTCCATGGAAGTCAGGTTTGGTGCTTAAAGACGCAGTAAATCAAAGTCCAGTTTTGATTGCCTACTGAAAATATTAATATAGTGTAGCACTTCATTATGTTGAGGTGGTCTTAGCTGATGGCCCCCTTTTGTTTGTTACTGATTTTTATGGTGATACTGATTTAAGCTAATTTTGATAGTTTGTGATTGATTGAAGTTATGTTTGGTGTTTATGGTTGTATTTTATTGATTGAACAAACACCACCTGGGATGATCCAGTCGATAAGGCGGTATAGAAAATACTTTTAATAAAAAATATTTGGGTTTATGCTGTGTTCCAGGTGGGTGTCGCTGGTCAGTAAAAATTTTGAGATAGAGCGAGCCATTGTGCAGCTGGAGAATGAAATCCAGCAGGTGAAGCAGCAGCACGGGGAGGAGAACAAAGAGAACATTCAGCATGACTTCTGACCCCCAGGAAACCTTGAGGACCCCTTTGGAGCATCTGGCAGGGGGTGGGACAAGCAGGAAGCTCTCTGAGCAGAAATCGAGCCAAGGATCTCCGGCCAGCGAACCACTTCTGCCTTCCAAAGCTTTTCCTGCGTGGGAAGAGCAGGGGTGTTAGGCTGATACTGGTCACTTTAACTAAACTCTGCCCTGTCTTGAGCTGTTGTGAATTTTAAAGAGCCGATTGTTGGGATTTTCATTTCGTGACAGAAACTGTTGTAACAACTGTATCTGAATATTTTTTTCCTTGCTGAAATAAAGGTTTTTTTTGGTAATATTGGAATGACTGGTAGTGGTTATAGTTTTCAAATTCTTTCTCAGTCCTTGGGTTGTGCACATGAGATTCCTTCTAATGGTTACAAAGGGCAGAGATTGTGTCATTGTCTACAGGTTCTGTACTGGACCAGTGTGAGAATTGACCATTAATAATCGGAGATGACAGTGGGTGCCCCAGCTCGCATAATAATTGCCATACTGAGTCAGACCGAGGCTCCATCAAGCCCAATATCCTCTTCCACCAATGGCCAATCCAGGTCACAAGTACCTAGCGAGATCCCCAACAGTAGATGGATTCCATGTTGGTAACACCCAGGGATAAGTAGTGGCATTCCCCAAGTCTACCTGTTTCATAGTTTGTCCTTCTCTAGCTCAAACCAGGGAGACCTGGGTTCAAGTCCCACTGTCGCTCCTTTGCCCTCCATCACCCCGGGTACAAACTCTCTCCGGGTTTCATCATTTCACTATAAATATAAAAAAATGGGGTTGAAGGCGATAGTGAGCCGGCTGCCGCCTCACAGCCATGATCGCCCTCAGTGGTGCTACTGCCAGCTGTGCCAGCATCAACGTTTTTTGAGCCCGCCCTAACCCCTCCCCTTTCCCTCATTTAAATGTAAGCCCTCGGGATAAATACCTACAGTAATCTAATCTGCTTTGAAGTGCTGAAAAGCAGAATATAAAAATCTAAAATAAAATAAATAACTTGTCCAAACCCTTTTTTAAATCCAGCTATGCTAACTGCTTTTACCAAATCCTCCAGCAATGAATTGCAGAGCTTAATTGTGCATTGAGTGGAAAAAAGAATTTTCTCGATTTTGTTTTAAATAGGCTATTACTAACTTCAGGGCGTGTCCTCTACTCTATTTTTTGAAAGGGTAAATAATTTCACATTTACACATTCTGTTCCGTTCATGATTTTATAAACCTCTATCTCAGTATTTCCCAACCTCTCCTGGAGGCAGACCTAGCCAGTTGAGTTTTCAGGATCTCCACAATGAATATGCATGACAGATCTGCATACATTGGGGACCCTGGGTATGTAAATTATCTTATGCATATTCATTGTGGAGATCCTGAAAATCCAACTGGCTAGGTTTGCCTCCAGGAAAGGGTTGGGAAATATTGCTTTATCATATCCCCTCTCACATCTCTTCTCTAAGCTGAGCAGTCCTACCTAGCTTTTCCTCATGGGGAATCATTCCATCCCCTTTATTATTTTAGTCGCCCTTCGCTGTATGTTTTCCAGTTCAACTGCATCTTTTTTGAGATGCGGCGACCAGAATTGCATACAGTATTCTAGGTGCGGTCTCACCATGGAGCCATTCAGAGGCATTATGACATTTTCCGTTTTATTCTCCATTCCTTTCCTAATAATACCTAACATTGCTTTTTTGACTGCTGCAGCACACTGAGCCAAGGATTTCAAATTATTGTCTGACACCCAGATCCTTTTCCTAGGTGGTAACTCCTAATATGAAACATAACATGTAAGTACAGTGTGGGTTACTTTTCCCCATGTGGATCACTTTGCATTTTTCCACATTAAATGTCATCTTCCATTTGGTTGTCCAGTTTTGCAAGGTCCTGCAATTTCTCACAGTCCTCTTGTGATTTAACAACTCAAAATAATTTTGTCTCTTCTGCAAATTTGATCACCTCACTCATTGTTCCCTTTTCCATATCATATTTCAAAAAGCACTTGTCCCAGTACAGAGCCTCTCTGGATTTATTTCCGTTTTTCTGAATCATTACCATTAAATACTGTTTCTGGCATGGATATCTCACCAATGTCCTCTTCAGTAAACAACGAAGTAAAGAATTAATTTAACATAAGAATATAACACAAGATAAACCATACTGGGTCAAACCCAAGTGTCCATCGACCCCATTATATACAGTGGCCTATCCAAGTCACAAGTACCTGGCAAGTACCCAAACATTAAACAAATCCCAAGCTACTAATGCTGATAATAAGCAGTGGCTATTCATTATTGATTAAAAGCAGTTTAGGGATTTCTCCAGGAAATTATCCAAACCTTTTTTAAACCCAACTACACTAAGTGCCTTAACCACATCCAGAACTTAATTGTGCTTTGAGTGTGAGAATTTTCTCCGATTTGTTTTAAATGTGCTACTTGCTAACTTCATGGAGTACCCCTTAGTTCCTTCTATTATCTAAAAGAGTAAATAACAAATTCACATTTACCCGTTCTAGTCCTCTCATGATTTTATAGACCTCTATCATAGCCCTCCTCAGCTGTCTCTTCTCCAAGCTGAATAGTAGAGGAACTGTTCCATCCTCTTTATCATGCTGGTCATGCCTCTCTCTACCTTCTCCAGTGCAACTTTATCTTTTTTTGAGATGTGGTGACCAGAATTGCACATCATATTCAAGATGTGGTCTCACCATGCAGCGATACAGAGGCATTATGACATCCACCGTTTTATTAACCATTCCCTTCCTAATAATTTCTAACATTCTGTTTGCTTTTTTGACTGCTGCAGCGCACTGAGCTGACAATTTCAATGTATTATCCACTATGATGCCTAGATCTTTTTTTCTGGGTGGTAACTCCTAATATAGAAACTAACATCGTATAACTACACTATGGGTTATTTTTCCCTATATGCATGCAACACCTTGCAGTTGTCCACATTAAATTTCATCTGCCATTTGGGTGCCCAATCTTCCAGTCTCGCAAGGTACTTCTGCAATTTAACACAATCCGTTTGTTATTTAACTGCTCTGAATAATTTTATATCATCTGCAAATCTGATTACCTCACTCGTCGTATTCCTTTCCAGATCATTTATAAATATATTGAAAAGTATGGGTCCCAATACAGATCCCTGAGGCATTCCACTGTCCACTCCCTTCCACTGAGAAAATTGACCATTTAATCCTACTCTCTCTTTCCTGTCTTTTAACCAGTTTGTAATCCATGAAAGGACATCGCCTCCCATGACATTTTAGTTTTCTTAGAAGCCTCTCATGAGGGACTTTGGCAAACGCCTTCTGAAAATCCAAATAAACTACATCTACCGGTTCACCTTTATCCACATGTTTATTAACCCCTTAAAAAAAAAAAAATGCAGAAGAGGAGGACAGGAAGGCTCATCTGCATATTCTATCCAGCAGCCCCTGGGAGAGGACTCCAGGGGTCACAGCAAGTGATCCAGTCTTCAAACTCCACGACCCCAGCTTCCAGAGGGCCCGTACCACTTGCAGCAGAAGAGGACTGGATGCATGCGCCATTAGGCATGCGCACCTCAAACTTCCTTACTATGCTCTATCCATTTTCCTTGCTGTACCTTATCTGTTTTATTTGGTTTTATATGTTTTGATTTTACATGGTAATTGTGTTTGGCAGGAGTAATTTGTTGCAGATGTTATAGAGAAGGAATCTAATTCAAAACCAGAGTTAATAATTTGGGTTACTAGGAAGAGAGAGAGAAATTGTAGTGTTTTGGACTCTCGAGACGGAGTCAGGTTTCAAAGCTGACGTCACCCTAGATATTCCCTGCAGTGACCTCAGCCATTCAGTATCTCTCCTTCTCCTTACAGATATGGATTGTACCTTCCCTATCGGGAACACAGTACTCTTTAGAAGAGGAAATTTTACCTTTACATTGGAGAGAGGTTGATCCCCGCTCTCCTGCAATGATACCTAATAGTCCCTCCCCCAGTTGAGAATTCCTGAGGTGATTTCCAAGATCCCTCAGTGGTGCCTTGGTCCAGCAGCCGACTCCCGGCATGGACTTTGCTGCTGAAATGCAGCGGATGCAGGAAGCAGAGTGCGGCGGTGAACACCTATGCCCTCTCCCCCCGTAGCCGGAGACCATCTCTGTACTCAGCCAGTAAGGGCTGAGCCCAGGTAAGTAAAGAAGAACTCTTCTCATACAGAGACTTGGAAGAGCTTCGAGAAGTCTTTCCTCTGGCCCTTGCTTGGTGCACCGTACCGACAACGTTCCCAATCCTGTTAGGGCAAGGGAAAGGGGGTTTTCGAGCGGGTTGAGCAGCCCCCTGATAGGCTAGGCCCAGCTTCAGACTTTGTGGGCATGCCACGTGGCAGGCTGTGGTGGCACCATCTTGCATGCGGTTTGGTGCGGTGCCATTTTCCCCACATTGACGGTCAGTGCGTGCGCTGTGGGCCAGCTCTATTGTGCGCATAACCGCACTCATACCTGCGCACAACCGGATGCTTACGTGTGTCAGGACGGATTTATGCGCTCTTGAGCTCATGCACTAACTGGCTGAACGCACAAGCTACAGTTAACTATGGCTCTGGCAACAAAGAAGTACAAGCGACACTCTTTATGCTGCCCGCCATATTAGGGCTGCACAGTCTGGCCTGGAGTCCTCCCAGCTCTATCAGCATGCCTCGGGACATGCCTCGCCTCACCAAGGGTATCCCTGACAGAGACCCAGACACCACGGATGACGATGGGGATGCAGACTCATTGGAGAATGAGGAAATCCCTCCAGGCCTGGAACCATACCAGACCATGCTACGGTTTTTCTACAGAGACCAGTCCTGGTCTCCCAGACCCTGAAGACTCTGGGAGTTCCCAGCATGGACCCTATGTTGGAGCCAAAGAGCTATCTCATCCTGGTGTCTACAGAAAGCCTCTTGCTATTTCCCGATGCTGGAAGCTATCCAGAAGTTGATTGACTTGGAGTGGGACACCCCGGAAGCCTGTTTTAAAGGAGGTGAGGCCTTGAAGGCCTTGTACCCTCTGGACCTGGCAGCCAAAGAATGCCTGCGATTCCCAAAAGTGGATGCCCTGGTCTGCACCATCTCGAAGCAAACAACTATCCCAGTAGAGGGAGAAGCAGCCTTGAAGGATGCACACGATAGGCGGTTGGAGTCCATCCTTAAGCAAGCCTTTGACGCGACAGCAATGACACTGCAGATCGCTTCCCGTTTTACCCTGGTGGCTCATTCATGTCTGCTTCTCTCTCAAGAGAGGCAGATAGCTCAGGGGCTCATCCCAGAGAGGCAATGGAGCCCGCTGCAGCCTTCCTAGTGGATGCAAGCTCTGTGACCTAGTGCGTACCTCGGCCAGAGGAGTAGCCTCAGTGGTGGCGGCCAGAAGACAGCTATGGCTGCGAAATTGGTCAGCGGACGTGACCTAAAGCAAGCCTCACAAAGATGCCCTTTAAGGGATCCCATCTATTTGGAAGTGACTTGGAAAAGCTAGCCAGTAAGTGGGGTGAATCTCCAGTGCCTCAGCTACCGGAAGGTAAGAAAAAGAGGTCACAGCACCCCTCGTCCATGAGGGGTCGGGCCAGGGACTCCCAGTGCTTCCGGCCCTACAGAAACTCAACATTTCAGACATCTTGGCCCTCAGGAAGGTCTCAGTCCTTTCGGAATCGACAACCAAAAAGAGGAACTGATTTGGGCTCAGGTTCGACCCGAGCTTCCCAATGATGTTTGGCCGACCCATCCATGGGACGAGGAGATAGAAGAGGGATAGTCGGCCTCCTATCAGAGGTGGATCAAGATCACATCGGACATATGGGTACTGGACATCATACGAGAAGGATACATTCTAGAATTTGGAACATCCGTTGGGACATGTTTTTTGTGCCACTCACAGCACAAAAAACTGGCAGTGGAATCCACGTTGATAAGGCTCCTCATTTTGAGGGCTATAATCCCAGTACCTACACCCCAGGAAAATATGGGGCGTTATTCCATCTATTTCATCGTACCCAAGAAGGCATGTTCATTTTGCCCTGTCCTGGATCTCAAGAGTGTCAATAGTCATCTGTGGGTAATTCACTTCCGCTTGGAAACTCTTCACTCCAACAGAGTATTTAACATCCCTGGACCTTGCGGAGGCCTACCTTCATATCCCAATCCATCAAGACCACCAGCGTTTCCTATGCTTTGCAGTACTGGACCACCATTATCAGTTCCGGGCATTGCTCTTTGGCTGGCCGGCCGGCCAACTGCCCCCAGAACATCGACCGATGTCTCTGAATCAATTTACATATTGATATCAAAGATGTAAAGTGTCTTAAGATAAAGGTCTTTGTATCAGATTGTCTATGCCACCACCATCCACCTGGGGAGGGTATTTCAAACTTCTGTCACTCTAGGAAAAGCATATTTTTTGTTTTTTATTTCATTTATTAAAACTTCATATCCTGCTTGATCAAACATGTTATCAAAGCATTAGTACAAAAACAATCATAAAATTACAATAACCACAAGATTATTACAAATAAACATAGCATATAAAACACAACATATAAAATTCACATAAAACAATCAAGGAACTAAATTCACAGTTTCATCCTTAATTTAAAAACCTAACCCACATAACTTAAACTAACTCTCGTCACAGGCACCTGATGGTTTCCTGTTCAGAAGGTGATGGGGATATCTATCCGCGAGGAAACAGACTGAAACCTTGGACTCATTTCATGGAGGCCCCCAAATGACTTTTCACTGGGGATGGATATTTTTTTTGGTCATTACTGATGCACAGGTCCTGAACTAGTGTCCTCGAGATGAAAAGTCATCCACCCTCTCTCAAAAAATGCCTGACCCAGATTGGCAAACGGCTCCCTCTCAAAATCAGCAGACCCTGGGAAGCTCTCTTTGAGGCACTAGGAAGCAGACAACTTCAAGGCAGACTGAGACCATAGAGCAATTTTTTTTTTTAAACCAAAAACAAAAAATTGTACATGGAGAGCAAGAGGTAAAGCAAGAAACTGAAAATGTGAAGTGAAACAGCGAACCAGGTACGTTGAAAGAGGAACTGGTCGTGGGTGTCCTATCAAAGAGAGTTTGAACAGAATCAGACTGGGAAGGGGGAAGTGGAGACTATCAGAATGAGAGAACGTGGAATGGGACGAGACCGGGTCCCGTTTTGCAGGATGGAGGTGTGACAGCAGGCCCTGGTGTCACTGAATGACTTTGCCTACACCGTCTCTGTGTTCATAGAGGGTTACATGGTGAACATGAGGCGTTCTGATGTCCTGTATCATCTGATCAAATCACTTTTTATCCGTATGGTAACAGCTTTGTGAAAATGGATCATTCAACTCGGGCAGCATTGTCCCTGCCTTATACAAGAAGCACTATGGGAAAGTGGTTGTGTGACCACTGTGCTTGATAGTTCAGGAGCCAATTGGGACTGGTGGACAGCACAGGTAGTTCACGAATTTAAGAACGGAGCTATATCCTGGGGAGATGGCAGGCAGTGGCTGCAAATAGGTCTAGTTGTCAGATTACCCATAATGAATATTCCTCAGATTTGTCTGCCTACGTACAGGGACGGATTAAGGGTCTCTTGGTCCCCGGGTAGTATCCCAGTCATGGTGCCCCCTACGCCCATGTTTATCTCTATCTTGTGAAACATCAGAAATACTCAAATCTCTGTGGGAAGAACCAAATTGCTCCCAGCTGCCTGAGCTTTACTGCATGTTAACAAATAATGCAGGCTAAATTCTTGTCCATTCCTGCAGTCCCGGAGCATTGCTCAGTAAAGACCCTCCTAGTTGATGGTGGCATATCTTTTGTCCGGGAAGGTGGGGAGCAGGAGGAATCCCGGCCTCGGAGCTTGCCTCTGTGGATTCTGGTATTGGTAGTCCTCATATGAAATTGGAGCCACCGGTCTGAAAATGCCTCGCGACCTGGGGAGCTGAGACTGTCCAAAAAGCAGTGCTTCCCAAATCTGTCCCAGTGACCCCACAGTCCGTTGGCTTTAAGGATCGCTGCAATGAATATGCATGAGATACATTTGCATACGCTGGAGACCCGGTATATGTCAATGTATCTCATCCGCAGTCCTTGGGAACATCCTGAAAAACCCGAATGGCTGTAAGAAGCCCTGGGTTATTGTGCACTGATACCATGTACCGTCTGGGTCTAAAGGGATAACAGTGACCAGTGGAAAAATCTGCTCTTAGCAGAAGCCATAGCTCAGAAAATACTGGGTTCCCATGGTAACCAGGTGAAGAAGAGAGTGACTGCTGCACGTGAGGTCAGTCAGAGAATTCAACTTGTCATCCGCTCCAGTCAGCCGAGGTTCCAGCACTTCCCCAGCCGTTCTCTGTGTCCCAGAAATGCACCTTTCACCGGCCGGATTTACGCGTGCAGGGCATTTAAAATCCGCCTGACAGGGACTTATAGTCTTGATTTTCTTAGGGAATGCAATAGAGAAATCAGAATACGTCCCATCATGCAAAGGGGTAAAACCAGGACTGGATCAGCCTGACCTGGAAATCTGGAGACAGTTGGCAACCCTAATGGGCATAGTTGAAGACCAGACTGAGAAACACCAGATTAGAGTTTAGTTATCGAATTTTATGCAACTACTGCGTAAGATTTATTGCATTTGGAGGAATCCAGTTGTTGTATAAAGCAGGAGCTATTACAATGTGGGCTGTTCCACAGACAGAGGCATTACATTTTTCTCTCATATTGTTTCTCAGGTTGCATGCTTTATTCGTGTGCCTCATTCTGATGCATATTTAATCCAACCTGCTCCTTCTGAGAATCACATAAAGTTACAAAAAGGTAATCTTTCATGTTTATTGCCAAATGACTCAATAATGCTAAATTGAAACCCTTGAGTGATTTCTTGCCCTACCTTTATCCTTTATTTATCATCCTTAAAAGATAACTGCCATCTGGATTTACCTCCTACCTTTCATTCAAACAGAATCGAAATAGAATTGATAATTCCAGACATCAGAAACATATTGCAGCCATCTCAGGGGTGTATGATCTGAAGGCAGTTTTGTCACCTTGACTGTTTCTTCCAATAAGGTGAAGGTATAAGGAATTATAACGATTTAGAAAACCCAAATATAGCCAGGTAGACTGACGCGGGCAGAGCAATCAAGTGACTTTTCAAGGTAACGCCGAGAAGACTGTGAACTTGCATGCCAGGAATTTTTCCTGACTTGCAACTCAATGCCGAAATCACTAGCATCCACAAATCCCCTGCACCAGCAAGATGGCAAGTTTTGTACATTGTCCGATTCATGCATGCTAAACTGTAGAATATTGTGACGTATTCACAGTACCTCTAACGAATAAAACGGTGTAGAGGCCGGATCTGTTGTACTCTGCCAGTTTAAAATCGGTCACGGTTCGGTAGGCTGGTGGAGCTTTCCTAAAAGTACACCCTCTGTTAATGAGGACGCAGCAGTCTGCGGTCCAGCCACTGCCTGGAGGCTGAATGAGCAGCTGGGAGAGCTGGGGCCTATTGCCATTAACTTTGGGGCATCCGTACAGGAAACCTGGGCAATCAGTGGTGGCATTGGAATGCAATTTACGTGTCTGAGCTATCAGGTGGTATCGGGCCAGCAGTCAATTTAACTCCCTTTCATCTCTCCCCTCAGAAAGTGTGACTAAGGTCCAACCATTGCCAGCACAGCTTCCTGAGTATCGCCAGTCCATGTTTTAGGGAAGGCTATTATGCTTCAGCTGACATGTTTTCACACACTCATCTTACGTTAATGGGCAATTTAAAATAAAATCACGGCAGAGACTAGAACTAGGTTGGTGGTTAAGGCAAGGTATGATGAACTTAATGACCCAGTAACAGAGAAAATGATGGCAGATAAAGACCAAAATGGTCTGTCCAGTCTGCCCTGTACCGGCACTCACTCCGTGCAGGTTACCCCAGCGCTTCATTACATTTCAGTGCCTCCAGGGATCTTGTCTTTTCAATGCCACTTCTCCTCCAGAAGAGCATTCCAGGCCTCCACCACCCTCTCTGCAGCTTCACATCATGAGCCCCAATTTTATTTCTTCTTGTGCAGGTATTTAAAAAACTGTATTGCATTTCCCCTCTCTTCTAGGATGTATCTAATGAGGTCTTTGAGTCTCATCTGAAAGAGCTTTTGGTGCAGACCCCACCATGTTGGCTGCCTTTCTCTGGGCTGTCACTAGCCTTTCGGTGTCCTTTCTGAGGTGTGGACAGTCTCTAGAACTTAACACAGTGCTCTAGGTTTGGCATGGCCTCACCAATGGCCTAAAAAGAGGTATTGTCACCTCCTTTTTTTCTGCTGGTTATGCTTCTCTCTGTGCACACCAGCATCCCTCTGGCTCTGGCCACCACCCTATCACACTGTTGTGCATCGAACAGAAGGATATAAAAAAACAAATTATTTTTAGTACCTATTGCACACCACTCCTTCAGATGTCTGCATCCTAAATTAATAATGCCGCACATTATGGCTCAGAATCCTAATTGCCACGCACTCGACCACTCCTCAAGCATTCTTAGATCATTTCTGATTCTGTCTACTCCCTCAGGGGAGTAGACAGACTTTGTTTCCCTCGTATCACCTTGTCAAAGCCCTGCAACCCTTTATAGGCCAAAATGGAAGAAGTCCCAGTACATGTGGTCCCCTGAATTCAAACTCCTTTGTCAGCTCTTTTGGTCAATTGCAAACGCTGACTGCCTCTGAAGTGCGGAGAAGATATTCTGCCACCGTCTGAAGTTCTGATGCTGGAAGCAATGCCAGAATTACCCTCATGTTCCAAAGATATCACACGGATGACATCCAAGGACTGAGATTTGTCACATGTCCTCAGCTGGATGTGGCAGTGATGACACACAAGAAAGATGGAGGAGTTAGATAGAAACATAGAAATGACGGCAGAAAAGGACCAAATGATGCACCCAGTCTGCCCAGCAAGCTTATGCCAGTATCTGCTGCACTGTGCAGGGTACCCTCGTGCTTATCAGTTTCCCAGACTGTAACTGTGCTGTTTGAATCCAATTTCCATTAACCCTTGCTGTGAAAGCAGAGAGCAACGATGGAGCTGCATCAAAAGTATCAGGCTTGGTGATTTAAGGGTAGTAAAAACCACATCAACAAGTTACCTCATGTTTATTTGTTCCCCAAACCATAAAAGTTGGGGCCCTCTTCTGAATCCAATTCCCCTTTTCTTACTACCATTGAAGCAGAGAGCAATGGAGTTGCATTAACAGTATCAAAGCTTATTTGTTAAGGGTAACAACTGCCTCACCAGCAAGTTACCCCCAGTTTACCCCCATGCACTCTTTTCTTTAATTCTATCCTCTAGCCTTTGGGGATCCACAATGTTTATCCCATGCTCCTTTGAATTTCTTGACTTTTTTTGTCTTCACCACCTCCTCCGGAAGGGCATTCCAGGCATCCACCACTCTCTCCGTGAAGAAATATTTCCTGACGTTGGTTCTGAGTCGTCTTCCCTGGAGTTTTATTTCATGACTACAAATAAAACAAACAAAAAAAAAAAAACCCACTCCCCAAACAAACTGTAAGTTGACACTCCTAGTTATGAATTGTCCAAGTCTGAACAATGTTTGTAAAAGCACCTATCACTAAATTTGCAAAATGCACACTGTCTTCTAGACATCATTGTATTGGACAATGGAGCCATGCTTATGCCTGAAGAATTCAAGACAATTGTGAAATAACAATCCTGTTGGTCATGCAACCATTGACCATTTCGCCCTTCGTGAAATTCTCAAACAGCTGAGTGTTGGCTGAAAGCTCATAAGAACATAAGAAAATGCCATACTGGGTCAGGCCAAGGGTCCATCAAGCCCAGCATCCTGTTTCCAACAGTGGCCAATCAAGGACATAAGAACCTGGCAAGTACCCAAAAACTAAGTCTATTCCATGTTACCGTTGCCAATGGCAGTGGCTATTCTCTAAGTGAACTTAATAGCAGGTAATGGACTTCTCCTCCAAGAACTTATCCAATCCTTTTTTAAACACAACTGTACTAACTGCACTAATCACATCCTCTGGCAACAAATTCCAGAGTTTAATTGTGCGTTGAGTGAAGAAGAACTTTCTCCGATTAGTTTTAAATGTGCCCCATGCTGACTTCATGGAGTGCCCCCTAGTCTTTCTACTATCTGAAAGTGTAAATAACCAATTCACATCTACCTGTTCTAGACCTCTCATGATTTTAAACACCTCTATCATATCCCCCCTCAGCCGTCTCTTCTCCAAGCTGAAAAGTCCTAACCTCTTTAGTCTTTCCTCATAGGGGAGCTGTTCCATTCCCCTTATCATTTTGGTCACCTTTCGCTGTACCTTCTCCATTGCAATTATATCTTTTTTGAGATGCGGTGACCAGAATTGTACACAGTATTCAAGGTGCGGTCTCACCATGGAGCAATACAGAGGCATTATGACATTTTCCGTTTTATTCACCATTCCCTTCCTAATAATTCCCAACATTCTGTTTGCTTTTTTGACTGCTACAGCACACTGAACCGACGATTTCAATGTGTTTATCCACTATGATGCCTAGATCTCTTTCTTGGGTGGTAGCACCTAATATGGAACCTAACATTGTGTAACTATAGCATGGGTTATTTTTCCCTATATGCATCACCTTGCACTTATCCACATTAAATTTCATCTGCCATTTGGATGCCCAATTTTCCAGTCTCACAAGGTTTTCCTGCAATTTATCACAATCTGCTTGTGATTTAACTACTCTGAACAATTTTGTATCATCCGCAAATTTGATAACCTCACTCCTCGTATTTCTTTCCAGATCATTTATAAATATATTGAAAAGTAAAGGTCCCAATACAGATCCCTGAGGCACTCCACTGTCCACTCCCTTCCACTGAGAAAATTGCCCATTTAATCCTACTCTCTGTTTCCTGTCTTTTAGCCAGTTTGTAATCCATGAAAGGACATCGCCACCTATCCCATGACCTTTTACTTTTCCTAGAAGCCTCTCATAAGGAACTTTGTCAAATGCCTTCTGAAAATCCAAGTACACTACATCTACCGGTTCACCTTTATCCACATGTTTATTAACTCCTTCAAAAAAGTGAAGCAGATTTGTGAGGCAAGACTTGCCCTGGGTAAAGCCATGCTGCCTTTGTTCCATTAAACCATGTCTTTCTATATGTTCTGTGATTTTGCTGTTTAGAACACTTTCCACTATTTTTCCTGGCACTGAAGTCAGGCTAACCGGTCTGTAGTTTCCCAGATCGCCCCTGGAGCCCTTTTTAAATATTGGGGTTACATTAGCTATCCTCCAGTCTTCAGGTACAATGGATGATTTTAATGATAGGTTATAAATTTTTACTAATAGGTCTGAAATTTCATTTTTTAGTTCCTTCAGAACTCTGGGGTATATACCATCCGGTCCAGGTGATTTACTACTCTTCAGTTTGTCAATTAGGCCTACCACATCTTCTAGGTTCACCGTGATTTGGTTCAGTCCATCATGAAAACCTTCTCCAGTACAGGTACCTCCCCAAAATCCTCTTCAGTAAACACCGAAGCAAAGAAATCATTTAATCTTTCCACGATGGCCTTATCTTCTCTAAGTGCCTCTTTAACCCCTCGATTATCTAACAGTCCAACTGACTCCCTCACAGGCTTTCTGCTTTGGATATATTTTAAAAAGTTTTTACTGTGAGTTTTTGCCTCTATGGCCAACTTCTTTTCAAATTCTCTCTTAGCCTGTCTTATCAATGTCTTACATTTAACTTGCCAACGCTTATGCATTATCCTATTTTCTTCTGTTGGATCCTTCTTCCAATTTTTGAATGAAGATCTTTTGACTAAAATAGCTTCTTTCACCTCCCCTTTTAACCATGCCGGTAATCATTTTGCCTTCTTTCCACCTTTTTTAATGTGTGGAATACATCTGGACTGTGCTTCTAGGATGGTATTTTTTAACAATGACCATGCCTCTTGCACACTTTTTACCTTTGTAGCTGCTCCTTTCAGTTTTTTTCTAACAATTTTTCTCATTTTATCAAAGTTTCCCTTTTGAAAGTTTAGCACGAGACCCGTGGATTTGCTTACTATCCCCCTTCCAGTCATTAATTCAAATTTGATCATATTATTTTTATTTATTTATTTAATTCTTTTATATACCGACCTTCATGACAAGTGTCATATCAGATCGGTTTACATGGAACTAGTGGGTTAACATTCCTAACAACCATTTAACAATAGATCATTCGCAGAAAGCAAAGTTACATTTAACTAGGAGAGCAAACTTGGGAGCTGAAGAAAGAAAATGAGAGAGATAACCATTGTGAGTATAAGCGGGCTTGGCTACATATAAAGCAAGGTAGGCTTAAATTGAGAAGTTCCTAAATCAGAACGATTATGGGAAAGCTTGGCTAAATAGCCAGGTTTTGATTTTTTTCTGAAATGTTTATCACTAATTATGATTATTATGAAATTATGATCACTAATACCAAGCGGCCCCAGCACCGTTACCTCTCTCACCAAATCCTGTGCTCCACTGAGAATTAGATCTAAAATTGTTCCTTCTCTTGTCGGTTCCTGAACCAATTGCTCCATAAAGCTATCATTTATTCCATCCAGGAACGTTATCTCTCTAGCGTGACCCGATGATACATTTACCCAGTCTATATTGGGGTAATTGAAGTCTCCCATTATTACTGCACTACCAATTTGGTTAGCTTCCCTAATTTCTCTTAGCATTTCACTGGCACTCTCACCATCTTACCAGGTAGACGGTAGTATACTCCTATCACTATAGTCTTCCCCAACACACAAGGGATTTCTACCTATAAAGATTCAATTGTGCATTTAGTCTCATGCAGGATGTTTATCCTATTGGACTCTATGCCATCCCGGACATAAAGCGCCACACCGCTTCCCGGGTGCTCCTCACTATAACCGTGCCTTCAACTTCTGCCTCTCATTCTGCTAGGCAACAGCAGATGGCATTGGGTGGAGCAGTCTGGACCAATGGAGAGAAGATGCAGCTGTGCCTGGGCTTTAGCTCGGAGAGCAGCACTCGATGCTAGTGCAGATTGGCCAGCTGTTGTGCAAGTGAGGGACATCCTGAGAGAAGGAGTAGCTGGCAACATTTGGGCATGAGGCTGAGTTGACTGCTGGGAGGGAAGTCAAGTCTAAAACATCTAAAACTGAGATGCTGAAAAAAAAAAAGAGGGGACTGATATAGGCATAGCAGAGAGGAATTAGCCAAAGTAGGCAGAGTTATCCACAAGGGGATGTGAGCTCAGTTTGGTACCCATCAGTTTCAATGGAGGAGGGACAGGCAAATTTGTTAAAAATATGCATCAATTTTTAGCCATTCCGGTAAAAAGTAAAGCAAGATTGTGCCTGGCCATCTGTGACCTGGTAATAGCAGACAGACCAGTCCACAGAATGAGCTGAAAGTCTGGAGGTTCTGCCTGGATACTTTGAAGAGTTGAATATGACGATTGAAACTTTGTCAGAGAAATTTATTTTTTTGCATTCTGGATGCCATGACGTGCACCAACAGGTTTTTACGCACACTGCAATGTCATGACTTGCGTTTAAAACCTGATAGTGCGCCAGGAAGCAGAAGTATTAGGCAGCAGATGAAAGGCACACATGCTGTGGACGTCTGGTTGGCTGCAGATGATGCCCATTTCTGCCCACAAGTTTCCCTTTCATGAGAGCAAAGAGGAAGCCTTAGCCTGGGTAATGGGGGAAAGGCAGGTTGTATCCTTGTGCTTAACGTCAGGCAGGGTAGTGAGTGAGAAGCAAGTGCGGCTCTCGGAGGAGATCAGAGGCTTTCTCGCAGTACCAGTGATCATTAGATGGCTCAGAATAGCAACCTGCCTGTTGCTTGGTTCCCTAAGTATTTTGTATTTTTATTTATTTAGCTCACGTTTTTTCATCGGCGAGTTACACTCTGGTGCGATAGGTATTTCCCTGTTCCCGGAGGGCTAACAATCTAAGGGCCTCGTTTTCCAAGAATCCTTCCCATAGACCCAGAATGGGAGAAAAGCCTTAGTAAATCAGACCCTAAGTTGGTACCTGAGGCAATGGGAGGCTGAAGTGACTTGTCCAAGGTCCCAAGGAGCAGCAGGATTTCAACTCTTGTTTTCTGCGGTTCTCAGCCTACTTGCCCTAACCACTCTCTGTGTACATCAGACAGATGTGCATGCACTCCCTCTATTGTATTCAAATCTATCTCATGCATATTCATTGTGGATGTCCTGAAAGCCTGGCCCGTTCGTGGCTCTCGAGAACCGGAGTTGGCCACCCCTGCCCTAGGTTATTCCTGGTGCTCCTAATGAAGGGGAGGGGGAGGGGAAAACCCAATTTTAGGAAGGAAAGTTGAACCGGAGAAAAGGGAACTTTAATGCATTTGTGTTTAAAATTGTTTGTACACATCCATCAGAATTCAAGGTGCAAATTACGTACCAAACAGGTTTAACCGTGTAAAACATAAGGCTCTCCACGCATTGGAGCTTTTACGGAAGCGTATACTACTATCTGTTCATTTTCTGTACTATTGCTTTTCATTTAAATAATTCTGTGCATCAGTATAATCAATGGATGTGTTCACCACTCTCCATGGGATCCATGTTCAGGAAGCCGCTGAGCGGCAAAGATAACCAGATAAGACTTTTATTCTGGTAATTTTAAGTCGAATTTGCAGCCCCACCTAACCGGCTGGGTTTCCGGTTGAAATGTTTTCCTAGATCTAGCCAGACCAAATTTGTCCGCCTAGAGTCACGCCAGCTATGTGTGTGTGATCAGAGCTATCTGAACAGATTTAGCAGGTTAGTGCTAAAAAGTTGCTTCTTTTCTTATTCCCTACATTTGGGCAAGCTGTGAATTTGGGCAGACAAATGTATCTAGTCAGCCAGAGAAACTTTCAACGGCCAAGGTGTACGCAGTTAACCTGTTGAAAATTGATTCTTTGTACGGCTACTCAGGTATTTCTGATTTGTTTTTCTTCAGATTTTCTGGGAAATGGACATTGCTATCCCTGAGTCTCCATCTTTTTTTTCCTAGAAAAGGAGATAAACTGACTTTTTAGAAGTGCTGCTGATTTGGTCCTATCATAGCGAGTGGGAACCAGGGATGGACCCTAGAGTTAACAGCAATTACCGGACCATCAGTCCCTAGAGCCACAATCTGTGCACCACCAAAGGGACCAACGCACAGATAGGGGAAAAGGTGATTAAAGCAATTGGATAGGCCAGTCCTGGTTTTGTCTCCGAGGCAATGCAGCTCTAACTTGCGTATGAAACAGGGAAACCCTGTCTCCCTGCATACACTGGGGTAAAAGCAGGACTGGATCAGCCTTTCCTTGGAGTTAGGTGGGTGCCCTAATTACAATTTGTTACCGCTGTACTGTTCCCAGAAAAGCAAAAAACAAACAGGGTCCTTTGAATCTGCCACCTCTGTACTGCTGCAGATACAACTGAAGAAGGGTCTGTGGGGGCCTCCGACAGATAAGGTACAATAACATATGTGTATAAACAGAAGTTTTTTGTGGATCGAATTAAAGAATAAATCTTCAAAGAATCCTACGACACTTTCTCAAGTGGGGTTTTCAGGATATGTACAATATCAAATCTAAATATATTATATATATATATATACACACACACATATATATATATATATATATATATATATATATATATATATATATAAAATCTAGCATGAGCTAGATTTGCATGTAGGGTGAGGGCAATGTGCATACAGATCTACCTCATGCATATTCATTGTGGATATCCTGAAAACTCATCTTGCTGGGGGAACTCCAGATCTGCCTTGAGAAACCCTGTCCGAGGGGATGCACAAACGGATCGTCACGTGAATTCATCAGTCACCTGACCTGCAGTGAATCCACAAGGCCCCGTGGGATTAAGGGTATTGTATATCAGGTGCCATGTTATACCATGCATGCATGCAGGGTGCCCGCAGGCCCGATCGAGCTGGACATCTGTCAGCTCAAAGCACGGCAGCAGTGAAGAAAAGGGCCAGAGGCAAGGAATGTGCAAATGGCAAGAGCCTGCATTAATGCTGAAAAGGGAGAGGGCTCGTTGCCCTCCGACCTCGAAAAGCACAGGAACAGGATCCCTTAACCTCCTAGCAGGAGCTCCTGCTCTAGTGAGAGCAGAGACCTTCAGGAAGTCTGTGCCAAACCTTCCTTCAGTGGAGACTTGGGTGGCTTGAATATTGAGAGACGTATGCCACTTTCAGCCACAGCTGGAAAAGCAGTGGATACATGTAAATAATGAATAAATAAGTGCAGACAACTCGCCAGGGGCTCAGTAGCAGTGATGTGCACTGCCAAGAGGGCCAGCCGGATTCAATTCCTGAGACCAGCTCCTGCTCCTTGGGCCAGCCAGAGGGTGGGAGTGGCTGCAGAGGTGATGGCCACAGCAACTGGGAATCCTGAGCATCCATTGCCAGTGACTGAGGGAGAGTGCACGCCTGCCAGGCTCTGGAGGGAGTCGTGGTCGGTCACCTTTGGCCGAGGTCATCGTGATGACCGGACTACATGGGAAAGGGGACTTAAAGGTTCGGTTATTTATTTGTATCCATTCCCACATTATCATAACATTCACGGCACAAGCTGAGCTGGAAAAGCAAAGGCGCAGGAGGAAGCCGCTGGGCCAGTAGAGGAAATAAAAGGAATATTTCAGTGTCTTCCCCAAAGCAAATGATTCATACTGAGTGTCTGGAAAGCAACTGGCTTGGAGATAATCAGTGGGCTGCATGCAATTAATCTCCTGTTCCAGTGGCTGGAGCAGGGAAAGAGGGTGTGAGCGTCAGAGATGTAATGAATGAGTGTCTGAGAATGGTAGAAATATCGGTCTACTTGGGTTCATTAGATCTCTGTCTCGAATCCTTTTCTCATCAGATTATGGTGCAAGCAGGAGCTCAGGTGAAAGAGGTAAAGGAACTGGAAAGCTTGAAGGGCTAGATCAAGATTTTCCAGTGATGTCCTTGTGCAGGAACAGGGATTTCAAGGCCAGGTAGATCCCTTAACTTCCTTTTTTAAGGTGACAGGAAGACTCTGATAAGGAAGCCTATTCGCACTCCTTGAGAGGCTGATGTAGAGCAAAAGATAACGTTGCAGGGATCTTCAGGAGGTGTCAAGTGGTTATAGCATTAGCATCAATTAACAGAAGCTTAGTGGAAGGTGCTAGAAAAATAGTGAACAGGGAAGATGTTAATGTGACGCCTCATCTGAGCTGTAAACAGAAGGTGCTGCAGATCGCCACCATGCATCCAATGTCTTGTTCTATCTGACGTGTTCTGAGGTTAGACAGATGGGATCTCAAAGGCTCAAGTGCACCATCCCCGGTCCAATAAAAGGAATCCGTGCCTGCAAAGGATCCAGCTTTCCCCAGGATCCAACAAGTCAAATCCAGTGCTACAGCAAAACTGTACACTTCTTACAGAAATACAAGTAACTAACTCCTCTGCACACATCCAGTGGGTGAACCCAGGGGCCTGCCTGCAAGTGAATTTTCCAGGTGAAACTCCTCATGCATTTTCCCTTTGGAAATCTGAAGGTTGGAGGACCCCAGGGTTACTCCCACAAGTGCAACGTCAGTGCAGTAAAACATGCCCAGGGATCTCAAAATTAGATCCCTGACATGCTGCTCACAGGCTTTGCCCTTCCCCCAGCTCTGCCCCTTGGTATGCTCGCGCTGTGAAAATGTGGGTACTTTTACATGCAGAGGGGAAGAGCTATTGAGAGCTCCCCAGAGGAAGTCTGACTTCCCTTGGGAACAGCAGCCCGGAAATTTAGTCCTGGTGCCCCTTTCCTGGTGAAATGTGTTCTAAAAACATTTGCCAGCAAACAGCTCCTACACTCCAGGCTTTGTACTTCCTAGGGCACATCCATGTATTAACTAGTAATGGGGATCTGACAGTGGCCTATCCACCAAATTCACTAGATGAGTAGCCTTGCTAGATTAGAATACTTCTCCTTGGACCAACATTTACATTTATTAGGATTTGTGAGTCGCCTAACACAAATGGCCTAGGTGATGAAAGGAATAACATACATTATCATAATCATAAACAAATACAAAACCATGAGGACTTAAAACAACTATTAGGCTCAAATCATTACAAAATAAATACAATTAAAACAAAATAAAAGTAGCACATCATAGTGTAAAATAATCAATAATGGATAAGAATTATATGAATTATCCACCGTTGAGCTTCTTTGGATGGAAATTGCTGCTCATGTACTCAGAAGCTCCAGTATCAGATTGGCTACTTTAGTCCAGCAGGGAATGAGAGATGGCAAAGGAGAGCAAGGAATGCAGAGAGCAGTCTGGGATGATGACATTAACAAAATTATCAAGCTCTGGAAATACTGGAGCAAGAAAGAGGAAAGCTGAGCACAGAGAGGACTTGTCACATTAGAGTTAAATAGTTCTATATAGAGGGTCATCACTAGGTGGTGCTGTGGAGAATAGCCTGGAGTGTCCATGAGAATAATATTCAGGGCTTAATTTGTAGACAGAAAGGAAGTGGAATGGGGGTGGGGCCAGGGTCAGATGTGACCTGTGCAAAGGGGTGGGGCCAGGGCCAGGTGTGAACTCTCTCTCTCATATACACACACACACATACACACCCACACACACACGCGCACACACACACTCACAATCAGTCATGTGGGTGTTCTTGTCTCAGGGTGAGCAGCTCCAACCAGTGTTGCCAACTTTGCTTAATTCTTGTGAGTTTGAGCTTATTTTTATAGGGATTCGCTTTTTTTTTTTTTTTTTTTGCATTTGTAGGTTGCTTATAATTGGGATTTTTTTTTCTCCAAATCGCTTTTTTTTTTGGGGGGGGGCTTGGTGGGTGGGACTTGTGCCCTGTTGTTCCTGTGATTGGCTGCTGCTGAGGCCTGTCCATAACAGTGGCGTTGCTTTGGGTGCGCCTGGGTGGGAGGGGGAGAGCCTGACACATAGAGAGAAGAGAACAGACACTGTGATCTAGGCATCATAGTGGATAATACTGTGATCTAGGCATCATAGTGGATAATACTTTAAAATCGTCAGCTCAGTGTGCTGCAGAAGTCAAAAAAGCAAACAGAATGTTAGGAATTATTAGGAAGGGAATGGTTAATAGAACGGAAAATGTCATAATGCCTCTGTATCGCTCCATGGTGAGACCACACCTTGAATACTGTGTACAATTCTGGTCGCCGCAACTCAAAAAAGATATAATTGCGATGGAGAAGGTACAGAGAAGGGTGACCAAAATGAAAAGGGGAATGGAACAGCTCCCCTATGAGGAAAGACTAAAGAGGTTAGGGCTGTTCAGCTTGGAGAAGAGACAGCTGAGGGGGGATGTGATAGAGGTCTTTAAGATCATGAGAGGTCTTGAACGAGTAGATGTGACGCGGTTATTTACACTTTCGAATAATAGAAGGACTAGGGGGCATTCCATGAAGTTAGCAAGTAGCACATTTAAGACTAATCGGAGAAAATTCTTTTTCACTCAACGCACAATCAAGCTCTGGAATTTGTTGCCAGAAGATGTGGTTAGTGCAGTTAGTGTAGCTGGGTTCAAAAAAGGTTTGAATAAGTTCTTGGAGGAGAAGTCCATTAATGGCTATTAATCAAGTTTACTTAGGGAATAGCCACTGCTATTAATTGCATCAGTAGCATGGGATCTTCTTGGTGTTTAGGTAATTGCCAGGTTCTTGTGGCTTGGTTTGGCCTCTGTTGGAAACAGGATGCTGGGCTTGATGGACCCTTGGTGTGACCCAGCATGGCAATTTCTTATGTTCTTAACAGTCATTTTTCCGCTGATTTTTTTTTTTTTTGTTATAACATTGAAATTCCCAGGAAAAATAAAATAAAAACTGAAAACAAAAGGTCCCTACTTTTAGCCTAAAAAGAAAACTGGCTGAGGTGATTTGTACCCCCTGAACATCATAGACTGCCCTTGATATTGGGTGACAGAAGGGGGTGTCCCTCTGAGGTCACTAATGCTGGTTTCAGCTTAACCAGTCAGGAAGCTCCGTGGCACCTGGAATCTTCAATCAGGTGTCCCCCGTGCAGTCCCACAGTGCCAGGACAACCTCCAAAGCATCCAGTGATTGGAAAACCCCAGAGCTCTTTATCAGGGAGGCTCCTTGAGAACAACGCCTCCTGCTTCAGGATTCTGCAACTGTTTGATGAAACCTTGAAACATTTTAAGTTCATAGTATCAGCTTCACTGCCTTCACTTACTTTTCTTGTGCTCTCCACCCCCTTCTCTTTCATTGGTTTTACTGCGCATCATTGATTTTGTCTAAAAATTCCCTTAACACACTGGAAATAGCAAGAGAAATTCAAGGGTTTGTTGGAAATGTGCCCTAGGACACAGAGGAGTTTTGATTCACTGGAGCTGATCAGTCAGAGATGTGTAAAGCAATTGACACTGATGCAAACACATAATAAGACCCCAAGGGAAAAGTCAACTCCCAGAAGTCTACTTGGAGTTTTAACCTAGATTTAGGCTATGGGGATGCTGTTCTGAGCTATTTTTAATTGGATAAACCGTACAGGCACCTACTCTGGAGGTTGGAAATGCATTATTATTATTATCTGTCATGAATTGTACAGAAGAGTAACTGAAGCCTTTTCTATGTCTTGACCATGCTTTACAGCCACAATTGTTTTTGTTGTATTTATTTCAATGTATAGCTTGCCCTGATTAAGTACACCGACTTCTGCAAGTATCTTGCCTACGCCTTGTATATTCCTGTAAATAGTCCGTTGCAGTTTTTATTTATTGCTTTAATTCCTCCACCTCCTGCTCCTTGTATACTCCTCCTTGTTCGCCCTCCCTGTTCATTGTAATTTCTACCTTTAAAGTTACATTGTAAACCGGTATGATGTATGCATACTAATACCGGTATATAAAAGTTTTTAAATAAATTTTTTAAATAAATGTTCAAGGCAGGGCACAATATAAAGATATTAACATCAATCAATAGAAAACATAAAATATAAAAATACAATACAAGCAAAAATAATCAATAAAAAAATGGCACAGCAGAGCATAAATATGTAAGAACACCAAAAATACCGCCATGACTAAAACATGCACTGGTGAACATTATAACCCAAGAGAAAATAGGTTTTAGAAATGGCTCTGGCATTTCTTTCATTTTGTCATGTGTACGCGGATGAATTTGTTAATCTGGAGAAACAAGGAGACATTTCATCCCTTTGTAGAACTCACTCTGCGGGCCTACAAAATGTCCTTTGGTAAATCAGAGCCTTTTCAGTGTTCTCAGGGGTACTTTAATATTTTCTGGCATCTGATTCACATTTTCATTGCATGGTGCATATTTTATATTAAGACTAAAATTATTTCTAGTAAGTTGATACATGGTTTATTTACAAATTAGATAAATAAAATCAGCATACTTTATCTATATAAATCTTACTATGGTATTCTTAAACCAGAGTACCCTCCAACGAGTAGCATACACAGATACAATAAATCCCTACCACAATGAACTTTCAATCCAAGGACACGTGGTAGTGGAAGATAACACAATTTGCTTAAGATCTTAGCATGTGCCAGTGACACAAATGGGACTTTAACTCAGCTGACCTGGTTCCCAGCTACTCCCTTTCCCAACTTTTAAGCTTCTGCTTTAAGATTTTGTAACCGGATTCTGTGCTAATGGCAAGAGGAAACACGTGAACAAAAAAAACAAATTCCAGTCAAGAGTGGAGTTCCCAATAGGCTGAGTACATTACTTATGGGTGGATGGCCCAGGGGGAATGGCCACTTTGCCTGTCAGGGGGATGTAGGGACAAGCCGGTCACCCTAAAAAGGAGTGTGCAACTGAACCAAACTTTGCAGGCCCGAGGAACTCAAGCTGGAAGCCAAGCCATGTGATGGCCCCTGAGGTTTTAGTGGGAATGCCTGAGAAAAAGCTGCTGTTGCTCTTCACATCAAGCAATCTGTCTTCACCTTTCAATTTTACTGGTACTGCCAGACACAACTTGCTCAGTTTGTGGCCTTGACAAACTTGGTATACAGTCATGAAACTCAACATTGTTCACCAAATGTCTTCCAACTTACACCATCATCTCTGTGAGAATGTGCATATACATACCAGCTAAGAAGAAAGTCCACTAATCCTGTGCCAGTAGACTGTGGCAACATCCAATCAATATCAACTTTTGGATCCTATGCATATGCACATGTATGAAGTCCTGATAAAAGAAAAGACTGTGGACTTATAGATTCAGGGGCTGCTGATGCTTGCTGCTGTTCACACCCGTGAACTTGGCACCCAAGACTTTTTGTGAAGCTCAAGCTGAGACTGGGCTCCCTGCTCAGCCCAGTTCTGCTTCATTAAGTTTGGAGTACTTGCCAATTTCATCCTTGCCTAAGCCCTAGCAAGCCAAGCCAATCTGTTTTCCTGTCCCCTGCTTGCATAATGTACAGAGGTTTCTGTAAGCTCTGGGTCTGCCACCCTGAGACAGTGGTGTTAGCACTGGAGGTCCAGCTGGCTGTCCTCCATGATAAGATAGGACCCTGATTCTTCAGGACAACCCAACTACAGCAGAGGGTGAGAGAGCCTGTGATCATCTTCCCAGTATCTTCATGCAATCCTGATCAATAGAAGATTATCTGGCTAAATTACTACTTTATGTAAGGTAGTTTATTGGCAATGCATATGAGATGTGCAAGGAATTTTTTTTATAACTTGTTATTTTTCAAAAGAAACAAGACATAGATATGATCCATGACAGTGCATACAAAGATATATAGCTTGTTAAATTAACAGAAAATAAATAAAAACCAGTAGAATCTAAACAATATAACAGCTCACGTACATTGACATAGGAACATTGTACTATTAATTGTTCAAAAAATGTTCATAGTATTCTAATTTAGTTTGCCATGTCCAAAACTTTCCCCGTATAGCATTATAAACCTCATGCTTACTTTTTAAGGCAAAGGTGATACATTCTAAAATAGCCAATTCCACAACTTTATTACATCAAGCAGAAATTTGTGCTGAGCTTTTCCAAAACTATGCAGTTGTCAAACGTCCAGCTTGCAACAGATGAGAAACCAACCGCTTATCTGATTTTGATAATTCTTATTCATCCCAACGGTTCAGCAAACATAATGGAGGCGAGAGAGTGATATTAGTCCCCAGAATAATATTAATGATCTCAGATTTCTTCCCAAAACTGCCGCACTTCTCTACATCTCTACCACATATGAATGTAGGCTCACCACACAGCCGCCAACACCATTGGAGAGGGAACCCCCTAGAATGGTCAAGACTTTGGGGAAGGCGAGAGAGGAAGACAATGGGCTGTCCAAATACCCAAGGGCAGCTTGGAGTATACATCCAGTTGTGATGTCACTCTTTATTATTAGAATTATTTCACCATTTATATAGCTCCTAAACTAGGGCACAAATTACACACAAAAGATCAGGAGTGTGTGAGAAACAGAAGTGGAGAAAAACAGGAAACAGAGAGGCAACCAGAGTGGAAGAGAAAAGCTTGGACAATTTCTAGGCAGATTGGATGTGCTAATTTGCCCATATCTGTCGTCATCTATTTCAGCAGACAAGGAGCACTTGGTCCACCCAGCCTGCCAAATTTTGGCTGCCTACTGTGGAAACTCAGATCTTATTCTGAATCAGTGGGCTTCTCCCCCCCTCTGCTACTAAGGTCCATTTGTGTGTCCCCCAAGGAAGGAAAGGGGGGAAAGAGAGGAAAAGGGGTCAAATTTAGGGAAGAAGAAAGAAGCAACATGCAACACAGCAAGAGATGAAGACGAAGGGAACAGAAAGAAACAGTAAAGTAGAT
This sequence comes from Rhinatrema bivittatum, assembly GCF_901001135.1. NCBI lineage: Eukaryota > Metazoa > Chordata > Amphibia > Gymnophiona > Rhinatrematidae > Rhinatrema > Rhinatrema bivittatum. The sequence continues at coordinate 10,722,415 of NC_042626.1, read as the reverse complement.
GAAGTAACAGGCATTGACTTGGCTGGTATTTGGCCAACATGTCTGGTTTTTATTAAAGTGGCTGGCAGAATCTTTAAACCTGTTAATATTTCAAAAGTGTGTAGCAGTGACTATATGGACCTTTATAGGCTGACTTTCTTTAGAAGCAGGTGAAGCTCTAATCCAGGGCTGGCAACCTCAGTGCTCAAGTGCTGTGTGAGCTGGTGGGCTTTTCAAGATATCCACAATGAATATGGATGAGATGCATTTGCATGCAGTGGAGGCAATGTATGCAAATACATCTTATACATATTCAGTATGAATATCTTGAAAACTGGACAGGCTAGTGGCAATCAATCAACGACTGGAAATGCCTCCCCTCCCCGTATTAGTCCATGAAATTGGGATTTTTTTTTTTAGAAGAAAGTTAATAGTAAGTTTAATCTTTCTGCTTTGCCAGTGGTTGTCTATATGGTCCTGTGACAGCCCATTCCCTCCAAACCATACAACTAATCTGAGCCGAAAGGATCACACCGTGCACTTGAATCTTTGTAAGAAGAGAAGACTTGCAAGCTCTGAATTGGCTGTGGTGGTAGATCCAAAGCCAACAAAACTTGGCATCATGTAGTAAAAAAAAAACCCCAAAAAACAGTCTCTTTGAGCCAGTATGGGGGGCGGGGATGCGCCTGCGCGCCAGGCAAGTCCTCTTCCTGCCGCGAGTGCGCGCCCCCCCCTCGCCGCGGGGCCGGCAGCGCGCACGCTGCGCGGCGTCTCGCTGACGTAGGCACGCCGGCGGCTGGCTTTTCTCCTGGCGTACGCGCGGCTCTCGGCGGTGGCGTGAAACGGTCAGTTCGGGGTTCAAAGAGGAGAAAGATGGCGGAAAACAAAGGCGGCGGCGGTGGGGAGTGCGAGAGCTCGGCCGGTGGCGGCGGCAGCAGCGTCCCAGCGGCCGAGGCGCCGGCGGCCGAGGAGGCGGAGAGCGCGGAGAAAGCGGCCGAGGAGAGCCAGCCGCCGGCCGGGGCCTCCTCCTCCGCCGCCCCGGCCGCCGCCTCCTCCTCCTCCTCCTCCTCGTCCGCCCCGGCGGCGGCGGTGGTGGCGGCGGTAGTGAACCTGCTGGATACGTGCGCCGTCTGTAAGCAGAGCCTGCAGAGCCGCGACTCGGAGCCCAAGCTGCTGCCCTGCCTGCACTCCTTCTGCCGCCGCTGCCTGCCCGAGCCCGAGCGCCAGCTCAGCGTGCCCATGCCCGGCGGCAGCAACGGCGACATCCAGCAAGGTGAGCACGAGCCGCCCCCGGGAAGAACCTAAAGCAGTGAGAGCTGGGGGGAGGGGGAGGCAATGAACCCCTCCCCCCTTCCTCCAAGCGCAGACGCCGCTTCCCACCCCTCCCCCCTTTCCTAGGGGTTTGCGAGCAGTTTTAACATTTTGTGTCTGTGCATGTACACGTATCCGTATAGCTATCTGTCCATCCCGGGTCCCCTTGCTATATATTTATCTCTGCATACAGTCTCTCGGTTCCGCCAGCAGATAGCTGAGCAGCTTCTGGCAACGGGATTTCCGCAACCAGAAAACATTGCGTTAAATAACTTTATGAAAAATTGAAGCCCCTGGAAGAGGGATTGCATTTAATGGAGGAGCTTGACGAGTGGCTGGATTTGGGGGTGCGATGGGAAGAAGCATCGCTCGTGTGATTTCACGGTTTCCCGCATTAACGCTGTAGGCAACTCAGCTTTGTTTGCGATCACAGCGAGGAGTTAGGCTTATTGGTTTGCTTTTTGTTTACACATTTCTTTATTTTTGTGGTCCAGAAGCGTTTGTGGCGACTGTTACAGGGAAGGCTTCAAAGTAGCGTGCACAGTTGGATTTGTCTGGCTAAAAAAGAAGTTTGCTTTAAACTTATGTCTTGACAAATCGTACCAAATGATGTTGACGTGTGATGGTAAATTTTGCAAAAGTCAGTTGGGCAGATAATTGCTTTGGTCAGTCTTAACTACATTTATTTATTTATTTATTTAAGGTTTTTATATACCGGCATTAGTATGCAAACATCATGCCGGTTTACATTGGAACTAAAAAGGAGGAAAGGAAATACAATGAACAGGGGTATTGGGAGGGGGCATAGCATAGGCTGCAGAGGAGATAAAGGCAAGGAAGCGGACAGTAAACTGTGATGAACTATGTACAGTATGGAGTATAACTATAAATACATTATAAATACATTATATACAGGGTTGTGGATCAATTGTGTTAGTCAAGAGGACATCTGTTACTGCCGCGATTTCCAAATCTGTCTTCTGGTATTTGCAGCCACTGACGCTTTTAGCCTATCCACAATGGATATACATGACAGACGTTTATACACGTGCATGTAAATATATTTCATGCATATTAATTATGGATAGTCTATAAATCCTAAAGGGGGAATGGCACCTGAGGGCAGATTGGTAACGATTTGATTGACTGTTAGAACATTGAATGGAGAGGACCATGCAAGTTATATAAATGCAGAATGAAAGTGCTTTGTGTTAAGATGTAGATTTAGGACCTGTCTGAAAATTGTTTATAAGCTATTTCTGTGTATCTGGATTTAAATGTCTGCCGCCTTTGCTGAACTTCGGTGATTCATTGTAAAATGTATTTTTCTAAGTATTTTTGTTCTTCAGTTAATTTTGTCTAGTGATTTTTGCTTCCTTTAAATGTAGGCTTCCTGGTGTGGTGTTGCTTGCCAAGAATACCTTTTCTCATGCTACAGGTGGCATTATATTGAGTGTTTATTTTAAAAGCTGTGTTTTTATTTATTATTATTATTATTTATTGTTTTTGTTATACCGAGTTTCATGATAGGCATCACATCAACCCGGTTTACAAATAACAAGGAGTGTAAAGCATAACGTAACGTAAAAAACAATATTTTCAATAAGAACCTTGAACTTTAAATACAGTGAATCAGAAAAAGGGAGAGGGAAAGTTACAAAAAACAAGGAAAATAAACTTGGGATGGAAGGGGAGAAATTGAACAGCACAATATTTACATTTCAGCCTATTGATACATTAGAATAGCAAGTGAAAAAGGACCAATCAAAAATAGCTAAACTGCTATTCAAATAGCAAAAATTGTTATTGCAAACCATAGGTGAGTAGTGCACCTTGTAATCCAAAATAGCCATTAGGGTTGTTACTAGTGCTTTTGCAACCTTGTGAGTAATTATGTTGCTGCTCCTCATTTCCGGTTATTTTAATGCTTAACTTTTGCTTTTCCAATAACCAACACACAATAGAAATAGTCTCTCTCTCACAGACAGTCTCTCTCTGTCCCAGACCTTCCTTCCCTGCCAAAAATTCTAACTCTCTGGCAGTCCAGACTGTAAAAATTGACATTGCAGCAATGGAAAACCAAATATCACTATTCCTCATAAAAAAACTCAAGAAATAAAAATCAATCATGATATTAAAAACATACTAATAAAAGGAATAAATAACTCAAAACAGCTAGCAAACAGAATAGCAAAACTAAAACAAAGTTTAAACATTTCCCAAACACCAATAAAATATTTCAAAACAGCAGACACATCAAATAACACCCAATAATTATTAAGAATTAAAAAAACAAAAAAGTCCTCCACCCCTCAATATCTGGGAACTTTTGATGTCCGGGCATCCTGAGATTGTCATGGAGTTGGGTAGTGCACAGATTTTCTTATCTCTTTCATGCACACACTTGCCCATATGTATAAAGTCACTCATACATGGCATGGAGAACTAGCCTAGTGGTAAAAGCCTAGGGTTCAAATCTCACTGATGCTCCTTGTGACTTTGCAAGTCACTTAACCTTCTGTTACCTCAGGTAAAAGCTTAGACTATAAACCCTCTGGGGACAGAAAAAATACTTACTGTACCTGAATGTAGCTTGCCTTTAGCTATCAATGATAAGGTTCACGCCCATGATCATTCTCTCACATATTTCACTCATATGGGGCCTCTCCCTCTTCTGCTGTTCCCTCTCCCTGTGTCTTCTGAGTGTGCTGCCCTGTGCAGGGGCACTGTTTGCACACCTGCTAGGGTTAGACCTGGTAAACATAAACAGTGGAACCTATGCAGAAATTCATGTGTTAATTTTTGTTTATCCTGATGATAATCCCAGAATATGATTGAAACATTGAATTTTTTACTTACATATTTTTGTATCATTACATTGGTGGGCTGACTACTTTGAGTAATAAAGATCCATTTATAAAGATATAGAATATTACATTTATATATATATATATATATATTTCAATTTGTACAGTATTACCCTTGTTTTTCCCCCCTCTTCCCCTCTACCCAGTTCGCCTATCAGTTTCATTGTAAAGCCCACTTTATGTTACATGGAAACCGATGTGATGTTTTCCTAATGAATGTCGGTATATAAAAATTGCAAATAAATATTGACTTATGAATTGCTGCCTGTAAATGGCATGCACCACAATTTACAACAGTTGTAAAAACTAAAAAATCCCCCAAAAACCACTTCCACTTTCGCATATTATACCAGCCATACAATATTAAGATTCTCATAATGAAATCATTGCAAGAGATTTTAATACATAGGTCATTCTATCCCTTATTAAACTAATGCTGCATAATACTTTTCAGCAATGCAGTAATCCTAATATAGTGATACTATTGAATTCTCACTCTTTTCTAATTCGTTATGAGGCTGTATACTGTTAGTAGCTCATGATACCCTGCTAACCATTTTGTATTTGTTGCAAAATTCTCATTCAGCTCTCGCCTAATGTACCCACAACCTCAAAGCTTATTTCTCAAAGTGTATGCAAACATTACATTTTAACTCCATTTCTTTTCGCCTGAATGTGTGTGGTGACCAAATGAGATTCCAGTAGTTTCTAACAACTTCTCTGCTGGTGTGATTTGAAGGAGCCTTAAATAAGAATTTAAGATAGTCCTTTTTATTGAACCTCGTGCCAGACCGGACCAGATGGGTACCATGCTACCTGCTGAGATCAGCCTTTTTGCTCTTGCAGCTCCCAGTGCTTCTCTCCCTTTCCTGTGCCAGTCTAGTTGTTCTCCAGTGGAGAAGATGCCTTCCCCAGTGCTCTCTCCCCGCCCCTCCTTTTGTTGATATTGTGTCCATTTGCTGGCTTCTCAGCTACCAAAGCAGCTGCCCTTTCTTTTGCTCTGCAGGAGATCGGCAGTTTTGGCCAGGGAGTAGCTCATCCTGTCAGACTGAGCATAAGGTACTGGCTACTAGCTTCTCTGCTATGTTAGCAGCCATTTTGGATTTTCCTATACTGTGTATTTCCAGCTCTGCGGGTACTGGGCTACCACCGTTTGACCTGAAAAACAGGCTTGTGGCCAACTTTTTTTTTTTCCCCTTGTACTATGGGTTGTTTCTTCAAATTCCATTTTCCCTCTTGGGCAGAGGGAAGGATTTTGTTTCCTTCTGGGTAAGAATCTTCTATATCAAGTCTAAGGACAGTAAAGAAGGCTGTGATTGCAGATTCCTCGGGTCAGGCGGTTATGGGATGGATATTGCCACCCTCCAGTTGGCCTGCTGCTTGAGTGGGAAAGACAGAATTTTAGGACTCAGCAAGTCTTGGATGCCAGGAGGTAGAGACTGGCTCAGCAGCTCCAAAGACCATTTGTGTTTCTGATGGATGTGATCAGTTGGACTCTGTGAGAAGGTTCCACCCAGCAGGCACCGAGGGTTTACGACTGGCAGGGTTAGGATTGATGGGTCTACAGCCTTAAACATTCTTTGCCTTGAAATTTAAAACAAACCTGAATTTAATCAAGAGTGCACACTCTAGAACTATCCAGGAGTTTGAGAGAGGATTAAAGCAATCTGGGCCGCCAAGTCTCTTCAGTACTTGAGTTTCAAGTTCCAAATATGAGTAGAAAGATGAAAATTCAGAAGATCTAGACTTTTTTTTTTTCTTTGGTATGTGTGAGGCAGACATGCTAATAATGGACAAATTATAATCCTGGAATTTCCATGGTAGGATAGAAGGCCTTTCCTCTTCATCTTGTGGTAGAGGACATTGTGAACAAAAGCTGATACCACTCTGATGAGAGGATATTTCCCTAAGGTGTGCTTTAAGCTCATGAAGCTCTTATGTAAAGATAGAGCACAGCCTGTAAGATGGGCAGTTCATTCTCTGGTTTCTGTGTCCTGGTTGTGGAATCTGCATCTCTTGACAGATAGCTTGGATGGGAGGATGGATGCAGCTCATGATGGGTGGTTCCATCATGCAGATGGCAGTGTGCTCAATTTGCATGTCTAGAGCCATTAGAAAATGGACTAATAAATAGAAATTAATCTGCTGTTGGCTCTGATCTTGCTGGTTGCAAAGTATCTTTCAGATGCTGCCCATGATCTTGGGATCACAGCCAAGCAAGGCAATGGTTGAGACAGTGGACAGCTGGCTTTTCTTTCTAGGATGTTTGTCTTCTCTATGAGAGAGGTGTCTGGGGTGAGCTGGATGACATGAAGGATTATGCTGAGGCTCCTTTTCTCCCTAGCAAGACCCCAGGTAAGAGGGCATTAGACCATCTAGCTCACAAGGCGTTAGTAAAGTATTTTTGAAGTTCCATAGTGGTATCCCTAACAAGTGCAGGGGTGGCAAGCATGTGACAAGCTGAAAAAATCCAGGTCCTGAAGTACTCTGGAGACAAAAGCAGCTTTGGGGACAGTCTTCCCCACATTTTCCCCAGGTGGTCTCTTCCCGCTCAGGACTCAGGTCATGAGGGATGTCTGCAGCATGGAATTCAAAGCTCTTCTATGGCAGAGGTTGTTCAGGTTGCATCCCTCACAAAAACGTTGTGGCACTGGATGCTAGCAGAAATTGCTGTTATCAAGAGGGATGTGTACGAGAGCTTGCAAATCACCCTGGACCTAATGAGATTCGCTAGGTTTGTGAGGCCGAAGACTTTCAGCTGCTTGTTCAGGACAGGTAGTTTTCTCTGGGGGTCTCCAGGATGCCAATAGTCAAAGCTCACTTCAAGTACGTCTGATTTGTGGAGGAGTTCATTTTCAGTGCATGGCATTGTCTTTTGGGTTAGCATCTGTCCCAGAGGTTTTTATTAAGAAAGGTCCTAGTAACTCTGGAAGGCTTAGTGACCTGCAGGAGTTGTTTAGTTCTTTCTAGACATGGTGGTGGAACTTGTTCCAAAGGTTAGTTTGTCCTTTTATTGAAATAAGCAGATTGTTCTTCCGGCGTGTCCGTAGTGCAAGGTAGAGTTAGAAAGGTGCTTATATTCTCAAGATAGACTGAAGGCTTATTTGTGCTGCTTGCACCAAACAATAAGAACAAGTCTGCCATCACCAGATGAATAAAAAATTGGGCCTTTGGGGCCTATGAGCTAGAGAATTGAGATGCCAGAATTGGTGAAGGCTTGATCTATTGGGGCTATGCTGAAGGGTGAAAATATTTAGAAAACTTAGGTCCCTGTCAGATTTATTTCCTTTTCCACATATTTTGCTTGTTTTGTGTTTTTTTTTTTTTTTTCTTGCCTGCAGTGGCTGTATCCTGCCCAGCCTTGAAAGTTTATTTGATTTTTATTCCGCTTTTTGACACTTCAAAGCAGATTTCATTCAGGTCCTGTAGGTATTTCCCTGTCCCCAGAGGGCTCACAAGCTGAGCTTGTATCTGAAGCAACGGAGGGTGGGTGACCAAGGTTGCAAGGAGCGGCAGTGGGATTTGAACCCTGTTCCCCTGGGTTCAAATCCCACTTGGCTTGAACCTGGGCCCTGTCCCTGTCGTCAGCTGTTTTCTCCACCTAGACCTATCCATAGTGGTGAGGGTAGAATTTTAGTTGCCTGTCTTCACAAGACCCAGTTATGGCTGCCTCTGATAGAGAGAATAGATGTCTCACTGGATATCAGGAAGTCAGTACATGCTTTCACTGTTAGTGCATTGGCAATTGGACTTTTGATGCATAGTTGCCAGACTCGATTAACCCACCTGACAGTGGCTTGTCATGTTACGTTTTGCCTGATAATCCCCTTTCTGCTAATCTGACACCAGGCTAGGCCCACCAGCCCTTTGTATCCTAATCATGCAGCAGTGTGGTTAGTAAGCATTCTCATGGTCTATGCTGTAACGTTTCTTCCATATATAAGGACCTTTATGGAAGTCGGTTTGCCTGTTTTTGGTGTGGAAGTGATGTCTGAGAGGAAGGAGGACAGGAGGAGCTTGAAAGGTTACAAAAAAATTGTTGGTTTCATTTCATCAGATGATGCTATACCTGTCTAGTGTGAGGCTAACTCATGTAATCAAGTCATTCTCAAATATTCTTCTAAAGAATGCCAGGCCAGTTGGAAGTTTAGGTACTGATTTGAAGTTTGTGATTCTCAAAATTTACATGACAAGGGATACTGAATATTTCAAGATGAGCAGGCAGTCTGATGGATAATACTGCTAAATAGTTCTCACATCTGGCAAAATATGGTAGAAATATTTTCTAGTTGTATTTGTCATTGAATTGTAAAGATGTGAGCATGTTTGGGCATTTTGCAGTCCCATCTCCTATACTAAAGGGACAGCAGTGGAATGGGATACAGGGCAGCGTGCTCATAGATTGAATCCAATTTTTAGGGTCATAGATTTCTTTTTCACAAAATCCTGATGGTTATTAATCCTCAGTTAGAATAACAACCTGACTCTGACAAACACACTACCTCGCAGTTTACTAGGACCCTTTAAAATCCTGCTGCTCGCTAGTCATCCCTTTCTTTTTACCTCTTGGGTTATTCTCTCCCTACCCTGCTGGTTCAGAGTTTTTTGGGAGATAAATGGTAAAGCAGCTTAATTTTCTCTGCCTTACCAATTCACATCTGATTTCTTTAAATGGGGTGAAGCAGATGAAACCCCACATGGCCTAAAGGTTCTTATTCAGAGTCCCAAGCTACTAAATTATCAGAAGCTTGAAGTGAGAGAGAGGAAAATAATTTTCATGTTCCACTTAAGATACTCAATTTTAAATTTTAGTAGATACCGTAATAATCATGTAATGGAAATTCATGGAAAAACAAAGTGCAAATTATTGTGTTGTCTAGTAGAAAATTCCCAGGAATCAGGAGGGCTGGCACCTGAAAATTGGTATCTGGCACCTGTTCTGGCTTGGTCCCTGGAGCAGTTGCTGCAGGGGCTGGATTTCACCATGTCTGCAAAAGTGGGAGGAAAAAAAAAATCTAATACCAGACAAAAACACACAAAAATGAGAAAAGATAATGAAGATCTGGAAAAAGAGCAAAGCCAAAATCCTAAAAATGGAAAAGTAAAAGCCCTAAATAAAAACACACAAAAGAAAACTAAAAAAACAAGTAGAGAGCACCTGCAGAGGTGGAGGGCCACAGCTTTCAGGGGCCTGAGCCTTGCTGCAGCAGCTGGATGTTTCTGATTTGCTTGCTGCAGTTGCTTCTGTCTCCCTTGCTGTGCTGGCTCTCTCCCACTGTGATAGTTGCAGTATTGCCATGAGCTGGCTTCACTTCCAGAGGAATGCCCTGGGAACTTGGGGGGGGGGCATCTACTACCCTTGCACTGGCCCCCTGCAGAGCCATGAAATTAAGAGTGCTTTTCAGCATAGATTGGGGGGGGGGGGGGGGGGAAGGGGGGAGTATGATTTGTGGACCATGTTACGCCATTATTGATAGAACTTCATTGGTTACCTGTCCAATCTCGCATTTTATATAAAAGCTTGACATTAATTAAAAAATCCATCTATGGCAATAATTCAGGTTGGCTTAACGCATCTTTGCATATACACACCCCACAAGGAAATTTAAGGTCCTCAGGAAAGGCCTTAGTATCTATCCCTTCACCTAAATTAGCTCACCTGACTTCGGTTAGAGAGAGCTCTTTCCTTGGCAGGACCAGCTCACTGGAATGCTCTCCCACTTGATATCAGACTGGAGACAAATATAAGCACATGCAAAGCTTTTTTGAAGACGTGGTTGTTTGAGCACGTTTATATGCAAACTGGCTAAATTCACAGTATAATTCCTCTCCCTATTCACTTACTTACTTATTTTATGTTAGGATTATTTTATGATTATTTTAATTTGGTTTTTAATTTTAAGTATATTTTAATGGAATTAGTCTAAGATAATGTTTGAAACATGATATAGGCAAATTGCTTTATCAAGATTGAATATTTTTGTAACCTGTAATTGATTGAGTGTTCTGTTCTATGATTGTTTAGTTTGGGCAATGTATAATAGGTGGCAATTTTGGTACCAATTTTAACTGTTTGAAGAATGTTTTATCTATCCATGTTTTATAAGAATCATGTAAACCGGCTTGAAGTAATTAACTAAAGTCTCTGTATATAAAAAAGGTTAAATAAATAAATATGGGTTTTGTGGGGTGAGGGTAGGAGAGAATATGTATGGACTGTGTTGAGAGAAAGTTGGATATGTGGGGGAGAACATTAAAAAGCTATGTCATTTATTTTCTCAGTGGGTGTGAGTGTGTGCGGAAGGATGAATTGAGAAGCTGCATCATTTATTTTCTCTATGGGTGTTCTGGGAGCAGTTGGGTGTGTTTACTTTGGGAATAGTTTTTGTGACATCCTTGTTGCTTTAGTTATCTTCCTGGTCTCCCTGCCTGAGTTTGGGGAAAGATGGAGAGCTGCTCATTTATTCTAACAGTTTCCCATAGAAAGCAATGGAGATTTTTTTGGATGCTCAATTCTCTGAAAATAGTGACCCAGTGTTTCTAGTTTTTGAACTAGTATGAGAGTCACATTGTCTTGGTGACTCTTCATCCCTTTTTTGGAGAGCTGTTATGCTGACAGACATCAATCCCTTTTATATAATTCTTTCCAACATTCTGTATGTTGGAAAGCATAAAATGGTGACAAAGAAAAATATTTCTCTGGCTGGTGCCCAAGTTTTCTAAATAGTTTTCCACTTGTGATTGTTATAAATTTTCAGCTGATTGTCTATAGTAGATGTTCTGAATTCTAAGCCTCAAACACAAACAGGTCTGGTTTTCAAGATAACCCAAATTTATGCTAATTAAACTGGTTCATAGACCGTATGTATGCAAATATCTCTGAATATTCATAGAAGTTGTCCTGAAAATCAGACCCTTTATTGGCCCTCGAGGACTAGAGCTAAGACTGACTGTCATGCTTTGATATGTAGTTTCTCTTGACTATCAGATGACCATATATAAGAACATAAGTTGCCATACTGGGTCAGACCGAGAGTCCATCAAACCCAACATCCTGCGTTTCCAACAGTGGCCAATCCAAGTTACAATCACCTGGCAAGGATCCAAACATTAAATAGATTCCATGCTGCTAATGCAAGTAATAGCAGTGGCTGTTCCTTAAGTCAACTTGTTTAATAGCAGTTTATGGACTTCTCCTCCAGGAACTTATCTAAACCCTTTTTCTTTAAACCCAGCTATAGTAACTTCCCTAACCACATCCTCTAGCAATGAAGTCCAGAACTTAATTGTGCATTGAATGAGAATTTTCTCTGATGTGTTTTAAATGTGCTACTTATTAACTTCATATCCCCTCTCCCCTCTCTAGCCTTTCCTCTTAGGGGAGCCATTCCATCCCCTTTATCACTTGGTCTCCCTTCACTGTACCTTCTCTTGTGCAACTATATCTTTTTTTTTTGAGATGTGGTGACCAGAGTTGCACACAATACTCAAGGTGCAGTCTTAATGGAGCAATAAGCATTATGACATTCTCAGTTTTATTCACCATTCCCTTTCCAATATTTCCTAACATTGCTTATTTACCGCCGCAGCACACTAAGCGGCGATTTCAATGTATTATCCACTATGGTGCCTAGATCTTTTCCTGGGTGGTAGCTCCTAATATGGAACCCAACATCATGCAACACAGCAAGGGTTATTTTTCCCTATATGCATCAACTTGCACTTGTCTACATTAAATTCCATCTGCCATTTGGATGCCCAATCTTCCAGTCTCGCAAGGTCCCCCTGCAATTTATCACAATCTGCTTGTGATTTAACTACTCTGAATAATTGTCATCTGCAAAATTTGAATCACCTCACTGTATCCCTTTCCAGATCATTTATAAATATATTGAAAAGCACTGGTCCAAGTACAGATCCCTGAGGAACTCCACTGTTTACCTTTTATCCACTGAGAAAATTGACCATTTAATTTTACTGTTTCCTGTCTTTTAACCTGTTTGCAATCCACTAAAGGACATTGCCTCTTATCCTATGATTTTTTTTTTAATTTTTTATTTATCGCTTTTACAAATATAAACAAAGAATCCTTTGCTTTGAAATCAAGAGGAATTACAAGAAAAGAAAACTATTATTAATTTACATTGATAATAGCAGTTACAACACCACCTTATATGCAGAATTATTTATCCTCATTTATTCTAAGAAATATTTGAGGGGAGGAAAAGGAAAAAAGAGGAGTATTAGAAGAAATCAATTTAACAGAACTCCTGTGACAATATCCATATCTAATTATTTTAATACGCGGTCCAGATCTTTTAGATTGCTGGGGTTTCCCTTCTGGCATCTAAGAACCCCCTTAATTGCTCAGGATTATAAAATACATAGGTATTCCCAGAGTACTTTATTACATACCTAGCGGGGTAGCGCAATAAGAAACTTGCCCCTAAAGTTACTACTTCAGGGCGCATTAGTAAAAAGGATTTCCTGCGTAACTGTGTAACCCTGGACAAATCAGGAAATATACGGATTAATCCACCCAAGCAAGTAACATTAATAGCCTTAAAGTAATATTTCATAATAAGGGCTCTATCAAATTCTGAAAATAAAGAGACAGAGGACACATCTCTCAACAACCTCAAGCCCAGAGCTTTCCAGATATTCAGATAGATTATCAAAATTTCCCATATCCCCGACAGGGGATATCTGTATCTGGCTCTCTTTGCTTTAAGTACAAAATCTTTTTAACAGCTGGTATTTGTTCATGCCGGAATCTGCAGAATTTCTTTCAGGTATCTTTTGAACGTTAGCAGTGGTATCTCACCCACTACTTTGGGAAAATTCAAAACCCTAAGGTTAAGTTGTCTCAGGTAATTCTCAACAGATTCCAGCTGTCGCATCGAAATAGCCTGATCTCTCACACAAATGGCGTTAACATCAGACACTTGTTTCAGTTCCTCTTTAACCTGCTGTAATGCTTGTATTTGTTCCTCACCCTTCAGATGAAATAGATTTTCAACAGAGTCCATTTTTTGGGAGATTTCCTCTGTTTTCTGGGTTTGTTCATTAAATGCCTTCGTCAACCCCACAATCAGGTCCCAAAGGGACTCCATTGTAATTACTGCCGGTCTTTTTATCTCAGTGGGGTTTCTTATTAGGTTACCCGTTACCTCTCTTCCTCCTGTCAGCAAGGTTGGTATCTGCGAGGTTTCCTCTCTTCTCCTCTCTCCATACTACAGCCTCCGGTGAAATCGAGGAGTCGGGGAGCCTCTCCCACTTCGAGACGCTTCCCAGCTGTCCACTCGATAGTCTCTCCTGTGACGCTTCTCACCGGCGACTCTACAGGCCCAGCTGCGCTCGAAGAGATTGCATTCGGCGGGGTCAGCGATATCTCCCCAAGCGGAGAAGGGACTCCTCCTCCCGATCCGCTAGCGAGGCTCGTTGCCCCAGCTTGTGATATGGGGAATGCATATTGCGAAATTATACGCTGTCCTGCGGGAAGTGAGGGCTCGGGTGGATAGACCCTCACTTTCCCCTTTCTTTTATGAGGCATTTTAGAGGAAAAAAATTCAAAGGTAAGACTAAATTGCAGGAGCGTTTGAATATGCGTCCGGTCAAGAAGCCATCTTGGATCCTCCCCCTATCCTATGATTTTTAATGCTTCTCATGAGGGACTTTGTCAGATGCCTCTGAAAATCCACATACACAACATCTATTGGTTCATCTTTATCCAGATGTCTAACCCCTTCAAAAATGTAGTATGTTTGTGAGACAAAATTTCCCTTGGGTAAATCCATGCTGGCTGTGTTTCATTAAACCATGTCTTTCTATACGTTCTGTGATTTTGTTCTTTAGAATAGTTTCCACTATTTTTCCTTGCCCGTCTATAGTTTCTTGTATCATCCCTGGAGCCCTTTTTAAATATCTGGGTTACATTGGTGACTCTCCAGTCTTCAGGTACAATGGCCAGTTTTAATGATAGGTTACAAATTTTTACTAATTTGAAATTTCATTTTTAAGTTCTTTCAGAACTCTGAAGTGTATACCATCTGGTTCAGGTGATTTACTACTCTTTTTTTAGTTTGTCAGTCTGGCCTACTACATCTTCTAGGTTCGCAGAGATTTGCCTCATTTCATCTGAATCACCACCCTCAAACAGTCTCCAGAATCAATACGTCCCCAACATCCTCCTTAATAAACACTGAAGCAAAGAATTAATTGTCTTTCCACAATGACCTTATCTTTCCTAAGAGACCCTTTAATCCCTTGATCATCTAACGGTCCTACTGACTCCCTTGCAGGTTTCCTGCTTCACATATATTTAAAAAAAGGTTTTGAGTTTTTGCCTCTACAGCCAATTTCATTTCACATTCTTTCTTAGCCTGTCTTATTTAACTTGACAATGCTTATGCTTTTTCCTGTTTTCTTCAGATGGATCCCCTCTTTACATTTTTGAAGGACTCTTTTTTGGCTAAAATAGCCTTTCAACCACACTTTTTAACTTTAATCATTTGGCCTTCCTTCTCCCTTTTTTTTTTAATGCGTGGAATAGATCTGGACTGCACTTCTAAGGTGGTATTTTTCAACAATGTAGATGCCTTTTCAACACTTTTAACCTTTGCAGCTGCACCTTTTGTTTTTTTCTAACTATTTTCCTTATTTTATGAAAGCTTCCCTTTTGAAAGTTTAGTCTTAGAGCTGTAAATTTACATATTGTCCCCTTTCCATTCATTAGTTCAATTTGATCATGTTATGATCACAGTTGCCAAGTGGCCCCCGCCACCATTACTTCTCTCATCAGTATATACCACATTTGATTGGGAATTTCAAAGGATAAGCGAGTTAAGAAGGGAAAAGATCTCATATTAAACCAGGAAGGTTTAACCACTGCCCTTGCACATCAAGCTGGGTCTGATGAAGAACTGTCCAGGCCATGGACAAAACTAAAGCAGCCTTCCTTGATGGTTAATTTCCAAGGTTAAGTGAAGCTAAGTTAAAGGAAGGTGTCTTTGTTGGCCCTCAGATTCGTGAACGTCTTTGAGATGTTACATTTAACCGAGCATTGCGTGGCAAGGAAAAGATGGTGTGGAGAGCCTTCTAGATAGTGGTAACAAATCTTCTCTGGAACAAGGCAGACTACAAGGAGTTGTTAAAAATCCTCCTGAAGGCATACAAAAGCCTTGGCTACAACATTACTAAAGATGCATGTTTTTGCACACTCATCTAAGTTTTTTTTCCGTCAAACTGAGGAGCAGTGAGCAATGAGCATTACGAGTGATTTTCACCATAACATTGGAGCAGTGGAAAAGTGGTATCCTGCAAATGGAGCCCATCAGTGCCTGCAGTCTATTGCTGGACAGTGACGAGAGATGTTCCATTTAATGAATACAAGAGGCGAGCCAAGAAGAGCCAAAGACTGAACCATGTACATACTGTATACCTACATAATACTTTTTGGCCTTTTATTTATTTAGTTGGTGCTTTTTTTATACCGGCATTCATGGCAGTGTCATATCATGTCAGTTTACAGAAAACAGGGGTACAAAAACCTTAACAACATTAACATGGTAAAGAAGTAAGAAAAGTTACAATAAAACAGGGGTGAAAAAAACTGGGGGGAAAAGAGTACAGAGCATAGGTAACTCAAAAGTAATGCCAGTTATTGGTGCGTTCTGAGAGTTCTAGAAAATATTCATTGTGGTGCATCGGAGACCTTAGCTATGGGGAATCAGTGAATTTATGTAAAGGCTTGTTTAAATAACCAAGTCTTAAGCCTTTTTCTAAAAGTCAGTGGGCAGGGTTCTTGTCTTTTGTTTTGTAGTACATTTTATTTCTATAATAGTTGTGCTGATTTAACTTTTAAAGTGTTGTATACACAGGACAAGTGAAATATGCAACCATAAAGACCTAAGCTTACAATTTATAACTAAAACTCCATCTATGCAAAAGACATAGATATAAAAACTTAAATATCAAGGAAACAATAGCCAATCAGCTGGTTTGTCAATATTGAATTCAGCACAATGCATATTTTATTGCTAAAGTAGATGACTCTAAAAAATGTGTATTCCAGTGTTATCACTGCTTTAAATCTCTACTTGTGTGTTGTTTTTTTTGGGCAAACCTTACACAGTGTTGAGATATCGAGCAGTCTAGAATATGTCAACATTAAAAATGTCTCCTTTTGTTAGCGATCTCTCATAGGTGTTTCACTAAATCATTCTAGTTTGAGAAATGATGTGCTTCAGACAGATCTGTGTGTGTGTTTAAAAATGGTTCATAGCAAAAGTGAGTTTTCCCTCTTCTGTCTTTTGTTGCCTCTCCTAGCCAAGGCTCCTTTTTCTGTAGCATCTCCCGAGTATGTTCTGCGGGGAGTATTGCAGAATTTTATGGTGCTCCTTTGAGATTCAGCAGCAGTTCTGTGCATTTGCATAAAGTGTAATTTTGTGTGGTTTAAATATTGTCAAAGTCACATTTTTAAAAAATGTTGTAAAACTTTCCAGCATGTGTTAAAGTTTATTGGACCTTTGTTTTGTCATGTGCTACTTTATTCCTCTTCCTTTGTTCTCTTTCCTCTCTGGCAGCCTTTCTTAGTAACAGAACAGATGAGTTTAGAGAGCAGTTGGCCTGTCCAGGCTGCCCAGTTGTATAACCCATCTGCCAGCCATAAAAGGTTAACTGCTTGTAAGATATGCTCCTTATTCAAGTCTGTTGTCTCCCTGTTTGGTTCTCTGCCATCCTGAAGTTCCCATATTTAATCCAACAGTCCCTCTACCCCTAAATCTTACAAATTTGGTAATCTAAATAGCCACCAAAGTTCACGAAGCTGTTTGAACATATGGCTGCCTAGGATCTGTAGCTTTGTTGGAGAATATCCAGCCACCACTAGTCTGTCAGCATTGACATAGTTGGTTTCTGGGCAGTTGTAGCCTGCTGGTTTCAACCTGGCTACCCCATAGCCGGTGGTGGTGGTAGGTAATACATTGTTTATTTGACCTATGTTTTTTCTTATTTCCTTGCTGGATATTCTCTGCATCTCCACTAATCTGCAGGGCATTACCCAATTGATTTTTGGTGGCAAACAAGCCTAATTGTGGAGGAGTGGCTAGAACAGCAACTGAGAACCAGGGAAGTCAGGGTTCATAAGGAAGATGCCATACTGAGTCATACCAAAGATCTATCAAGTCCAGTATCCTGTTTCGAACAGTGGCCAATCCAGGTTGCAAGTACTTGGCAGGATCCCGAAGGGTAAATAAATTCCACAGATAAGCAGTGTGTTTCTACGAGTCCACCTTAATGGTTAATGGACTTTTCTTTCAGGAACTTGTCCAAACCTTTTTTAAATGCAGCAACATTAACAGCTTTCACCACATCCTCTGGCAATGAATTACAGAGCTTAATTATGCGTTCAGTAAAAAATATTTCTTCTTATTGGTTTTAAATGTATTACCTAGTAACTTCATTGTGTCCCCCCCCCCCCCCCCCACCCCCCCCACCCCCCCCCGATCTTTGTACTTTTTGAAAGAGTAAACAACTGATTAACATTTACTTGTTCCTTTCCACTCATTATTTTATAGATCTCTATCATATCTTCCCTTAGCAGTCTCTTCTCCAAGCTCAAGAGTCCTAACCTCTTTAGCCTTTCTTCATAGGGGAATCGTTCCATCTCCTTTATCATCTTGGTCGCCCTTCTCTGAACCTTTTTTTCTAATTCTGCTATATCTTTTTTGAGATGTACTGACCAGAACTACACAAATACTCAAGATGAGGTTGCACCAAGGAGTGATAGAGAAGCATTATGATATTTTTTATTCTCCATTCCTTTCCTAATAATCCCGAGCATTCTATTTCCTTTCTTGGCTGCTGCTGCACCCTGAGCAGAAGATTTCAACGTATTATCAACGATGATTCACAGATCATTTTCCTGAGTGGTGACTCCTAATGTGGAACTTCATTGTGAACAACCTTGAACTTTTGAGAGGTGGCATATAAATCTTTTAATAAATAAAATTGTTTGGGTTACTCTTTTCTAAGTGCATCACTGTGCTCTTGCTCACATTACATTTCATTTGCCCTTTACATGCCAATCTCCCAGTTTTGCAAGGTCCTCTTATAAATTCTCACAGTCCTGTTGTGATTTAACAACTTTGAATAATATTGTGTCATTGGCAAACTTGGTCACCCCTTTCTTTTCCAGGTTGTTTATAAATATATTAAAAAGCAGTGGTCCAGAATAGATTCCTGGTGCACTCCATTATTCACCTTTCTCCATTGAGAACATTTACCATTTAATCCTGTTTTTATTTATTTATTTATTTTTAACCAGTTCCAAATCCACATTAGGATACTGCCACCTATCCTGTAACATTTTAAATTTCTGTTATGAGGGACTTTAAATTCTTTCTAGAAATCCAGATACACTATATCAACTGGCTTACTTTTTATCTACATGTTTATGTCCTCAAAAAATATAACAGATTGAGGCAAGACTTCCCTTGGCTAAATCCATGTTGGCTTTGTTCCATTAAACTATGCCTATCTATATGTTCAGCAACTTTGTTCTTTGATTGTTTCTATTGTTTTGTTTCTGACAGATGTCAGACTCACTGTTCTATAGTTTTCTGGATCACCCCTTGATCCCTTTTTAAAAATTGTTACATTGGCAACCCTTCAGTCTTCAGGTACCAGGGACAATTTTAATGATAGTTTACAGGTTACCAATAGTAGGGCCGTAATTTCAGTTTTTAGCACTCTGAGATGTATACCATCTGGTCCAGGTGATCTGCTACTTTTTAGTTTGTCAGTTTGTCCCATTACATCTTCCAGGTATACTGGGATTTGTTTTAGTTCCTCCATATAGTCACTTTTGAATATCATTTCTGGCATGGGTATCTGTTTCATTTTCCTCAGTAGAGACAGAAGCAAAGAATTAATTTAGTCTCTCTGCTATGTCCTTGTCATCTTAGTGCGCCTTTTACCTCTTGATCATCTAATGGTCCAGATAACTCCCTTGCAGGCTTTTTAATTCAAATGTATCTGAATGTCCTGTTGACACTGTGTGTACCCTTGGGCTAGGCCAGTGGTTCCCAACCCTGTCCTGGGGACCCCCCAGCCAGTCAGGTTTTCAGGATACCCACATGAATATGCATGAGAGAGAATTTGCATGCACTACCTCCCTACCATGCAAATTTTCTCTCATGCATATTCATTGTGGATATCCTGAAAACCTGACTAGCTGGGGGGTCCCCAGGGACAGGGTTGGGAACCACTGGGCTAGGCGCTTCACTCTCCATTGCCTCAGGTGCATACTTTAGACTGTAAACTTTCTGGGGACAGGGAAAATATCTACTCTGTGTAACTCAGGTTGAGCTACCAATGAAAAAAGGCACTAACTAAATCTAAATAATCCTGGCCGCCCTGCCTACATATCTCCCCTTTTGTTCTCTGCCACATTGGATTAGATAAGTGTTTCCTAACCATCTGATGGAGGCAGGTTTTCAAGATATCCATAATGAATATGCATGTGAGAGAGCTGCATATTTTGGAGACCCAAGGATATGCAAATCTGTCTTGCGCATATTCATTGTGGCAGTTCTGAGTAGGGCATAGCTACTTCCTTTCCTTCATCATATTTCGTCTCCAGCTAGGTGGCGGTAATTATATCTGCAAAAGTAAAACAAACTAGCAATTAAGCAGTGGCAATGCCAGCCTTCTCTTGTGGAACTTGTTAGGGAGTAGATTGGGAGCATTTGGGTCCTTATGTGGCTTTATAGGGAGGAGGGATTAAAGTGGGTGGGTAATGGGAATGTTTACTTATTTGGATTCTGCTATCGACTTAATGTTGTGTTCCCTAGCTGATTTCCCATTTAGCAAGAGTAGGATGTAAGAGTGAGGGCTTTTTATTTGTATTTATTATAAGCTATATACATTGAATCTTGATTTGTATTTGTACCTGATTTTGCTGAATGTGTTTTTTAAGCTGGTGTGGGGGGCAGGGAGGGGGCAGCATATATATATATATCCACTATTATATTAGCTTCCCTTTCGCTCACCAATCCTGTGGAGGCCTAATTCTGGCACCACAGCTGCAAACTTGAAGGGTGTGTTAGTCCAATATTGGACACATCTGGAGGCTGCCTGAGCATCTTCCTGTGTCAGCATGCATTCACATTGTAGATAAGCCCTTCCTCTGCAAGCACAAGAGATTAGCAGTCACAATAGATTCTCCACAGTAATGAGGACTGCAGTGGGGTCTCACCAGGAGCAATAAAGATGGCTCGAGGTGTCATAGGGTCAAGCCTCCGCCTCAAGGCAGTACAGTGACACTAATAGAGGGACCACCGCATTAGTGATGGCATCTGAATTTGGCCTCTGCATATAAATGTGAGCTGTCACTGTCAGTTCATTTTGCACTTCAATAAATGATGAGAACACGGGGAAGGTTCCAGACTAAGTTCTGAAGCAGGCGATCCACTGCCTATGTCCAATTCAAATGCCTGAGTTGGAAGTCTGGCTGAAAGTGCCCTATTGCTGGACTAGCATATTTCAAGGAGTGCATGGAATCGCATCCCAGTGGATGTGTTGGAGAGTCTAACTGTAAAGAACTACAGCAAAGTCTGAGATACGCACCCAAGATCCTCCATTGCAGACCAGTGAGGGGAAAGCCAGAGATCAAGGAATAAAATTGAGCAAACAAGATGGGCTTGATCAGCTGTCATAATCTGTGTTTCTCTGTTAATTAGGTAGATTTAGTACTCAAGGAAAAGTTACATTTCTGGCTGAATTTTTTATCTTGTTCAGCAGTCAAGTCAATGGTGAAATGGATAAATAATGTGCAATCTTCGGTTGTACTCTGGATTCTACAGACATCTCTTGAGGGATGTCTCCGCATTCACAGGCGGACACCATATAGGATTTAACAGCAGTCCTGGCCAGGTCTGTATTTTGTATTAGTTGTGGCCAGAAGAGCCTTGTGGCTTAAGGAGCGGAGGGCTACTATTCATTCCAAATTACGTTTAATTATTTTCCTTTTCAAGGGTACACTTCTGTTTGCAAAGATTCGGAAGTTCTGATGAAAAAATGAAAGGATAGAAACAGTCCTGTATTGCACCAAAATACAATTCTCCAGACCCCAAGGGTTCTGTTTTGTGACTTTCACCAAGTAGGAAAGAAAGGGTTCCTTCAGCAGAAGCAGGAAGGATGGAGAGTCTTGGTCTCCTTCAGCTTCATGAATAGGAGAGAGCGCGTCCAACCATCTGGAAGAATGGGGCCTGCTGTGCATTCCCTACATAAAGACGAGGGGAGAGTAGCAGCGCTAAAACGCTTGTAGGCTTGACAGCAGATTGCTACGGCATCTCCAGTTTGCCAGAAGAGAAAGTAATGGGAGCGTGTTCCTTTGTCCCAAAGCAGCTCCGACCACAGGAACTAAATCAAAGGTCATTGATCTCAAAATTTCAGGATTTAATTTTCAGTTTTCAATACTGGGCAGCCATTTCAAAGCAGATCAATTCCCCCCTGCTGTTCAACACACATTTGCAGCTTTGGGCCGTCTGGTTAGGGAGGCAAGTTTTAACTGCCTTCTCTGTGCTGAGTTTGGAAGGGATCGAGATATGGTCTTGTGAAAGATGTCCCATTTACAGTTGGCTTTAAACTTGATTCTGTGCCACATCCTGGTGCTTAATTCTTTACAATCTGATGTTTTATGACTTTAGGTTGTGTGAATCTTTCGGTTCCAGTTGATTTTAAAGGGCATTTGTTATCAAAATACGGAGCAAAAGTACTTAAGCATGTTCTTTAGATTTGAAGTTGACTCTGCAGTCTCTCATCAATTATATTTTAAAGAACTTTTACCAGTTTAAAATGGCTTGTAATCATATTCCCTATTTATCTAGATAAATTTGCAGCTGTTATGAGCCGTCTGGACTGTTGTAATGTTTTATACATTTTTAAGCCAACTACAGTATGTGCAGAGTATGGCACCTCATATTTTACTAGGACTAAAGTTGTAGGAAAAGTTTATACCCGCTTTGGATGGTCTTCACTAGCTTCTGGTCCTTTATTTTCAGTCTAAACTGATTTTTATCCATAAATTCCCAGACTTTTCCAAAGGTGACAATCAGTTTAAACAGATTTTTGCCCTGATTGTAGCCTGATAAAGAGCTGCAGATGCAGCATTTCAGGGCCTCCAACCACTACTGGAAACCAGTATGGGCAAAAGCACATGTTGTGTTTCCAGTCCTGAACCCCACCAGTGAAAGCGCTTGCCTTCCAGTCCTGCCCATGCTGCATTTGAAGCAGGCCCTGTCCTCCAGAAGCACTTCCTGCCGTGCTGCAGAGTGGGAGCTTCAGTAAGCTGCTGCCGACGGGGAGAGGAGAAGTCTGCAGTCACCACCCGTGAGGATGAATGCTGTTGCAGTGTGGGGGAATGGGAGGCAAAGGGAGATGTGGGGTGAGGAGAGAGGGACATCCTAGACACGGAATGGGGGATGCGGGTGAGTGGGGAAAATCTGCTTAATGTGTTTTATGGTCCTGGCTTCTGTCTACCAAAATAAACTGAGAGATTTACCTAAAAAAAGACCTTTTTCAATTGATTTTCTCCTATTTTTGTTTTTGTAATAAACCCTGATTTTTTTTTTTTGGGAAACAAAGAACAATAAAAACTAAAAACTGATATGCATATGCAGTTAAAGATCTTTAATTTTAGTTTTTATTTCTTCATTCAGTTGATGCTGCTTTTACTGAGGATGGTTTTTGGAGTTGTATTGGATTTATGTATAGATGCTTGAGATGTTTTTGTATTAAATTGCCTAGTTCCTTAGAATACAATTATAATAAGGTTAGCCATTGGTGGTGGATTGCAGTAGAGAAACCGACGCATTGTAGTAGTTATAGTTGACAAAGTTTTGAGGGGTTGTATTCACCCATAAGACATTGGGAAAGGACTCTTGTTGCTAGTGGGCTAGATGTTCATGTAGAACTAGAAAACTGAAAGCAGATAGTCATGTACTGGAGAAAGATGTAGGCTATTAAGGGATGTCAGTGGTTCTGGTGAGCTTGCTGAAGGACTTTCTCAGTAGGTCTTTGGGGAGAGGAATAGCTCCTCGAGACTGAAGAAGTATGCATGCAGTCACACTTTATAAAAGTAAGGAAAAGGAGGTTGGACATGGCAGGCCTGTTAATGACAGTGGTAAGAAAACAATTAGATCCTTTTCTGAAGGACAGGATTGTGAAGCATCTTGAGTCTGGTGAGTTGCAGAAATTAAGGCGGCATGGTTTTGACCGAGGGGGGGATCATATTTGACAAATCTGATTGGTGTCTTTGATTGGATGACCAGAGGACTAGATTGGGGCAGGTGCTGGATGGTTATGTACTTGGATTTCAGTCAAGCCTTTGAAACTGCCACACATATGAGGCTTGTTATTAAATGAGTCATCCAGGAGTGCACCTTAGTTGGTGCACTGGATTAGAAGAGAGTAATAAGTGGAATTCAGTCTGCAGAAAAAAAGATAGAGAGTTTCAGGCACCCATCCTGGAGACCATTTATGTTTAATATCTTTGAGTGATATTGTGGAGGGGTTAGAAAGAAACACTTTTTTTGTGTGTGTGTTTTTCCCCTTTGTAGATGAAATTAAGATCTGCAACAGAGTAAAACACAGGGAGTAGATGTTATGAGTAGTGATCTTAACTCACAAATGTGCTGTTATGCATTTGGGGCTGCAGAAAGCAGAGAACTGTACACAGTAAGTGGTGAGATACAGATGTCTACAGATCTCAGGCCAATTTATATTTTAAGGTAGTGAAAGTGTGTGTAGGGATATCTAGTAGAAAAAGAAGCAGTTGTATAGGCTGAGACCTCACATGGAATATTGTCTAGTCCTGGATGCTGTACTTCTGGAAGGAGACAGAGAGAATCCAGACGAGAGCTCCCAAAAATGTTGCAGGGTCTGCACCAAAAGCCATGGATATTAGGCTTAAGGATTTAAGTATGCCCATCCTAGAGGAGCCAGAGACAGGGGAGATATGACAGGAGGTAAGTCACCTTCAATATAAGGGAAGTTCTAGAACAAGGAGTCAGAATATGAGGCTCCAAGGATAGGCTGAGGAACATCTTTTCACTGAAAGAGTGGTGGATATGTTGAATGCCCTCCTGAAGCAGAGGCTGAAACAGTAATGGGCATGGAATAAGCACCGCTGGAAAAAGTGAAGCTAGCAAAATCATGACCTAGCAGCATATGTGCATAGGAACCAAGGGTCCATCAAGCCCAACATCCCTGTTTCCAACAGTGGCCAATCCAAACCACAAGTACCTGACAAGTACCCAAACACTAAGTAGATCCCATGCTACTCATGCCAGTAATAGTGGCTGTTCCTTAAGTCAGCTTGATCCAAACCTTTTTTTAAACCCAGCTACACTAACCGCACTAACTACATCCTCTGGCAACAAATTCCAGAGCTTAATTTGTGTTTGTTGAGAGAATTTTCTCTGATTAGTTTTAAATGTGCTACTTGCTAACTTCATGGAGTTCCCCCTAGTCTTATCCGAAAGAGTAAATAAATTCACATTTACCCGTTCTAGATCTCTCATGATTTTAAAGACCCCTATCATATCCCCACTTAGCAGTCTTCTTTGCAACTGCTTGTGTACATAGTATGTGGCAAGCAGAGTTTGCCACAAACTTTCTGGATAGGCTTTATGGAAAGTTTAGCATTTTCTCAGATTTTTTTGGCTTAAAGCAGTCTTTTTTTTTTTTTTTTTTGTTTGGTTTTTTTTTTTAAGCTCTGTGTTTACTCCTTTATTAATACAGTGACATTTTTCAGTGTGTGTAGTTATGCGATGGAGAGAGACTCTTTCAGAAGGCTTGCAGTTGACGCTTCTATATGCCTTACCTTTCAGCATCTCCAGCTACCCATAAATGGATTTACCATGGATGGTAGGGAACAAAAGGGGATGGAGAAGTAAATTGGATAAGCTGGATATCCTACAAGTGCTCACGTTTCTACAAATGGCAGCTTGGATATATCCTTGAGAGTGTAGACTGGAATGACTGGGCAGACTGATAGGCCACTTGTGAAACACGTGCACAGACTTTTTCATGAGTATTGTTTAGCATGTAGTACCAACACAGCAGCTTTCCTTGAAGGCCCCTCTGAGCATACAGTTGCATGTCTGTGGTTAAATCTCTTGTTTTGGATGTCTTGAAAACAATTTAGCGTGTACCAAGTAAAAATGAGGAGAGCAGATGGGTGACTGAAGACAGTGAAAGAAGCTCAGAGGAGAGGAAGCAGCTGGTGGAGAGAATGAATTAGCAAAGAAACTGATACATTGCAAACTACTAGAATGTATCAGAAATCTAGTGTGCTTTGGAAACCATGATGATCCATGGGGATATCCTGTTACGTTTGCTTTTTCTTTTTTTTTTTAATTTTTTATTTCTCAAAATTTTCAATTTTACAATCAAGCATTCTTGATAACAATACTGGCAAAAGCCATTCTAAGTCCACAAAACATGAGGAAAGGTTTCACATATATTAAAGGCATTACAAGCAATGAAACTAAGCAATAATAGACGGTCAACCAGGATAACCATATTAACTGTTACTTAGTTTTCAGCTATTTCACTTGGGGGGTTATCAATAGTTCCTGTAGTTTGTTTTTCCTTTATAAATCTATGCAAATGCGACGGTTGAAAGAAACAATATTTCCCCTTTTCATATAATATATCACACTTGCATGGATATTTTAACTTGAATATCGCACCCATTTGCAACAATTTTGGCTTTAATGTGAGAAATTCCTTCCTCCTATTTTGAGTTTCCTTGGTTACATCAGGAAACATTCTCACTTCCATCTCACAAAATTTCTCTTTAATATTATGAAAAAAAAGTTTCTGAACCCATTCTTTATCCATTTTCAATAAAAAAGATATCATAATAGCAGGTTGGGCTTCTTCTAAATCAGTGGATTCCAGAATATCAGTAATATTCAACGGTTTCAAGGATTGGTAATGATCTTCTTTTTCATAGAAGGTACATAATATACTTGAGATAATGGGGGTAACGCTTGTTGTGGAATTTTTAAAAACTCTAAAGCGAATTTATTCCACATTTCCTTAGCTGACAAACTTACCATTTTGGAAAATTTACCAGTCCTAAGTTATTACTACTTAATTGGTTTTCTAGATTCTCCATTTTCCTCGTCAAAAATTGATTTTCTTTCATTATTAAATCATTTTGGTTATTTAATTTTTTTATTTCATGAGAATTCCTTCCAATTTCCAAATCTCTTTTTATCATTAATTATTTTATTCACTTTTGTTTCTATCTTTTCCGTATTTTTAGCTATTGGTTTTAATTGGAGAGAGACATTTTTATCTAAAACAACAAGCGTTTCCTATATCACCTCTAATGAAAAAGTATGTGGTCTCACAATAGGTATCATTTCAAATTTCTCACTTTCTAAAACAGATTCTTGAGAATACTCCCCTCTCATAACTGCCCCTTCTGACCCACTAGAATTCCTAGTCTCCTCTGCTACAGGAACCTCAGATGTTTCCAGAGGACCCTCCATGTCATCACCCTTTCTCAGGGATAACACAGTGTTCTCTGTAGATTCAGATCTTGAAGTATCTCATCCTAAACACCTCCAAAACCGAACTAATTCTCATTACTCCTGAAAATAACAATCACCACACTCCCACATCAAACATACCCCTACCTTCTCAAGTCAGAGACCTAGGAGCCATTATTGACAACAATTTGAACCTGAAAGCTTTCATAAACCGCACCACCAAGGACTGCTTTTATAAACTACAAGTGTTGAAAAGAATTAAGCCTCTATTCCACTTTCAAGACTTCAGAACCATACTTCAAGCAATAATCTTCGCAAAATTAGATTATTGCAACACCATACTTCTAGGCCTTCCATCTTCATACACCAAATCTCTACAGATGGTACAAAATACAGCGGCCAGAATCCTCACTAACTCCAAAAGAAGAGACCACATCTCACCTATCTTAAAAAATCTTCACTGGCTCCCCATCCATGCCAGAATCCTCTACAAATCTATCACCATCATCTACAAGTCAATCCATCACCTCACCTCCCTGGACCTTCAATATCCGCTCAGCCTTCATACCTCTCAAAGACCAATCAGAGAAATCTACCAAGGATCCCTCCAAGTTCCAAACACTAAATCCACCCGACACACAACGGCAAGAGATCGGGCATTCTCGACAGCCGGACCATCACTTTGGAACTCCATACCCACAAATCTGCGCCTAGAACCCTGCCTACTAACTTTCCGCAAAAGATTGAAGACCTGGCTTTTCAAACAAGCCTTCCCGGACAACTCATAACTACCTCCAACTCTTGTAACAAAGCTACCATTTGGTACTGTAAATAATCGTTAAGTTATTTATTTTATCCCCATACAGTTTACAGTTTTTTCTCCCCCTTGTTCCTCTTTTTTTCTCTCTCCCAGTTATGCTACCCCTGGTTTTTTGTAACTGTATCCTCCTTGCACCAGTTTAGTTCTACTGTTCAATGCACCCCTTGTTGCTATGTATACCGGCATGATGTGACCTGTTCATGAATGCTGGTATATAAAAAATCTAAATAAATAAATAAAAGTAGCAGGGTTTTCAGGGGGTACTCTACAATCCAGGGATAAAGAGATTTCAAGGTCACGAAGGTTTGCATTGCCTTCTTGTATTTCTTCAAGCGACAATCCACCCGGAATCATGGGAATCCTTCTGATATGGGCATCCATAGGGCCCAATATCGGACTAGCTAAGTTCCCCCTTCAATAACAATTCTCTCTCTTGCCCTTCGTTTCCAGGTAGAGTGAGACATAATTAAGAACAATCAAAGAAAAAGAAGGGGACTTAGCTGAGTTGATCGTCTCTCCTGTTTCCTCACGTGGGGTCTTTGAGAGTACGCAGCCTCTTAGTCAAACCAAAAAAAAAAGAAGAATTCCTTGCGTTCCTTGCGAAGCCCGGCTTTGGTGACGCGCTGGCATCGGCTGCACGCCGCAAGCAACCCGCTGTTATAGGGCTGTTTCCAGGTCCGCCCTCAGCATCAGAATGGTCAAGTGGCACAAGAAAACTTCGGGGCACTGAGGCTCCTCTTACCCCAGCAACAAGTATGAAAGGCAGTCCTTCCCCTCTCGACCCCTGCTTTTTCTTCTTTACTTTTCTCTAGCTAGGAAGAGTTGATCATCTAACTGTAGATCACTTTTCTACTTTCATGCAGAATTACTAGTGATATGAGACCCCTTATAATCTTAAGTCTTGATTTCTGCTGCCTCAATATCTTAGTGATTTTTGGACTTCCTTGAATAAAATATGCTAGATAATTGTCATAATTATATGTATGTCTTCTGGTATGAAGTGGGGATTTCTTTGTTTTCCACATCATGACTTAAGCATGTTTTAATCCGGAAGTTGCAGATTGACTCATTGGGTCATAATGTGTATAAGGTCTCATGCTTATGATTCATCAGTGACTCACATATACATTTTACATCATCAAACCATGACTAGATCTCCGTTCTAAACAGAGCGGGGTAAGGAAAGCGAAGGTCAGAGCCTCTGCATGACTGCTTCAGATTCACTTGGATCATTATCTGAAAGCCATTCAGTGGCCTTTGTGACAACTGTCCTATAACACAAACTAGAAAAACAAAAAGCCCACCATTTGCACTTTACACTAATTATTATTTTTTGTTTTCCCATAATTTTCTGTTGGTTCATCACGTATCTTAATTTCCTGTTGACGTTTGCGCTTTGTAATTGATATACAGCATCCTGGTTTAGGGTGCTTTGTAAACTGTCAAAATATCCTTTTAATAAGGTTGGAAAGGGAGGGAATTGATGAGAAAAGAGGACATAAGGGGGTGGATATGAGGGAAATGCAGATAAGAGACGGGAACAGTCTTGTTGCAGTATATTTTATGTATTTGTCTTGTAATGAGACTGCAGTAATCTCAGAGGTTGCGCTGACTTGGGAGCAGTTCAGCTATCGGTGTTGGTGTTTGTCACCAGAATTCCTTGATATGGCTAGTATTACATGAATTTGTGAATACTATATGGGATGTAATGTTACTGTGCATTATGTAGAGAATAAACTATTCCTGCCCACAGACAATTCTATACAAACTGGGTATCAACAGAATTGTGAACTGCTCTATTTGTTACTGCCTTGAGTATATGGAACAACGTTTTTGTTTGTTTGAAAGCAGATTGCAAAGAGTGATTTTTGAGCAGCAAGCACAGAATCGATACCAATTGGCTTGGAGAGATAGAAAGATGGGAGCCTGAGTTACTTGTTACTGCTGAGGGACTTTGTTGCTAGTGGATATGTTTTACTTCAAAAGTACACCGTTAGATTGTTATTGAATTAAGATGTGAAATACTGATTACTCTCTAACGTGACACTTCTGATTTTCATAGCATAGTAAATCCCTTCATAATTTTCAGTGGAAAAGTAGTTCTGGCGCAAAGGATCCCCATAGTATGAAGCTAGAATCTTTGGAGATTGTGATACCATCTAGATCTCCTAGATGAAATTTTGAGACTAGCGAGACCCCCTTCTTTAGATGTGGCACTATGTAATTGAATTCAAGGAAGCATGAGAAGCACAGGGGATCAGTAGTGTGAGGATTAAACTCTGAGGTCAAGTAGGGTCTGTGATTGTTGTGGAAGGATGGGAACTGGACTGACTAGGTTATTTGCTGTTATTTTCTGTTTGTCTGCTGTACCGCAAACTGGTTTATTGGAGGTGGTAATTTTTCATTAGACATGTTTCTTATTTTTGTAGTAGTGTGTTCAGTTAAATACAAAAGTGATATAAAAAAGGTAAGCTAAAGAAAAAAAATGTTTAAGCGTCAACTCAATAGGTGTCATGCCCTGCAGCATGTTTTTAAATCTGTGAATCATTCTGGTTGATCCCTAGGTCTTACAAGAAACCTAAGCTGTGATTGAGACATAGCCCATAATACTTGCTAATTCTGTTTTTTGTTTGTAACATATGCATACTAACCCAAAAGTGAAGATACACTTAGGGAACTAGCTATATATAGCTGGACTCCAAATTCCATCTCCAAGGAAATGGACCACTGTCAAATCTCTTTGGAAAAATCAAAGTTCCAGAATAAGAACATAAGAACATGCCATACTGGGTCAGACCAAGGGTCCATCAAGCCCGGCATCTTGTTTCTAACAGTGGCCAATCTAGGCCATAAGAATCTGGCAAGTACCCAAAAACTAAGTCTATTTCATGTTACCGTTGCTAGTAATAGCAGTGGCAATATTCTAAGTGAACTTAATAGCAGGTAATGGACTTCTCCTCCAAGAACTTATCCAATCCTTTTTTAAACACAGCTATACTAACAGCACTAACCACATCCTCTGACAACAAATACCAGAGTTTAATTGATGAGTGAAAAAGAACTTTCTCTGATTAGTTTTAAATGTGCCACATGCTAACTTCATGGAGTGCCCCCTAATCTTTCTATAATCTGAAAGACTAAATAACTGATTCATATCTACCCATTCTAGACCTCTCATGATTTTAAACACCTCTATCATATCCCCCCTCAGTCATCTCTCCAAGCTGAAAAGTCCTAACCTCTTTAGTCTTTCCTCATAGGGGAGCTGTTCCATTCCCCTTATCATTTTGGTCGCCCTTCTCTGTACCTTCTCCATTGCAATTATATCGTTTTTGAGATGTGGCGACCAAAATTGTACACAGTATTCAAGGTGGGGTCTCACCATGGAGCGATACAGAGGCATTATGACACTTTCCGTTTTATTCACCATTCCCTTTCTAATTCCCAACATTCTGTTTGCTTTTTTGACTGCCGCAGCACACTGAACCGATTACAATGTGTTATCCACTATGACGCCTAGATCTTTCTTGGGTGGTAGCACCTAATATGGAACCTAACATTGTGTAACTATAGCATGGGTTATTTTTCCCTATATGCATCACCTTGCACTTATCCACATTAAATTTCATCTGCCATTTGGATGCCCAATTTTCCAGTCTCACAAGGTCTTCCTGCAATTTATCACAATCTGCTTGTGATTTAACTACTCTGAACAATTTTGTATCTTCTGCAAATTTGATTACCTCACTCGTTATATTTCTTTCCAGATCATTTATAAATATATTGAAAAGTAAGGGTCCCAATATAGATCCCTGAGGCACTCCACTGCCCACTCCCTTCCACTGAGAAAATTGTCCATTTAATCCTACTCTGTTTCTTGTCTTTTAGTCAGTTTGTAATCCACGAAAGGACATCGCCGCCTATGCCATGACTTTTTACTTTTCCTAGAAGCCTCTCATAAGGAACTTTGTCAAATGCCTTCTGAAAATCCAAGTACACTACATCTACCGGTTCTCCTTTATCCACATGTTTATTAACGCCTTCAAAAAAGTGAAGCAGATTTGTGAGGCAAGACTTGCCTTGGGTAAAGCCATGCTGATTTTGTTCCATTAAACCATGTCTTTCTATATGTTCTGTGATTTTGATGCTTAGAACAGTTTCCACTATTTTTCCTGGCACTGAAGTCAGGCTAACTGGTCTGTAGTTTCCCGGATTGCCCCTGGAGCCCTTTTTAAATATTGGGGTTACATTAGCTATCCTCCAGTCTTCAGGTACAATGGATGATTTTAATGATAGGTTACAAATTTTTACTAATAGGTCTGAGATTTCATTTTTTAGTTCCTTCAGAACTCTGGGGTGTATACCATCCGGTCCAGGTGATTTACTACTCTTCAGTTTATCAATCAGGCCTACCACATCAGTCCATCTGAATCATTACCCATGAAAACCGTCTCCGGAATGGGTATCTCCCCAACATCCTCATCAGTAAACACTATAGCAAAGAAATCATTTAATCTTTCTGCAATGGCCTTATCTTCTCTAAGTGCCCCTTTAACCCCTTGATCATCTAACGGTCCAAATGACTCCCTCATAGGCTTTCTGCTTCGGATGTTTTTACTGTGAGTTTTTGCCTCTGGCCAACTTCTTTTCAAATTCTCTTAGCCTGTCTTATCGATGTCTTACATTTAACTTGCCAACGTTTATGCATTATCCTATTTTCTTCTGTTGGATCCTTCTTCCAATTTTTGAATGAAGATCATTTGGCTAAAATAGCTTTTCACCTCCCCTTTTAACCATGCCGGTGATCGTTTTTGCCTTCTTTCCACCTTTTATAATGTGTGGAATACATCTGGACTGTGCTTCTAGGATTGTATTTTTTAACAATGACCACGCCTCTTGCACACGTTTTATCTTTGTAGCTACTCCTTTCAGTTTTTTTCTAACTATTTTTCTCATTTTATCAAAGTTTCCCTTTTGAAAGTTTTTAGCACGAGAGCCATGGATTTGCTTACTGTCCCCCTTCCAGTCATTAATTCAAATTTGATCATATTATGATCACTATTGCCAAGCGGCCCCACCACCGTTAACTCTCTCACCAAATCCTGTGCTCCACTGAGAATTAGATCTAAAATTGCTCCCTCTCTTGTCTGTTTCTGAACCAATTGCTCCATAAAAATGTCATTTATTCCATCCAGGAACTTTATATCTCTAGCATGTACCGTTGATACATTTACCCAGTCAGTATTGGGGTAATTGAAGTCTCCCATTATTACCACACTACCAATTTGGTTAGCTTCCCTAATTTCTCTTGGCATTTCACTGTCACTCTCACCAGGTGGAGGGTAGTATACTCCTATCACTATAGTGTTCCCCAACACACAAGGGATTTCTACCCATAAAGATTCCATTGTGCATTTAGTCTCATGCAGGAGGTTTATCCTGTTGGACTCTGTTTGAGCACGTGCTTCAAGTACCACTTTATTCATATTGGGAAAACAAAGGTTTGTTAGTGTTCATGGGAAGAAATTGGCCATGCTGCTTTCTAGGAGAGTGCACTGCAAAAAGTGTAGCTTATTTTCCCAAGTCATTTCTTGAGAGAAACAAGTTTTTATTTTTTTGTTTTCTGGCATTTTTTGTTTTGGAAAATAGTGCATGCTGTTTGCAAATAATATGCAATAATATAACTATATGCAAATATTTTCTGAGGAGTCTCCAGAGATCTTGGTCTCGCTCCCTCCCTGTCACCCATAGAGGTGGCTAAAGTTCCCCCAAAAAAGTAGTAGTAGCGCAAAAAACAAAACAAAATCCTGTTCCCATGTCCTGCCCCCATTCCGTACCTTTTGTTTAGAAAATAGCCCTCAGCTGCCACTCCCCATATCACCCACCCCAGACTTAACAAAATCATCCTGGTGGACTAGTGGGGCTGGGAGCTGCCTCTCTGCTTCCAGACTGAGTGGCCACTATTTAAAAAAAATAAATAAAAAAAAATGGTGCTGGCTGCCCTTTGCCCCTGTCGTGTGATGGGGGCTACTCACTGTCAGCGGTAGCCCCTGTCAAGTGATTTTGCTGCCTCTAGGAGCGGTGGGGGGGGTGTCTCCAGAGACCTGTAGATTACTATGTTTATCTGGGGAACTGGTGTGCACTATTTGTAAAAAGTATGCACAAAAAAAGATAGAAAATATCACGGGTTTTCTTCTGTCCTTTAGTTTAAGAAACAACATTGACGCATCTCTATTGCTTTCCACTGTTTTGAAAAGATTTTTCTCAGGGAACACATTGGAGCCTGCTTTGAAAGAAGTGACTAACAGTTCATACAGCTCTCGGGGAAGAGGGCTCTATTTCCTAGCTGATTAACTCGCTGTGTTCAGTCTCTCACTTTGTGCTCTGTGTTCTCTTTTAAGGTAATATCTCCAAGGAATCGGGCCTTTTCTGTAATCGGCCCTTGGTTATGGCATGACCTTCCTCAGGAATTTTATGGTAGCTTGGATGACAAATTCTTTTGGAACAAGCTGAAAGCTCATCTGTTGTCATTTTTCTTAATTTTACCTTGGGTTGCTTATTGTATGTGTACTGATAGTCTTGTTATTATGTTTCATTGTTCATGCTTATATCATCTGCAGACGGCTTGTTCAGTATAAGCAGAATAAAAAAGTTTTAAATAATAAAACCCTGTCTCTGAGAGAGTGCTTTTTTCATTGCGCTGATGCCTTTTTTTTTTTTTTTCCTTTTTGACTTTCTCTTTTGGGCTTCCAGCTCATTTTGAACCAAGGATTTGGCATTGCAAACCTTCATTCATAGCCACCTGGGGATTTATTCCCTCTGTTCTAGATCCCCTCCCAGTGTAGCCCAGTTATCACAGCAGCAGGGCTTTCTGGATCCCTGAATCTGCTTGCTAGGGTATTACTACTCCCCAGCGGCTGACACATTTCTCCCAACCCGGCTAATTCTGCAGCATCACCGGCTGACCCATGAAGCAGAAGGACCTGAACTGATAAACCCAGGTCCCTCAGCTTGGCAGCGTACGGCACTGCAGCTGAGCCATTGCCTGTTCTAGAGGTGGAGAAACTTAAATGCAAGTGCACAGCTGTTCTGGTTTAATACCCCCTGCTTGGAGGGATGGTCTTCCACCTGCTGCTTAATGTGTTTTGGAAGAATGAGCATGTCTTGTTTTTCACAGATGACACTGAGCTTTCTTGTAATAACTGTGTATGTTGATGCTAAACAGAATGGAGTGACATGGACTGGCTGTATCAGGTATTACATTTTTTAAATGTGACTTTGGTTAAAATTAGATCACTTTTTGCAGAAGTCATTATAGCAGAGATTCAGCCCTAATCTTCAAGGGCTACAAACAGGTCAATTTATCACAATCTGCTTGTGAATTAACTACTCTGAACAATTTTGTGTCATCTGCAAATTTGATTATCTCACTTGTCGTATTTCTTTCCAGCTCATTTATAAATATATATTGAAAAGTAAGGGTCCCAATACAGATCCCTGAGGCACTCCACTGTCCACTCCCTTCCACTGAGAAAATTGTCCATTTAATCCTACTCTGTTTCCTGTCTTTTAGCCAGTTTGCAATCCACGAAAGGACATCGCCACCTATCCCATGACTCTTTACTTTTCCTAGAAGCCTCTCATGAGGAACTTTGTCAAACGCCTTCTGAAAATCCAAGTATACTATATCTACCGGTTCACCTTTATCCACATGTTTATTAACTCCTTCAAAAAAGTGAAGCAGATTTGTGAGGCAAGACTTGCCCTGGGTAAAGCCATGCTGACTTTGTTCCATTAATCCATGTCTTTCTATATGTTCTGTGATTTTGATGCTTAGAACAGTTTCCACTATTTTTCCTGGCACTGAAGTCAGGCTAACTGATCTGTAGTTTCCCGGATCGCCCCTGGAGCCCTCTTTAAATATTGGGGTTACATTTGCTATCCTCCAGTTTTCAGGTACAATGGATGATTTTAATGATAAGTTACACATTTTTTTACTATAGGTCTGAGATTTCATTTTTTAGTTCCTTAGGAATTCTGGGGTGTATACCATCCGGTCCAGGTGATTTACTACTCTTCAGTTTGTCAATCAGGCCTACCACATCTTCTAGGTTCACCGTGATTTGATTCAGTCCATCTGAATCATTACCCATGAAAACCTTCTCCATTACGGGTACCTCCCAAACATCCTCTTCAGTAAACACCGAAGCAAAGAAATCATTTAATTTTTCCGCAATGGCCTTATCTTCTTTAAGTGCCCCTTTAACCCCTCGATCATCTAACGGTCCAACTGACTCCCTCACAGGCTTTCTGCTTCAGATATATTTTAAAAAGTTTTTACTGTGAGTTTTTGCCTCTACAGCCAACTTCTTTTCAAATTCTCTCTTAGCCTGTCTTATCAATGTCTTACATAGAAACATAGAAATGACGGCAGAAGAAGACCAAACGGCCCATCCAGTCTGCCCAGCAAGCTTCACACACTCTTCTCTCATACTTATCTGTTTCTCTTAGCTCTTTGGTTCTATTTCCCTTCCACCCCCACCATTAATGTAGAGAGCAGTGATGGAGCTGCATCCAAGTGAAATATCAAGCTTGATTAGTTAGGGGTAGTAGGGGTAGTAACCGCCGCAATAAGCAAGCTACACCCATGCTTATTTGTTTTACCCAGACTGTTATTCAGCCCTTATTGGTTGTTTTTCTTCTCCCCTGCCATTGAAGCATTTAACTTGCCAACGTTTATGCTTTATCCTATTTTCTTCTTCCAATTTTTCTGCTTTTTTTCACACGTTTTTCAGCATATCAAAGTGGATTACATTCAGGTACTGTAGGTATTTCCCTATCCCCAGAGGGCTTACAATACAAGTTTGTACCTGAGGCAATAGAAGGTAAAGTGGCTTGCCCAAGGTCACAAGTAATGACAGTGGGACTTGACCCCTGGTCTCCTGGTTTTTGGCGCCCACTGAGTGGCACAGAAGCATCTATATACCGACCAGACATGTTGTCCTGGGTGATGTTCTGTATGCCAGGTGTCAACATCCAAGACGCTATGGAGAGAGTGCCAAAAGTCCTCAAGCCCACTGACTACTATCTAATGCTGCTCATCCATGTTGCCACGAATTATACTGTTAGATACCAAAAGTGACTTCATTGTTCTGGGAGAGAGGATAAAACGCAGAGGTGCACAGGTGATACTCTTCATCCTCCCAGTGAAGGATAAAAGCCAAGGCAGGAAAGCTCATATTCTGGAGATAAGTAAAATGCTGCATAGATGGTGTTGAGTATTTGTTGCCTGGACCTTGGGATGATATTTCAAGGACTGGACAGAGATGGGTCCACCTGTTGAAGGGTTGCAGAGTTTTTCAACACAGACTTGGCAAACCTACTGAGGAGGGCTTTAAAATAGAATAATCAGTGATGGGTGAACAAAACCCTAAGGTAAGTAAAACAATTGTACAAATTTGAGGAAAAAAGGGCAGCATCTTGAAAGCTATATACACTAATGCTCATAGTATGGGAAAAATCCTGTATCTAGAGGCAGTAATGGAAGATGCTGACTTGAATGGAGTGGCCATCATGGAGACGTGGTAAACAGAAAACCATGACTGGGATATAGTTCCATCTGGCTTCAGTGTATTCAGGAAGGGAGGAGCCATGGCAATATATATTTAAAAAAAAAAAAGCTGAATTTTGGGGATTGAGGTACAGAGAAGCACTGGGGGTTAATCTGGAAAGAGGGAATGGAACATCTGTTTATATTAGTGTGATATAATACAGACTTCCATTATAGACAGACACAGATTTAATGGCGTATATTCACAAAATTGCTATGAAAAGGGGAGGTGTTATTGCTAAGAGATTTCAAGCTGCCAGATGTTTGGGGCATCCTGGCTGTGGTGTCTTCTAGAAGAAGGGGGGGATCCTGTATTCTTTGCAGGGAGAACTGTTCTGTCAACTGGTAATGGAACCCACACGGGTGGGGGTGATCCTAGACCTGGTGCTTACCTCTGATGTTGCAATGGCCAGTGTTCACCAGATGGTATATCCTAATATCAAAGCATAGGCGATGAAGGTTCATTCTAAGACACGGGTCCTAGACGTCAGGAAAACTAACTTTGTTAAAATGTGGGAGAACTTCAAGGAGTAGTTAGTTGGATGGGGCAATCTAGGGAAAGTAAAATAACTAAAAGATGATATAAGGGCACAAGTATATTTCTGGCTCTTGCCACTGCATCCACATGTTTGGTCATCACCCTCAGACCCTGCCCTTCTGTCATGCTTAGAATTTCACTCCCTGTACTGTACTTCTCCCTGTGATTTTGCAACCTAAATGCATAACTCTACGTTCCTGACTGCTTTCCCAGCTGCTTAGGTTTTTCCAGATATTGTCACCTGTTTTCCTCTTTGTGCAATCTTT
The DNA here is from genome assembly GCF_901001135.1 of Rhinatrema bivittatum. Lineage (NCBI taxonomy): Eukaryota > Metazoa > Chordata > Amphibia > Gymnophiona > Rhinatrematidae > Rhinatrema > Rhinatrema bivittatum. Next base: position 10,684,456 of record NC_042626.1, on the reverse strand, counting down.
TGTAGTTGAACACCAACCTTTTCTCCCTTACCCCGTTTCATCTTCTTCTTTAGAAAACCAGAGCAGCCTCTGTTTCCTTTACAGTTATGCATTTAGGCTGCAAAATCACAAGGGAGAGGGGGTAAAATTTCAAGCATGTCAGAAGTGGGGGATATGGGGGTGATAAGTTGGCCAAACAGGTGGACACAGCGGCAAAAGCCAGAAAGATGCTTGACTGCATAGGGAGAGGTGATATTTCTCTTGTATAGGTCCTTAGTGAGATCTTATTTGGAATACTATGTACAGTTGTGCTCATAAGTTTACCCCTGTGATAAAATGCTACACATCTTACAAATTAAGAAAACATGAGTGATCAGACAAAACACTTGTTTTTAATGTTTCAAATTGTGCTATTCTGTGATGCATAATAGTTTAATCTTTAAGCCATAGCAATAAGTGAAATAATAAAATGGTCCTGTTCAAAAGTTTACATACCCTTAGTTCATAATATCATGTATTGCCCTCTTTTGCATCAATGACGGCTTGCAGTCTTTGTGATAGTTGTGAATGAGGTCCTTTATTTTCTCATGTAGTAAACCTGTCCATTCCTCTTGGCAAAAGCCTCCAGGTCCTGTAAATTCTTTGGTCTAGCATGAACTGCATGTCTGATTCTCCCCAAAGTGGCTCAGTAGTGTTGAGGTCTGGAGACTGCAATGGCCATCCAGAACCTTCACTTTCTTCTGCAACCATAATAAATGTTCCTGAGAACAGCATATACTGGTGGACTTAAGTTTTGTTTCCTAATCACCTATACTGCATCCATCTTTGTGGTTTGGCTTTTACCACCTGTTTGTGTTCCTGTAGCTTTTGAGGACTAGAGTTGGCCACTACTGGCATATGGGGACAGACTTAAAGATCTAAACAAGTATACCTTAGATCAGTGGTTCTCAACCTTTTTTTGGCCGGGACACACCTGACAAATGGTTCTCATATGCGTGACACACTGAACATGTGACCATCACGGGGCTAAGTGTAAACATGCACTCTGCATCCACAGGACTCCCCTCAACCCTCAGCAATGAGTGCAGAGCAGATCTAGGGCATAACCCGTACAACTCACCATACAAAAAAAAGATATTCTGGTTCTGATGACATCTCAGTAAAAGCAAAACAAACTCCCTTTACTACCAGGCACAATAGCCTTCCTTATGAAAAGACAGTAATTTACCACTAATGCATATCCTATTGAGAAAACACATCAAATAAGATTGATACAAATGCCTACATGCTAGTAAAACACCTCACTTTGGTCACACACCCAGAACTGACCTTCACCAAGTACAGAAAAAACACAAATTATAAATATGGAGACAGAAACTGGAACGGAAAACCAAAAAAGCCACTCTGCATACAGTGCGAACCTGGAGAAATGGAAAGAGAAATATAGCACCTAACAGACTCAGGATTTGCAATAATGCACACAAACTAACCTGCACAAAGTTACACCTGTATTACGGAACACACGCAAACAGTAACAACCCTATCTAAGAAATACAACTATTAAACCAGGCCCTAAACACTAAAACATTTCCTATTGGGAAAACAGAATAAGCCAAGCTGCTACAGAGCCCCACACAGAAATCATTGTAAAGTTATAACAAAAATGTTACAAAGCAGCTGCTGAACAGAATAATATTCAATTAAATACTCATAAAAATTATTAACACATGTCCAAATATCAATAAAATATTTCAAAACAGCAGACATTGCATAATACCCAATAATTAAAATGGCAGTCAATCAAGAAAAATAAATTTAAAAAGCCACCTTTACTTACCTTCTCCAGCAACTCTCCTACTCCTTTCCCTTCCAGGCCAATAGCACTAACCAGAAGCAGCAAGGGCTGCTGAAGCTCTGTCCTCAATCTTCTTCCTTAGCACCCACAACCAGTCACTCACAACACACACACCCCCAAATAGACCCCACGACCAGTCTCGGTCTCTTTCACACCAGTCATCTTCCTGACCAGTTTCTCTCTCTCACACAGAAACACATCACCTCCCTGACCAGTCTCGCTCTCTCAATCACACTCATGTTCTCTTATATACAAGCTCTCAATCACACACAAAAGCTCTTACACCCATTCACACCAGCTCTCACCCAGGCTTCCATTCACACCCCTACACACAAGCTCTCACCCAAGCACCCATTCACACCCAATGACACAAGCTCTCACCCAGGTACCCATTCACACCCACAGACACAAGCTCTCCCCCAAGCACCCATTCACACCCTCCGACACAAGCTCTCCCCCAGGCACCCATTCACACCCTCAGACACAAGCTCTCACCCAGGCACCCATTCACACCCTCAGACACAAGCTCTCACCCAGGCACCCATTCACACCCTCAGACACAAGCTCTCACCCAGGCACCCATTCACACCCACAGACACAAGCTCTCACCCAGACATCCATTCACACCCACAGACACCAGCTCTCACCCAGGCACCCATTCACACCCACAGACACAAGCTCTCACCCAGGCACCCATTCACACCCTCAGACACAAGCTCTCACCCAGGCACCCATTCACACCCACAGACACAAGCTCTCACCCAGGCCCCCATTCACACACAGACACACCAGCTCTCACCAAAAATAACTTCTTCCTTCATTGCAGGGATAGGCTCCGGTTCTGCCGTGGCTTTAATCCGGCGGGCCTTCTTTTTTCGGCGCCACGGGGATGGGCGCCTCAGTCAGAGGTCGGGTTTCCTCTTCGTCGCTAGGGGTCGGGTTTTCTCTTCACCGCTACGGGGTTGGGCTCCCGTAGCGGCCTTGCTTCGTCGGGGTCCTACACTGCTATTCCTCCCACCCCACTCCCGGGCAGTGCCATGCCTGCCTCACCGGCCAATCAAAGGCTTCCTCCCTTCTTCCTACTACCACTGGCAGGTGGCAGGGAGGAGGCTTCCGATTGGCCTGCGCGGGGGAAGGCAAAATGAAGGAGGCTTCCCATTGGGCAGTGGGGGTAGGAAGAAAGGAAGCTTTCAATTGGACCGCGGGGGCTGGAAAAAGGGAGAAGGAAAGTACAATGGGGCAGTGGGACACCGGGAGACGCGACACACCTGGCGGTGTTTGGCGACACACTAGTGTATCGCGACACACCGGTTGAGAAGCGCTGCCTTAGATGAAAGGGGAGATATGATAAACGTTTTATTACCTCCAAGGTTTCTATGCACAGGAGTCTGGCTACTTTCAAAGGAAAGGCGGTTCTAGAATGAGGGGGGTCATGGGATGATAGACGCAGAGTAATATTAGGAAATATTTCGGTACAGAGAGGGCAGTGGATGTATGGAATGGCAGGTGGTAGACAAAAGCAGAATCTGAATTCAAGAAAGCCTGGATCTCTGAGGGCCTGATGGGCATTATAAAGCTAAATTAATTTGGTAGATGGGCAAACTAGACATGCCTTATGGTCTTTTTCTGATCTTATGTTTCTATCAGACAGATTTGCATGCATATCTCGCATATGCATATTTGTTGTGGATATCCTGAAAACCTGACTAGCGAGTTATGTCCCAAGGACTGGATTTGGCTGGCTTGAGAACACCTGTTCTAGACAAGTCATCTCCCTGAAAATTTCAAGATTGTGTTGCTTCCAGACAACTGTTCTGCTGTTCAAACATTGCTGACATTCATCCGTTTGCTACCTAATTGTGCCTCCTTATTCAGCCGATGGATCAAAGGGTCATCTGGATAAGAAATGCCAATACCATAGAACTTATGAACAGAAGTAAATTTGTAAGTAGCTTGTAAGCTTTGAAGAAGCAGACTATGAAAACATCAGCAAATACTTCACCAAGGATGATGTTTGCATTGGTAGTGCCGGGGATACTGTAATGAGCCACTCTGATGTATACATGGCACTGTTTGCAGCCTTGTACCTTCTTCCTAGAAGAGGAAAACATTGATTTCAGAGGGTAGAAATCTGCAGAAGAGGGAGGACTGACATTTGCGAGCTAATGCAGTATGATGAAGGGATAAGTAACATAAATCCAGGTATCAGTTATAATGAAATTAAGAATTTGTCTGAAACTGATATTGTGAAGCAGACAGTAATGATGCCGAAGATGGAGTGTAACCACATCTTTAGGTGAAGCTGATAGTGGATGAGGCTGTATCCACCATGAGCTAACTGATTGGCTTTCTGGAGCGGAAATGTTATTACCCAGCAGAAAATCCATGCAGATGTGAGGTGCTTGGAGAAACTTGTAAAAAAGAAACCTAATTGTATGAAGCAGGTGATATTGATGCTGTTATTCCGGAGACCATCAAATGATTGTCGGCAGCAGTTTAGTGTAACATTACACTCTTTCCTCCACCCCAAGTCAGTCAGCTGATACCCCGAGTCAGTCACACTCGGGGTACCAGCAGATGATAAACGTCTGTCATCTCCCTGACGTCGTGGCTTTTCCTACCTCAGATGAGGCCTAAAATAGATGGACACTGTTACCATTGATGAAGATATGCACTAGTTGACACATTGTTTAGTGCACAAAACACAGTAGTACTTTATATGGTCTTGTTCCTCTGCTTTTCTTTTTTGACATATAGAGGAACTCCATTATTGGAAAATATCCCTTATCTGAAGTAGACTTGGTTCCAGCCATTCTGGATACAAGGTACTCTCTTCTGTTTCAAATGCCTAAGAACTGCTTCTTGCCAAAAGCTAATTCTGTTTAAAATGTTGTGCTCTTTCTAGATGAGTACTGAAACTGAAAATGTCCAGTTTATTTTTTGAAATTAAACTTGCAAGTTAATTAAAAACAAAAATCAGCCTAAGATTGTTTAACAAATCTGGCTTTAATTGGTCTGTTGCTATTTTTTTCAAAACCGCTTTTATTAGTCTGCTGCTTTTTTTTTTTTATCCTAATTTTGACCTGATTTTTATAAATGCAGGAATACCCTGAAGGAATTCTGGTGATGCTGAGAAATATGAATTTCTTGAGAGCAAAAAGCATGAGGCAAATCCTTGTGCCTCAGACTAGCCTGAGGCATCTTGATGAGCATACACAAGCTCAGCGAGTGTTGGTATCTGTTGGTCTCATTGGGTGGAATAAAGATGCACAGTTTCAAATTGCTCTTTTTATGGAACGGCAGTAAAGCAGCTTTTAAGGGAATTGCAGATGATTAGACTAGAGTTGCATAATTATAACACAAGAGATCAGGGTCATGCCTCATTCATGTGGATTTAGGACTCTTGGTCATAATTCCCTACTCTGATCAGACTGGCTGATTTTCAGATCAGAAGCATCCTATAGCTGACACATTTAGGGTTTGGCAATTTTCGTTCTAAAGCATTTGGGGATAGACTTAAATCTATACGTATATCCTAGAGTAAAGGCGAGCTAGAAGGAGATATGATAGAAACATTCAAATCTCTCAAAGGTTTCCATGCACAGAGGTGAACCTTTTTTCAATGGAAAAGAGGCTGTAGAACGAGGGGTCATGAGATGAAGTTGAAAAGGGGTAGACTAGAGTAATTGTAGGGCATATTTCAAGTGTGGTGGATGTATGGAACAGCCTCCCAGTGGAAGTGGTGGAGACAACAGTATCTGAATTCAAGAAAGCATGGGATAATTACAGAGGATCTCCTATTAATTGGATGGATGGACCATACAAGTTTCTGCCATCACGTTTCTATGTTTCTTGCTAACTACTAATTTACCTAAATTAAATTGTAGTCTTAATTTGTCTGAGTTACACCCAAAATTGAACCAAAAGGGTAAAGCATCACCTACTGGAGTGAGACCAGAAACCTTTTAGCTTTTGAAGCTTCTCCCATCGTCATCCCTTCTCTAGTAATGTTGCTTCCTCCCCATTATCTGTTTGGTTGCTGATCTGCTGAGGAGGGAGGCAAATCTGCTTCAGTCTTCCATTGCATTTTTTTTTGGTGGAAAGTGCATCTTTGAAACGTACTAAGTAATTATCAGGAGGAAAAACTATTGGCATCACTGTTGGACACTTTCAAGGCAGCTACATGATGAAGTTGCAGACCCTCACTAAACAGCTTGATAAATGAGTAACAGATGCGGTTTACCAGCTGTCCTTGCTGCAATCAGCTCTTCCTAGAGGGAGCTTGCTTTTGTGGTTAGATGTAGCTACAGAATGGTTAACTGATAACACTTTTCTGTTAACTACCAGACTGAATCAACTCATCTTGTATTTCTTGTTTGCAGAATGATGAAGTTGGTAAGTTTAGTGCTAGGTTGGTGTATAAAAGTCTTGATCATATTTCAGAACTTCTGTAAAAGGCAGGTAATTGGTACTGTAAAGGAAGTCACAGGATAGGGGAACAAGGCAGGAGCAGCTTCAAGAATTATGGAGCTGCTGGTCTTACCTCAGCAGATATGGCTTTATTCATCTAGCGCAGTATGGTGGGAAACGGGATTTATCAACAAGTATTTTAATCTTCTTTCTGTGAATCTTATAAGTGTAAGGATAAATACATGAGCAAAAGATTTTATTCAAAATATCTGGTATTTTCTAGTCTTAATGGCTATTTGGTAAATCTCACAAATAGCTAATTGTTTTCAAGGTTCCAAAGTTCAAGGTCTGGTACAAACTAGACCTGTAGGGTTATTTCCATACATGATACTTCATGAGTCAACCACATTTAATGATATGTATGGAGTTGTCTAATAATAATTTATGAAGTATCATGCATGGAATGAATATATATATATATTTATTTTTTTTGACTAGCTTTTTCAGTTAACATATTGTCATAAAGGTTAGTTGATTGTATGCTCCTAACCTTTCAGCTGTAAGGGCATTGTGTGAATTTTTAATAGCCTTTAAAAGTAATAAGGCCTAGGGAGATATCGCTGTGATGTAGGTAAGATTGATTTTCTGAGCTTTTGCAGAATCAATCAGCCACCTAAGTGAATGATGTCATCCGATAGCATCAATGTGGAATGTTTTCTAGAGAGCTCTGGAAAACAAAGATTCGTTTTGGACTGTGGTTTAGAATTTGTTCCTACATTTAGACATGATCCCTTTGAATATTGGATTTCACTACATCAATTTTTCCATCTACTGTAAATTACATTTTTCCACATTTTTGCAAAGTTCCTTAGACATTTCTCTTGTTAAACCTAAATCCAGCTGGAAGCCTCCAGGCCCACCAGACCCACACTTTGTAACTTCCAGAGATCTTGTATTAAGACCGTCGGACTAGAACAAACCCCAGTGAAAATTTTTTATCTATCTACAGCCAAAAGAGACACTGACAGTTTTGCATATGAATGAAGAAATAACCATTAAACCCACAGATAAAGGAGGGTGAGATAGTGGTGATGAATACTATGGATTATGTTGAGATGCAGACACAATTTAGGGGCACTTGTTATGAACTTCCTGCAGCTCCTATGCCGGTGCTACTACAGAGATTGTCAATACTGCTTGATGAAGTGGCAAAATGTTTTCTTACCAACTAAAAAAAAACCCTGGTATTTTTCACCCTTTGATCCAAGAACTCCAGTCCTGTACAATATACCCAAGGTACATAAGTCGGTCAGTCCTCTTTGCCGTCTGATGATAGTGGCAGATGAATCCATCTTTGAACCATTGGCCATCTTTGTAGATCTTTTTTTTTTTTTCAGCCAGCAGTCAAGTTTTTTAAATCATACATTGAGGACACCTCCCACAATGTTGAAGAAACTGCAGTCTACCTTCACAATTTCAGTAAATTCCATACTTGTTTCCCTAGCTGTTGAATCATTGTACACAAATGTACCTCATGAAGATTCACTTATACTGGTTCAGGATGTGCTGACTAAAAGACCCACAGCCACAACAAATCTCCACTGAATTTGTTTTTCTCTAGCTAAGATGGCCCTATGTGAGAACTTCTTTGCATTCCAAGATCACTTTTATTGTCAAAAACATGGTGTCTCGATGGGATCTCTTATAGCTCCAGATATAACAAATTTATACTTTGACATTTGAAGAATGTCATCTATTTGGCCTCAGGATTCAAGTACATCAGCCTGTGGTGCCTATTTATAAGTGTTCTTTTCATATGGAATGGTCCTGAAGAAGAATTGGTCATATTTCACAACTGGCTTAAACAATAGAATAATAATTCATTGTAAAACATAAGTTATCACATGATTTAATTCCTAGATATCAAGGTCATCAAACAGGCTACAATTACTATGACATTGTTTTGCAAGCTAATTAAGCGTATGAATTTATTATGCTTTGAGAGTTTCATCCCAGACCCTTTAAGTGCAGTCTTCCACTGGGACAATTCTTTAGAATTAGATTATGCTCTGAGACTTCTGAGTGGTCATTCTTTATTTTATTGTATTGGCTGGATTTTGAGGGAATTATCTTCTATAATTATGGTTGTTATTCTCCTAGGATCTATTGATTGAAGTATTAAAAATCAAAAGTACATAAAACTTAAAATATATATTATATATTTAAATATATATTGTGCAACTAAAATGGAATATAAACTATATGCATAGCTGTACTACTTGAACTTTTGAGATTATGCAGATTGCTTTTTCCAGTGTGACAGCAAGGATGAAGGAATGAAGAGGAAATTTAGGTTTTCATGTAGATAAGCAGCTGAATTAGCCATGCTGTCTGGGTACATCTTCCGTGCCACTAGGTGGCCGAGCTCTCTAGGTCTAGCAAAGTCTTTCAGCTAGGTGCTCCCTCTTATATCTTCTCTGATATACCTCAGACTCCTCAGTCAGTTTATTTCTGCGCGGCAGTTGGCACACGGAGCTCTGCTCTCCTGTGGGAGAACTTTGTGAAGAAAAGAGAGAAAATCTACTTTAAACGTAAAGGTTTGGTCAGAAAATCATCAGCAGACAAAGAATGCCACGTCCTGGCTTTTAAAGTTTGCTCCTGCGGCAAAATTTAATGTCTGCCACGGATGGGCCACATTCTGTGTTCTATCTGTTTGGGACCATCCCATGACCAGTTAAATTGTGCGGACTGCGCATGCATGTCCCCCCCCCCCCCCCCCACGTGCCCAGCGTCAGTGGGCTGCAAAAATGCAGGAACTACAGCTAACTGCTTCAGGTTCTTATTCCCCTTCTGAGGCCTCGGTGCGATCCTCCCCAGTCCCAAAGAGAGAGAGCCACTCCCTCATCAAGGAGGGCTTCTTCTGTTGACCCTCCTTCATCAGGACACCCGCAGTTGCTCTCCCGGCTGGGAACGGAGCTTGGAACGGGTGATGCATCGGCATCGCAGCTGCATGCTTCACAGACACATCCACTCCTGGAGGACAGATGCACCGAAACTGCTTCAAAGTGTCTGCTCATCGAAGCAAGGCCAAGCGGTCGGCGCAGAGAGGATTCTGCGCTGAAGCTATACCATGCCAGCACATCGTCGAAGCATTCGGCGCATTGACGCAGGAGCGTCACTTCGCACCCTCGACTCACTGATGCACCACAGACGCAGGTGATGGGTGTAAGTGCCCAACAGACGCAGACGTCTCACAATCAACCCAAAAAGCATCACTCCGGTCATAAGAGGCCTAGAGAAGCGTTGCTATCATCAATGGTGGATCTGGACAGGGATATTTCACCACTTCGTTCATCTTTCACTTCTCCTTCACCGGAAGAAATGTCTTCTACGTACCTTCCGTAGGAAGTGCCTCTGGCCCCTGACCAACCTTTGGATATTGCACAACTTCTACCACTGAAACCGCCTCCACAGAAACAGCGGCCGTTACAAGAAGGGCTTCATCCTACTCCACCTCAACCTGTGCCGGACGCCTTCGACTTCAGGCTTAGCCACACAGGCCATGAACCAAATCACAACCATACTGACTCAGTTTTTACAGTCAGTAGAACAATCTCAACTTCTACCTTTGTTACCTGTGGGCCCACCAGAACCTGCAGTTGAGCCAGTCATTCTAGGATCAGCACCAAAGGTCCCTTTCACTCAGCCACCATCTCCGACACACGAATTATCAGATACAGATACCTTATCTATGGGCTACCCCTCTGACCAGGCAGAGGTTCCCCTAGATCAGTCTTCGCCTCCAGAAGACCTGACGTATTTGCAGTTTATTGAAAAAGTTGGGCAACTCTTGAACGTAGAAATGCGTCGACTTCCTGATCCCTGCTAGAAAATGCTTGGCATATTGAAGATTTTTGACGCACCTACAGAACCTGTGGCCGTCCCGCAGCACCCAGTCTTAACATCTCTGATGGAAAAATCCTGGGACACGCCACTGACCAGTCCTCCTACATCAAGGAAAATTGACTTAAAATACAGGATGAAAGATTCCTCCTTTCATACGTCAGTTCAACTACATCATAATTCTGTGGTAGTTGAGTCCGCAATGCAGAAAGCCAGAAAATCAAGAATTCATGCTAATACACCACCACACCAGGACCAAAAGTCGCTGGATGATTTTGCAAAGAAAACCTTCTAGTCTGTGATGTTGAATGCACTAATCCAGAACCATCAATTCTACATAACCCAATATCTGTTTGAGAATCTCCAGGCATTGAAGTTGTCCATGCAACAAGCTTCACCGGATGTCACCCTTCCTCTTCAATATCATATTATCGAAGCGAGTGAAGTAGATCCATTTATGAGGGATTTGATATTTCTTCAAAATCTTCAGCAAACACAGTTGCAGCGAGGTGCTTGGCACGGCGTGGAGATTGAACGGATCGCATACCAACACCTAGATGTTTCACCTGATCTTCAGGATATCTTTCTTCTAGGAAACAGTCACCAAGAATTAATTACAATAGAAAATGGGCACGCTATGCTTCCTGGTGTTCGACCAGGGATCTTGACCCTTTATCTTGTTCACCTGAACAACTTCTATCCTACCTCCATTTGCTCTACACGAGAGGACTTGCAACATCATCACTTCAGGTCCATTAAGCGCTACAGCAGCTTACCACAAACCTCTCAACGGAAGCCCCATCTCAGATTCATGAAGGGTGCCCTATGCCTACATCTGCCTTTACAGAAACCACCAGTACCGTGGGACGTTAATATCGTCATTGAGCAACTAATGCTTCCACCCTTTGAACCATTAGACACTTGTCATCTCCGATACCTGTCAAGGAAAGTACTCTTTCTAGTAGCTTTAACTTCTGCACGACGGCTTAGTGAATTACAGGCCTTAGTTCACTATCCCCCTTATCTTCAGTTTTACCATGACAAAGTGACTTTGCGAACTCACCCCAAATTCTTACCAAAGGTGATTTCCAGTTTCCGCATCAACCAAACCATAACCTTACCCATTTTTCAGCCAAAACCTCATGTGAATGATAATGAGAAAAAAAACTCCACACTTTGGACTGCAAGCATGTGCTTGCCTACTATAAGCAGTGCACCCATTCACCTACTAGACCATCTCAATTTTTTTTCCTTCAATCCAAACGCACAAGGACGTCCAGTAACGAAAAGCTCTATCCATCCGGATATTCAATTGCATTCGATTCTGCTACCAGCAAAGCTCGCAAACTCTACCTACAACTCCAAAAGCGCACCAAGTACATGCACTAGTAGCCTCAATGGCTCATTTACATGATGTTCCGATTATAGATATTTGTAAAGCGGCAACATGGTCGTCGCTACATACTTTCACATCCCATTACTGCTTGGATAAACAGGCAAAGGATGATGCAATAATGGGCCAGACTATCCTACAGAAGAGCACATGTTCCTCACACATACAGTTTTCATAGGACCTGTCTGCCAGGAACTTTGGTATTGAGCTACACTTTAACACTCTCATGCTCAATACATCAGCTGGGGACTCCCAGCATGGCTAATTCAGCTGCTTATCTATGTGAAAAGAGCAAGCTTGCTTACCCTAAATGGTGTTTTCCGTAGATAGCAGATGAATTAGCCATGCTGACCCGCCCGCCTCCCCAGACGGTTCCAGCATACACTGCACTTGCTTTAATACTGACTGAGGAGCCTGAGGTATATCAGAGAAGATATGAGGGAGCACCTAGCTGAAAGACTTTGCTAGACTTAGAGAGCTCCACCACCACGTTTTATGGAAGACGTACCCAGACAGCATAGCTAATTCATCTGCTATCTACAGAAAACATCGTTTATGGCAAACAAACTTGCTCTTACACGGGTCTTTAGAAGATGTTGGAAGTCAAGTGAATTTTCAGAAATTAACAAAGAGCGGAGGTGTTGGAGTTGTGATTAGTGGAACATATATGGAGAAGTATTAAAGGAACATCAGAACTGAGCAGAACGCGCTCTTGGCAACCACTATGAGTCACAAATTCAGTATCTTCTTGCAATCCAAGTTTTAAGTCTAGAGATTTTTTAGTTCTCATACTTTTTTTTTTTTTTTTTTGCTTCATGTTTTTGGCATTTCTTTTAAGCACAAATGCAAGAAAGTGAATGAGAAATGCCCTACGTGTGTGGTGGTAATGAGGTTGGATATAATGTATTGCACTTGAACTTTGCATTGCTGTTAACATTAAAGGGTTTAAGCATCTATGAACAGCAGAAGGACACTTGGAGGAAGACTGAAGTTGGATAAATGCCTTCAGTCTAAGAGACATGGCTGTGCTATTCTGTAAGATAATTTTCTTCATCAATTTTTCTGTTTAACACAATTCTATCATATGCAGCCTAGCAAGTAATAGTATGACATTGGATATCCAAGTTAAATTTATGGTCAGGTCCACTACAATTGTGGAAAATATTTATGAATAATTTGGGAATCTGTTTAAACTCTTAACGAGCCGATTTTAAAGAATTTTCTTACTTTAGGACTGACATCCTCTCAGCCTCATCGCTGCTGTTCCTTAGTCTTGCATAAAGGCTATTGAGCAAGAAAGGACAGATGGGCTGGAGCCTTATCTAATACATGTAGTAAGATGATGCCAGAGAGAGAAATTACATCAAAAACAAAGATAAAAGCAAACTGGAGGAAGAAAAGAAAATGGCAAAACATCAGAAAAGTTCAAAATTGCATAGAAACCTGAAATGTAGTCCACTGGACTGCCGAAACGCTATTCATTATTTATGGCAAATATTGCCAAACTTTTATTCCTATTGAATGGTTTTCCTGATTTTAGAAAGTAACCTGCCATATGTGTACACCTGTTTCCACTTTTTGGCACTTCAGAGAGGATTACAATCAGGTACTGTAGGTATTTCCCTATCCCCATTAACATTGGAGTGTTCTCCACTGGAGAGAATTCCATTTGTACAGTTTTTTTTCCTGGTAGTTTTTCTAAATTGTACAAAGATCCCCAGGTACTTCTGTGAGCTTCAAGCTATTCAACTGAAATGTGAAGGTGTGAACATGAGTATAGAAGAAATCGCTGGACTTCCACACTCCTCCTCATAACCTTCATATTCAAAATTTCCTTTTCTTGCAGTGTTTGTGATGAGCTTCCTTGAAAGTTGTTTTGACGTTGAGATTCTGCCATCTGCTTGGCTGTGATAATTGTATCTGTAAAACCATTGACTCTGTAGGAGGTGATGAACTGTAGTAATTACTATAGCCATATCATGGCTTTGCATAATTTTACTTGTTACATTAACCTGAAATAGTATGTCCTGCCATACTGCAATTGATATAAATTTGAAGTCAGACAGTTGATTTGCTAAATTTTGTGCTTCATGGCAAAGACCTGCTGTTGCGCCAGAGGTGGACCCTTGGCCTGAGGTGGGGTTGACGCTACCCGCAGGGCAAGCCCTATAGCAGGGGTCAGGAACCTTTTTGGCTGAGAGAGCCATAAACGCCACATATTTTAAAATGTAATTCCATGAGAGCCATACAATATGTTTAAAACTAAATACAAGTAAATGTGTGCATTTTATGTAAGATCACACTTTTAAAGTACAATAAGTCTCTGAAAATATTACACCAGGCCTTAAGACACCAATACATCTCCTATTAGGAAAACAGACCAAGTCAGGCTGCTATAGAGTCCTACACAGAAACTACACGCCAGCAGAAAACCTCACCTGAATCACGTGCTGTCCCTCACCTAACATAGAATAAAGAGACCAAAACGCATAACAAGAAGCATGCAGACAAAAACTGAATTGGAAACTGCAACAAGCCAGAGTCTCTGTATGCAGTGTAACAAAGGAAAAAAGAAACATCACACATCCTTATAAAACAAATCAAGAAATATAAAATCATCAGCAGTAAAACTGTACTAACAAAAAGAACATATTTCGAAACAGCTGATGAGTGGAATATCCAATAATTAAAAACTCATATAAAACATTTCCAGATACCAACAAAATATTTCAAAATAGCAGACACAAAGATCCAGTAATGAAAAATAATAAGGATACAAAAATTTTTTTGCTCTGCATACCTGGGAACGTTTGATATCCAGGTGTCCTGAGATTGTTCTGAATTAGCAGGAGGTGGGGTGGTTTGCTTGGAACTTTCTCCTCTCTCAGTCACATACCAGCGCTCTCTCTCACACTGGCTCTCAATGACACACCTATACACACATGCTCTCAGTCACTCACATATACAAATGTTTTTTCTCACTCACTTATATAGGCTCTTAATTACACATTTACACACATGCTGTCTCTCTTTTCACGCTTACACACACACAGGCTTTCAATCACATAAATACATGCTGTCTTTTTCTCTCACACACAGACTCTCATTCACATGCTTACAAACATGTCCTCTCTTTCTCTCATTTACACACAGGCTCTCAATCACATACTCACATGCTCCATCACCTAAACCAGCTGTCAATCAGACACAGACACACATGATCTCTCTCTTACTTATACACACAGGCTCTTAATCATACATACACATGATCTCTCTCACACACAAAGGATCTCAATCATACACATATACTCTTTCAAACAAACAGGTTTTCAATTACAAACTTACACATACAGGTTCCCAATGGTAAACTTACATTCATGCTCTCTCTCTCACAGGCAGGATCTCAATCACAGACATACTCTCTTTCACATATACAGGCTCTCAATCATTCACATACATGCAATCTCTCACTCACACACACAGGATCTCAAACACACATGCTTGCTCGCTCATTCATTCACTCTCTCTCTCCCCCTTCCCCCCCCCCCCCCCCCCGGGAACTCGCGGCAGCAGCAGCCACCTCCCAACGCTAACCTCCTTCATTTTCAGCCCTCGCGGAGGCGAAGGCGGAGTCCCATCGGCCGCGGTTGAAGATTTTCATTTTCCTCCGAGCCGCGCTGCAGTCTTCTTCCCGTCGGACACTAGCGTGCCTGCGCGGGTCTTCCCGCGCAGGCACCCGATGCTCTCCACTTCCTCTTCCGGGCCGCGGGAAGAAGAGAGCACCGGCGTGCTCTCTTCTTCCCGCGGCCCGGAAGAGGAAGTGGAGAGCATCGGGTGCCTGCGCGGGAAGACCCGCGCAGGCACCCGATGACTCCAGCGCTGGCACCCGGCTGACACCCGATGACTCCCGCGCAGGCACCCGGATGACTCCAGTCGGCGTGCTCTCTTCTCCTCCCCCCCGCGGCCCGGAAGAGGAAGTGGTGAGCATCGGGTGCCTGCGCGGAAGAAGAGACCACGCTAGTGTGGTCTCTTCTTCCCGCGCAGGCACCCGATGCTCTCCACTTCCTCTTCCGGGCCGCGGGGGGGGGGGGAAGAGAGCACGCCGGTGCCGCTGACTCCAGCTGTCCTGCCGCGTTCCGCCCGGGCTGACAGCATTTTAAGCCCGGGCGGCGGAGGACCGGGGAGCAGCTGGGTCAGCGGGGAACCGCGAAGTATGGCGACACTTGTCTGCGAGCCAGATGCAGCCCTCAAAAGAGCCATATCTGGCTCGCGAGCCATGGGTTCCCGACCCCTGCCCTATAGGCACCCTACATGTAGGCGGAGCTGGCTGATTGATGGAGGCCTGCTGGAGCTTCTCCAATACCAGCCCTCTTTCCCCGCAGGTTGAGCCCTTGGGTACTGGGGCCGGCTGGTCTTAGGTGGGCCTCCGTCCGAGGTCTTCCTGGACGCGGTGAGGGGATCAGCCAGAGGCCAGCAGTGGTAGCTTGGATAGGAGGATGAGTCCAGATGAAGCAGAGTTCCGGAGACTCGGGCGCCAATGGAGAACAGGTAACTAGGCAGAAGGCGCCTGAGCAAGAGCAGGCTGAAGCCTTAGAAGCCAAGTCCAAAGTGAATTCAACAGAGGCGTTGAAGAATAGGGTGTGGTCGGAGCAGGTGGCAAGCAAAGAGACAGTGGCACAGGTCAAAACCAGGAGACAGTCAGAGGATGGTTAGGCAAGGCAAAGGTCAAACTAGGAATCACAGTAGCATAGTCAGATGTAGCGGAGGTCAAGCCAGGTATCAGTCAGTAGTGAAGACAATGCGGGGTAAACTCGGAACACAGGAACAGGAACCAGGACAGGACGAAGGAGGAGCAAACCGGGAACCAAGAACACAGACTAAGCACAGGAATGAGCAACTGAGCACATGACTTGTGTGGAGACCTGTTGCCAAGGCAAGGAAGCACTGGCTGGGTCCAGCCTTAAGTACCAGGACCCAGTGATGTCGTCATCCGGGGCCACGGGATAGTTTCCCGCCGCAACGCCTTTAAAGGCGGAACAGATGCGCGTGCCTAGGAGGCAGCATGGCACGAGACGGTGGCCTCGCCACGTGGGGAGATCCACTGCAGAGCTGGAAGGTGCGTGGAGGAGCCGGGAGCACTGGAGGCAGCTCGGGTACGCAGGCGGCTGCCCACAGCCGCAAGAGAGGAGGAACCAGGAGCCTGGAGCATGCAGGTGTGGGGGTAAGTGGGCCTGGCCGCTGGCCTGCCGCAGTGGCACATGCAACACCTGCATCCACTTGAGGTGACTTACTTCTATCAGAGCCTAAACACTGTGTGCTACTATTATAAACATCAGTCTTATGTCCTGTTTTGTGTTTTGTTTTTATTTAGTGTTAAGTTTTTTTTTTTCAGTGAAGAATAAAAACTCCCATAATTTCAATTGTGAAAAAATACTTTGATCAAGCCTCAGAAATTTAGCTTGTGTCCATAAACTTCTGAAATGCATCAGTTTTATCTTAAATGTGACTAAAAGCGATTCTCTTCATTTTTCGTTTTGAAAAACCCAATATGAATCACACTTTACCCAACAGGGCTGTGTCGGTGTAACTTTCCACTATTGAACCACACAAATTTTCAGTGACACAAATGTCTGCTTCTTTGATTCCTCAAAAACAGTGTTATGGATATCAAACGCTTAAGCATGACCCTCCAATCCTGCACTTTCAATTTATAACCTTTTGGTACTCCTCATCAATGTACTTAATTTTAGTCTTGTTTCATTTCCATCCATGTACAGTAGGCTTTAAAATGGTTGGCTGACCTTTCATATTGCATAAGAATATCAGTGTCCAATCATTGCAGTCAGTACTACCAAGTGAAGAACCTGCACCAATCCAAAATAGTTTACAGCAAAAGCAGAACGCTTTGTGAGCACTTTTATTAGAATAGATAAGCCAGTGCCTTCACAGCTTCTTGCCATTATCCAAAATTTTTTCAGTATGGTTCTTAAAAAAAAATGGTTTATTTTCACCCAGAGGAAAATCCATATTTTCAATTTTGTTTGGTCCTATAGAAACATAGCATTTTAAAATTTTGAATGCAATTGTTCTAGCCATAACGCAGGATGTGAAATACTGATAAGTAGCGTATCTGGAATGTTTCCCTCTTTCAAAATTCCACCTGAATTTTCTTTGGCGTTTTCTTCATTATCCACCAAATCTTGAACTGAAGGAAAAACCTACATCAACACTGTCTTTGGTTGGTGAGTCTAATTCAACATTTTCACTTCTCTTAGTTGAAGAATCAGCTACCGATTTGGACTGCAAGAATTTCATCATAGCATCAACATCCTTTTGTAGTTGTATTTGCTGTTGAGCTTTTTTCCTTATTTTGTGCCCCAGAAAGTTTTTTGGTTAGGCATTGTGGGCCACTGATGATCTTCCATTCTAGTCCTACCAATAATTAAAAACTTATAAATCCAGTGTCTCTCTAATCAGTCACCCACCTCCCCCCCCACCCCAAACCAAGCCCCTCTCTCTCACCAGTCACCTACTTGCACCTCTTCAATGCTCTTCTTCATGTGTCTGACCAGCAACTCTAGCAAATCAACTTTTTGATCCTCCTGCCTCCACACCACATGTGCAGGCCATTCTTAGGCGATGCAGTGCCACTCATCTTCCATTCTAGTCCTACCAATAATTAAAAACTCAAACATTTCCAGGCTCTAATCAGTCACCCTCTTCCACCATACCAGCCTCTCTCTCTGAATAGGGGAATGTCCCAGCAATCTGCTTTTTAACATTTATAAATGACCTGGAAATGGGGACTAGTGAGGTGATCAAATTTGCACATGACGAATTATTCAATTTGTTAAATCACAAGGCGAATTGAGAAATTGCAAGACGACTTTGCAATACTAGGGGACTGGGTATGCAAACGGCAGATCAAATTTAATGTGGACAAGTGCAAAGTGATGCATTTCGAGAAGAGCTATCTAAATTATAGCTACATCATGCAAGGTTGCACATTTGGAGTCACCAATCTAGGTGTCATCGTGGATATGTTGAAATCCTATGCTCAATGTCTGGCGGCATCCAAGAAATAAAATTAGAATGCTAGGAATTATTAGGAAAGGAATGGAGAATAAAGAGTATCATCGTGCCCCTATATCACTCCATGGTGCGACCAGATCTTGAGTATTGTGTGCAATTCTGGTCACAATTATTATTATTATTGTATCTCAAAAAAGATATAGCAGAATTAGAAAAGGTACAGAGAAGGGTAACTAAAATGAAAGGGATCAAACAATTCCCCTATGAGGAAAGGCTAAAGAGGTTAGGCCTCTTCAGCTTGGAGAAGAGACTACTGAGGAGAGATATGATAGAGGTCTATACAACATTGAGTGGTGTGGAATGAGTAAACATCCGTTTACTCTTTCAAAAAGTACAAAGACTAGGGGACAAGCAATGAAGTTATAAAGTATTACATTTAAAACATATTTTGCTCAATGTATAATTAAGATCTGGAATTTGTTGCCAGATGATGTGGTGAAACTGTTAGCATAGCTAAGTTTAAAAAAAGGTTTGGACAAGTTACTGGAGGAAAAGTCCAAAAAACATTGTTAAGGTGGGAAAATCCACTGCTTATTTCTGGTATAAGCAGTATAGAATCTCTTTTGTACTTGTGACCTAGATTGGCCACTATTGGAGACAAGATATTGGGCTTGATGGACCTATTTCTGATCCATTATGGCAAATCTTATGTTCTTGTGTTTAGTCTTACTAGATTTGTTTGCCACAAGTCCAGCATGTTTTGTCAGCTGTACACTTCTCAGCTGGCTAGCTTTCTAACCCGATCTTTTATTTAACTTTTTTTCTTTTTATGAACTGGATCATCACTTACCCCACTTCAGGGTTTCTAGTGCATGGTATTTGTATGTACCAAACTTTCTCCAGCCCCTTTCTCCACCCAATCGCGCCTCTGCAAATACCATACCTGGAAACTTTTATTCTCCCAGGACAAGCAGGATGTTAGTCCTCATATATGGGTGACATCACAGGATGGAGCCCTGTACGGAAAACTTTTTCTGTCAGTTTCTACAAAGCTTTGACTGACACTGGCACACTGAGTGCACTGAGCATGCTCAGCCTGCAATTATCCCTGTGACCACAGGTGTCTCCCTCAGTCTTCTTTTTTCCGCTCTGCAGTAAGCATAGCGGATAGGAGCTCTGTGAGAAATTCTAACACTTTTTCCTCAAGGAAAGACTTAAAACTTTTACTTCACAAACACTTTTCCCTGCACTGGTCTCCCTCCTTGTACGATTATTCAACGCTTGGTGAGTACTATGCCCTGTTTTTCGGTCTGTTCCTGTCGCCTTTCTGGCCTGCCAACTGACTGCGGCCTTCCTTCTCCCTGGTTATTAGCGCTAGTGGGACAGGGACTTCCATGGTTTCCGTTGCTGCCAGGGGCCCCTGTAGATTCAGGTCCTTTGATTTCCTCTGTCCCCTCGCACAGTTGATGCCCCATCGCTACCGTCGGTACCCCCTTCACACCGTCCTGGATTCTTAGATGCCATTGGTAACCCTCCCCTGCGGTACCCTGATGCCATCCGCCCTGCATCATTTCTATCAGTGCCGTCCATGTTTTTCATCCATGGCACTGATTTTTTTCCTTGGGTTCCATCGGTGCCATCATTGCCCGGTTGGATGCCATTGACGTACACCTTGTCTCGTCAGTGCCATCCATGCCTGGATTGATGCCACCGTCGCCCGGGGCACTTCCATCGATGCCATCCTTTATTTTATGGATGCTATCGATGCCCAGGGCCTTTCCATCAGTGGCCATCGATGCCCGCATCTGTGGCATCGATGCCATGGACGCCATTGCTGCCCGAATCGATGCCTTAGATGCCTACGTAGTTTCCATCTGTGTCTTCGACGTTCCTATCGATGCGGTCATAGACTCCGTTGATGCCGGTATCATTTTTACAATACCAACAATGGTTTTTTTTTTTTTCTCTTCGATTATTCAATGTCACATTGTTCCCATAGATACCTACGCCGATGCTGTCAGTGCTCCGTCACTGTCATCATTACTCTGGCTGAGTTATCGACGTTTTTTCATATATATTTTTGACGATACCCTCAGGCTGCTTCGGCCGCCATCGACAGTCAACACAGACATAGCACTGCCACATAATGCCCTCGCCTAAACACAGTGCTCCATGCTTTGGGTTCTTATTAAAGCCCTGTTTTAGCCTAAGACACTACATAGTGCCAGGAGCAGTGCAGGCATGCTGACAGTCCGTCATCAGTCGCCATCCACGACAGCGAGGGCATCCATCTCTGCGCTGGGGAAAGACCGGGCCGAGCACCGTGGCATGCATCATCACTGACACGGTGACCATTTGCCACAGACGCCATCCAGCACATCGGTGCTATCCTTCTCGATGCTGGACAATGCTCGGGCCGGCAACATCACCATTGCCATCGGCACTGTTCCGCATAGTTTTGGCAGTCCTTGGTGCTCCAGAAACACCGGAACGAGTTCCGAAGAATTCTGCACTAGCGTCATGAGACATCGAGCCGCTGCGACGAGGGTCGAGTTCACGAGCTCGATAATTGGCTCCCCTGTTCCCGAGGCGTGCCCCACCGTCATCGGTGTGGGATTGTGGCACTCCGCTAATTACGGTATAAGCGCCAGCCACGCCCAGCCTGTCTCCTCTATACCTGCGCCTCATACCAGGCATCAGAGTTGAGACTGACGTCTACGTCCACAGGCTACCCCTTGAGGACTCCTGAAATCCACGGAGCCAGCAATCTTCACCGGCTCGTCCTTCAGCGATCCACGTCGGATGCTAAGTACCCGCTTCTGTGGCATTCCCATTGAGATGTGGTCTCTAATTCGGGCCACATGGTTCGAAAAGTTCTAGGTCATGTACCTTCCATGAACCGTATTAGTGTCACACATCGCTATGCCAGCTATGTCAGCCACAATACCAGGAGAACCTCTCTATCATTTCTTTGGGATTGCATCAGGGCTTCCTCCCTTTTCAGCAACGAGGCTCTGTACAGATTAATGCTCTGGCTTCTGGTTTCTGCTTCAGAACCAAAGTTCCAGGTGCATTTGCTGATCTGCTAAACACAAAATCCAGCAAATGCTGCCTCAAGTGCAAGTCCACCTCGAAGCCTGACGACAGGTCTCGATGTCTCCTTGTACAGCACACAGAAATGCGGGTAAGACTTTACTGGTCACGCTCCCGTGGGAGGTTACATGATAACCAGATTACATCAGCCCCTCCAGTTGGACACCTCCAGTCTCCCAACTTGCCGGATATCAGAGCGGCCACCCCACTTTGTACCAATGTTCACGGAACACTCCCCCAGACGCTACAAAGTGCAGAGGTGGGAAGGGGGGGGGGGGGGGTTGGGGAGTTTTAATTACACTATTCTTTCTTTCAACAGAAAGTAGTTGCTCTCCGCCCATCCTGGACCTCAGAAATACTAACTTTCTTCAGAAGGCACAGGTAAAATGGTATCTCTCGTTACCATGCTTCCATATCGCAGTAAGTACATTACCTCTAACCTTTCTATGTGCTTCATGGTGAGTCAACAATATTACAATCCCAAGCTCTGCCGGTTACACCAGCTTCGGCAACTGGGGTATTCATTGAATCACTATTGTTGAATACTGCTCTGCGGAGTGCAATGTCATTCATGCTTTCCTTGCATGGACAACTGCATAACCACATTCGGTCCACGCACAGAGCTCTAACTTCTTCATGACTCACTATACATTTACTGCCTGGGATTACTGTCACTGCCATAAATCCCTTATACAACACTTCTGGACACCGCAGTCACAATGACCTTCCTGTCCAACATACGCACAGATATTCTAATAAATTCTTACATGTCCCTGCGCGCATTTTTCCATAATCTCAGCCCCTCAATTCTTCATTGTCGGGCTATGGGTTTTTTTCACTATGCACTTTCCTCATAGATCCAAAACTGCTATGGGTTAGATTCAGTGAAATTCCATTATCAGTGGGTCCAAGCTGTTCATCAGTTTTCATCCCTCATCTATATTGCAGATCTAGAACCAAAACCTAGTCTGATCCAGCTCATGCTCGCATTTCCTCAGGGTTGTAAGTTTGACCTAAAATCTTCTCAACCCAATATGCGTCTATTCCACTCCAGGCGCAGTTTCACATAAACTTCCTGGAGCTTGTAGCCATGAGTTATATCCTTATGCCTTCTAATACTGCCTCTGCAACAAATCTTTGTGCATACAGACACAGCATAGGGTCAATGTGCTTTCCACCACACAAGCACACACAACATCTTAGCTGCTCTACAAGGAAGCTGCGCAGCTCTACCCTTGGCCCTTGCTCACTCTATGCATCTTTGGGCCACTTCTCTAAGAGATTTACCGAATGCACTAACAGACCTTCTCCATGTAGGTTCCATCCTCTGGAATGGTCTCGAACTACATGTGTGGCGAGAAAAATCTTCTAGCGCTGAGGTCAACTGAACTTGCCCTCTGCATCCGAATCGAACCATACGGTGCACAGATTCTACTCCCTCCACATGTTTGCAATGCGTTCCCATAGACGCCTTTCTTCCATCAAGGGCTTCTTAAATGTGTCTCTTCCGCTACCTTTCATAGCCAGCACTCTTCTAATGCTGAACCGGGACGGGGTTCACTGTTCCTCAGACCCACGTCCTGCCCGAGACCAGTATGCTTCCCATACTTCTCAGTCTATCACACCAGTAACCAATTCGCCTTCTCACCAGTCAGTCACAAATCATAGACTTACTGATGTTCTCAGGTACTGGTAGCGTGTCAAAACCTTCCACACATAAATCCTACCATTCCAAATGGCATGATTTACCACATGATGCATACAAAAGGGTATTACCCTTTTTTTCTTTTTACCACTCTTTCTCTTGCTCCCTCGGATTCTGCTCCCCCAGACATCCTCCACATAGGTACACCTCTGTTCCAGTTGGTGTATCGTTTGGGAGTGGGGATACCTGATTAATGGTAAACCCCTTCTGAGTCAGTTTACCATGGATTATCCACTGATCAAGCTGCCTCTATTTTCACTAGTCACGGAATGGAACCTATATCTTATCCTTATAAGTCTCATACGTTCTCTGTTCGAGCCTTTCCATTGCTCTCTCTTCACAGTTTGATGTGGGAAATTTTTTCCCTCATAAATGTCATTTCTGCCAACAGGGTCAGTGAGTTTACACACCTTATGTACTCATCCGACCCTGTGTTCCTCCGTGACCAAGTGGTTTTAGCATATTCAACTTCCTATCTTTCTTAAGGTAGATGTTGCATCTCACCTTACTCAGAATATACTCTGCCCATTTTTCCCAACACATCTCTCTCGCCAGAGAGAGAGGGTTTTTTCCACTTCTTGCACAGTAATAGTGCACTTGCATTCTATCTAGATCGCGCTACACTCCATAGGAATTCCACCTACTGTGGCAAGAGTCAAGCTGCGAATTCCTGTGGGCAAACAGACCTATTCTTCCTAAATGATGGTCTGTATCTCTCTTCTACCAACAAGCAGGCATTTCACCACAACACTTTGTGTAACCACACTCTGTTGCGTCCGTCCCGGCCTTCATAGCTTCCCCTGGGCCGCTGCTGCTTGTACATATTTATCAGGCCTCAACCTGGAGTTCTTTCCATACCTTCGCAGCCCATTATTGCTTAGATACGACTGGCCGGCATGCTCCATGTTTGGCCGGTCCGTCTACTCCTATTCTTTTCGGTTTAACTAGCCAGCATCCTTCCACCAACCCATTAAGGGTTTCAGGGGGAGCTGGTGGAGAAAGGTGAGAGACCCAAACCCCACTCTCACCTGAAGGAACGTTTTTGTAACAGCTTTGAATCCCTGGAACAGCTGCTGGCTCCGAGTGCCGGGACCCAGAAGGAGGCGGACCTTGTGACATCAGCGGGGAGCGTTGGCTGCTATAAAACAAGCAGCTGACGGCGCACAGTCGGCGTGCGCTGCCTAAGCCGCGCGCTCAGTAAGGGGCGCACGGCTTGTTCCGGCTTAGGCAGGCGAAGGCGGAAAGGCTGTCCCCCCTCTTTTCCTTCCAGATTGGAATCTCACAGAAGTCTCCCTTTCAATTTATTTGTGTTTTTCTACAGAAGCATGAGTAAGCCCTGTACTTGTTTTTGTTCCTTATAGTGATAATTATTATGCCACATACAAAACGTAAAGGGAAAGTCAGGCAGGATGCCTCAACCCCTGCAAGCCTAACTCCTATACAAACAAGGATAACAGGGTTTTACCCTCCTGCAGAAGAATTGACTCGGAGAGTCCGGTTACAGTAGTAGGAGCGGAGCAAGCCTCTTTACTGTTGGACGATTCTAGTCTTAGTCCCGGAGCTCCAACAACCCCAGCCCCACCTATGAGTAATGCAAATATCAATGAACCTGGCACACCCAATATATGAACTGCGTTTTTTGAGGTGAGCCCGTTTGAGGAGGCCCTTGGTATTAAAGGAGCAATATCTAAAATAGTGGATGGTCGTCATCCTATATGTCAACTGGGGGAGCAAAGATCTGGAGAGAAATCGGAAGAAACCGATGGGAGATCTAACTTGCTTGGAAGAAAGGAGTCTCCCTCCCCTACGAGAGATATTGCTAGACAAGAACGTGTGGAAAATTTAACTCTGTCTTCTACCCCAAATGCCAACCTTGAGAACCCTAAACAGATTTCTTTGGAAATGTTGTGGCAAACTATGACATCGTTACAGAATAACATTGTCAATTTAAATATAAGTATAAAAGAAATGCAGAATGCTTTGAGTATAAATCCCTTTGTTACTAGCAATGGAGTAACATTAAAAAAAAAGTAGAAGAGGATATGAATTTGATAAAAAATGTTCAGAGTAATATAATAAAAGGGGAAACTATGTTATCTAGGAAGGTAGAGAATTTGGAGAATTCTGTTCGATATACCAATTTGAGAGTGGTTAACTTTCCTAGATGTAAACTAATTTCCCCTAGAGAACAGCTGAAAAATTATTTTACTGAAATTTTGAAGTTGACATCAGATAATCTCCCCTTGATTTCTAACGCTTATTTTTTAGGTGAGAGGAGTCAAGGGTTAAATACAAATATTGATCAAGAACATCAAGAGACAACTTTAAATGTGACTGAATTGTTGGAAACCTCGTATAGTGCTCAGATAGAGAGTAGAGGCACTCTTATAGTAAAATTTTCTCTTCCTTCTGAAAGAGAGAACATTTTAAAACTTTTTATGTTACATAGGTCTTCTCTCTATCTAGGGCAAAAGATTTGGTTTTATCCTGACATAGCCAAGGAAACCCAACTTAGGAGGAAAAAATGTATAATACTGGCCAATATGGCCAGAACTTTTGGTATCCAAACTATTATTAGGTTTCCTTGCAAGTGCATTATGCGAGTGAAGGGAGTAAAGTATATTTATTATGAGCCTGACCATTTAGAAAAGTTCTTAGAAGAGCAAAAAACCCATAAGGAGGAGGGAGGGGCCTCAATTCAAGAATAATGTTGGATAGTTTGATAAAATCTGTAATTTCTGTAGATTTATGTGAAAGTTTGTTAAACGTTTTTGCTCATTGAGCTCCCAATATTGTTTAGTAAATGGTTAACAGGTGTGTTATTGATTGAGTGTAATGGTTATATTTGTATAAACCCTGCTACCCTCAAAAAATTCTCAGATTTTTGAGAGTTATGTACAAGTTTTTGATTTACTTTGTAATTTAAATCATATAAATAAAGAATTTAAAAAAAAAAAGGGTTTCAGGATGCCCTCCGTTCCAAATTCCCACCCCTATCATTGCGCCTTTTGGCGCGTCTTGGATGCATTTGGTGCACTCTCGGGCATCCTCAGCTCGGTACTCGCCCATATGTGAGGACTACCATCCTGCTTGTCCTGTGAGAAAGCAGAATTGCTTACCTGTAACAGGTGTTCTCACAGGACAGCAGGATGTTAGTCCTCACGAAACCCACCCGCCACCTCGCAGAGTTGGGTCCGTATACGTTTTTACTTTTATTTTAGTTTCGCTTGCGCGTTTAGCTATAAGACGAGACTGAGGGAGACACCTGTGGTTCACAGGGATAACTGCAGGCTGAGCATGCTCGGTGCACTCAGTGTGCCAGTGTCAGTCAAAGTTTTGTAGAAACTTTGACAGAAAAGTTTTCCGTACAGGGCTCCATCCCGTGGTGCCACCCATGTGAGGACTAACATCCTGCTGTCCTGTGAGAACATCTGTTACAGGTAAGCAACACTTGCTAATTGTGGAGGTGAATGCATACATCAACATTGCATCTTCTACTCCCTCCAACATTCTTCTCACACATTCTCTATCGCCCCCCCCCCCCTCCTCCATCTTCTCTAGTCATAGACATACACGGATTCTACAAAGTACAGCCTTCTGCTTCCTTCTTCGGCAGTGGCTGGAGAAAAACAGCGAAGATGAGACACTCATCTCCTGTCTTGCATGAACAGGAAGGGAGAGGAGGGAGGAAATTTGGAGCGGATACAGTAGAACAGATCAAATAAGAGCTACTCTGTTCCCTAATCTAGCCCCTTCATTCCTGTTTTTCTCCTTTGGGCTGCAGGAGTAGGGTACCCTTCAGGTAGTGGCACCTATGGCCCAGACCATCTTGGCCATAAGTTAGCCACAGCTCTGTTTGCTAATCATATTAAAGCCCTTAAAGTCCAGTAGTTCTATCAGAAGAGATGTATAAATAAGGCTAAAGGTCAGGTATTTGTTAATTTCTTCTGTTTTTCTGCTGTACTATATCCATTTATGGGGCTAATGCTTTCTTTCTTGACTCCTGTCGTGTCTGAAGAGAAGACTTATGTATAACATAGCTTATGGATAACTTTTATTTTTGTCTCGTAATGCTCTAACTACAAAGAATAGTTTCCTTAAAAGCCAACACAGCTACTAGAACTCTACATGTCAGAATGGAAGATAACACAATTTGCTGCATGACTAGGCAGATCAGCCAGTTGAAAAGAGAGAAGCCCAACTTGACAGCGACAGGCCACATTTGAAAGAGAATGCTGTGGTCTTGATAGCTTGTGTACATAATCATCTGGCTCATTCTTTTGTTGCTCTCTAGTCTGCAGTTTGCCTGTTGATAAATAGAAAAATGACAACTTGTTGAAAATAAAATGTCTATTTTTGTAAACAAAAATGTTTCTATCCATTGGGACTCAATATATGCAAATGGAGAATAATTTTGTTTCTAAAGAAAACCTAGGAAAGTTACAATTTGTGTAATAACTATCATCATAAGGACCAACAGTAAATTCAGATGTTTATATCCTAACTTTATGCTTGCAGCAGAATTTTTAATTACATTAAAGCTATGATAGCTGTAGATTACAGCAATACATTGCATGCCAGTTACTCTTCTCTTACTTATGCTTCAGTGCACCTGCAAGTACACCTATCTGTAATAAACCAATACAGGAAAAAAATTAAAATAGGCATTCTAATTTAATGTTCCAAATATGTTTAAAAGAAATCCCTTTATCCAAACCAATGTAGTGTTAACAGGATGCCTAAAGAAACAACATTGGGACAGGAGGCTGATAGCTGGGTAGAAATGTTTTATATTAGAGTAACTTTTATCTGAAAACTCTGAACTATGTTCTATAATTCAGAAAACGTAGATACTATAACACAGTGCCTTTATTCCATCCTACCTTGCACCCAGCCATTGATGTGCAGACAAGTATTGCAGAATAGGGAGCAAAAGACCCAGATTTGATTTGTGCATGATACTCCGTGCCGGAAAAGGTTCACAAGCCATTCATGTACATTGCTTCTCTCCTGTTCTCAGAATTAGTGGCAATGATGGTGAGCTAGAAAGAAAAGCAGGCAAAAAACACTTGAACACTGATTTAGGAAAATCAAGTTGAGGAGTGGGTTACCATCAAAGAACCAACTTTCTTTAGAAGAAAGTCTAGGAGTGAAAATGAAGAGGCATATGCAGGAAGTAGAGTTGATTAAAGAATATGGTGGTATGGAATATTCCAGAAAAATCAGGACCCCAGAAAATTCCAGGATTTTATTGCTGCTGTACAACTCTGCTACTCACCCAGCATGGCACAATCGGTGGTCACCTACCTTGGTGTTGGAAGAAGATGGCTAATTTTGGAAGTTTTGAGTCTTCGTTTCCAGTGCCTTGTCATCTTGCCTTGCCCTTCACCTCGTTTGAGCTGCTCTGACAGTGATACTGAGCCATATTTGGTAACGAGCTATGTCATCCACACTCGCCAAGCAGTTATCGTGCTACCCGTAAGCTGACTGTCTTGATGGTTGCTTCTGCTTATGAAGCAGTAACCCTGGAAAGTACCCTTCTCCAGTAGTAATGTAAGAGTTCTATGAATGTGCACACCAGTATATCGGAGCACTTACCCCATCATTCTATGCCCATTCTGACACACTGACCACCATATTGTCTACCTGCTCTCATCCCACAGGTGCTGTCCCTTTAGAGATCATTTTATGTATTTAAAAACATTTATTACATGCTTAAGCCGAAAGCGAGGTACAAACCCTAAAACAGGGCAAGCAAATCCAAATAACATTTTTCCCTCAAACATTTTTTGAACAGCATTATTTCTTTTTATTTTTAATGCATAGGAATAACTCCTATTATCCAGAATGGCCTTGGTCCTGACGATTCCTGATGAAAGAAACTCTATTGTATTAGTATTCTTACCATTTTAGAAAATCCACAATTAATGAGAATGTTGCTATTTGCTTGTTGAGTTGGTATGCTATTAAAGAAAATGAATTATTTTGTTTGGTCATCTACTAGATCTCTCTTATGCAGTCTTCTTTCACTGACGTGTTTACTAGTTGAATGTAGAATAGTATTCGGCATGGGGTTTGATTCAGCACTATACGATTCAGCCATGCATATTATATATATAAGGATTTACTACCACAAACCATGCATATTATATATATAAGGATTTACTACCACAAACTACCACTTATATATATAAGGATTTACTACCCCAAACCAAATATCCAAATTACTACCTCCACCTTCCTCTATTCCTGATGCCTTTCAACTAGCTTGATCACTCCATTCTTATACTTCACTTCAATGCATATCCAGCATAGTTCTCTGCTTCAACAGCAGGGGAAAAGAAAAACTGTTACTTCACACATCCAGCAGAGCTCTCTGCTTAAACGGCAGGGGAGAAGAAAAAAGGATTCACACTCACAAAGCGGGGAGTAGCTGGCTTGTTACGGCGGTTACTACCCCAAACCAAATGTGCCTGATACTTCACTTTCAATGCATATCCAGCATAGCTCTCTGCTTCAACGGCAGGGGAGAAGATAAACAACCAATAAGGGCTGTATAACATAATCTGGGTAAAAACAAATAAGCATGGGTGTAGCTTGCTTATTGCGGCGGTTACTACCCCTACTACCTCTAACTACTCAAGCTAGATATTTCACTTGGATGCAGCTCCATCACCGCTCTCTACATTAATGGTGGGGTTGGAAGGGAATTAGAACCAAGAGCTAAGAGAAACAGATAAGTATGAGAGAAGAAATGAGGGAAGCTTGCTGGGCAGACTGGATGGGCCATTTGGTCTTCTTCTGCCGTCATTTCTATGTTTCTATGTTTCTATGATTTAAAAAATAGCAGACAAACTATGAGAGTGACTGTTTATTTAAAAAGGAGAAAAGTTGAGAGGAATATGTGACATTTTATTTTAAGGAAACTATTGCAGGCATATGGCACAGTTTCTCATGAGAATTTCCCAAGCTGATTTATGCGTTGCATATAATAGAGTGTGGTTTGTTTTTTTTAATTGTGTTCACTACAAAGCATTTCCTTATGAAGTCTGTGAAAACACTGGCCTACAGCCAAAATACTTCCGAAACGAATGTAGTCAAACTTTACAAAATCTGGGTCAATGGAGCAAAAATGATGTTTAAAATTGTTGATCGGCTTTAATTTTCAAGATATGCTACTGGGTCAATATATATGACCTTTGACTTGGGAGTTGCGAAGGATAAGTGAGTTAAAAAGGGAAAGGATCTCGAATTAAACTAGACTAAAATACATCTCTGAATCATTGAATAAATCTATGACTGTGTTTGGATAATACTTGATTTTTGAACACAATGAATGATGCAATCTGAAGCTCGCATTGTGCCATATATGATATGAATTGAATTGTGTTATTTCTAGAAGTCATGGATGACTTAAACTCAGTTTACATCACTCTGCTGAACAAATTGCCCTAAATCTGCACTAGAAATCAGTGTAATCTGTCAGTGTTTGATTTTGATTTCGGTTTGAACAGGATCAGAGTTGCCTTTTTCTTGTGTGAATAATGCAGATAACGCTTGCTCTGTTTGTGGTGAAGTGACTTTTGCATTACAAAAGCGCAATACAGTTACTGTGGTTAAAGCCTACTCACCTGTATTTTGGCTGCACAATTGGAGAACAGGACGAGCCGGGTGCCCCACACATGCTGCAACACTTGTGCAATAAATCTTTGCCAGTGGTTGAACAGGAAGAGGAAATGTATTCCTTTTGCAGTGCCAGTGATTTGGAGAAAGCCAACAGATCATTTCAGTAATTTACTTCTGCATGGTGCATCCCAGTCGGAAAATTTTTGTCAAAGAAAAATGGTATCCAAACATTCCACCTGCTATATGCCCAATACCCCACATAGGAGGATTGCTGGTTCCTGAAGTGCTAGAATCATTCCTATTTGAGTAAGCTGAGGAAGATGTTGAAACCTGTGCTCCTGAACCATCCTCCTCAGAACACAAAGTGAACTGAATGACCTTGCCAGAGATTTGGAACTACCCAAGAGTAAGGCAGAGCTGTGAGAGATTCTACTGCTGGAGCCCATCTCTACCTCTGTCTAGTACTATCTACGCAATAGACACAAACATTGGCTAATCTTTCCATGATATTTAATCGGCTGGTTTAACTGTCCATATTTGAATTCAGCACATCAACAGAAATAATAAATGGCAGAAGATGTATATATATCGGTGAAACCTAGGTTCAAGCAAAATTACTATAATGTTCAATTTATATATACAAATTGAACCATTTTGTTCTTCACAGCTGTCAGTTTAATATGGTTTTTTTCTCCCCTTTATGTCCAGTTGGTGTGATCAGGTGTCCAATATGCCGTCAGGAATGCAGACAGATAGATCTGGTAGACAATTACTTTGTGAAAGACACATCTGAAGCACCAAGCAGCTCTGATGAAAAGTCAGAACAGGTATGGCATATGTGGCTTTCTGCTTTTATATTGTGTATGTGTGTCTAATTTGGGGTCTGGGTGGAAATCGGTTTGGGACATATCGGTATGGGACATATGTGCCCAAAATATCAAGATAACCCCCCCTTTTATTCAGCTCATCCTAAAAAGTAAGCATAATTTTGTAGCTAATTATTCACAAATGTATAGGTGTCAACATTTTGTAACTAAATTTCACATTAAGAAATTGGAAAAAGTAATCTGAGTCAGTTATGTGGCATAGGCCATGAGAAATTACGGATTGTGAATATTTTAGTCCCATTTTCTGTAGCAAGCTATAGGGAAGCTACTTCTATTTTGATATTCCATCTTTTCCTGGGAAAGGCCCAATATGTAGATACTGCATACTACAAGCAATCTGATTTGATTCTTCTTTTTAATAAGGTAAATTAAAACACTGGTCTTTACAGATTTTTCTTGCCACATTTCTTAAAGGAAAAGGACTTGAAATTTAGGAATGCTAACGAAGCAGACCATGGATGTTGGTGCTTTCCCTTTTGACTCTTTCCTACTTTGATATCTTAGTGACAAGACCTCCCGCCATCATGTCCTCATCTCTACTATGCAGTGGTTTTCTTCTGCTTTCCTTCTCTATAACTATCACCAGATTTTGCACTTTCGCATTGCTAAACAGGATAAAAAAATAATTTGTCTTCCTTAAATCTCAAATGTTTGAGTAAAAACTAGTTCCATCACTCTCTACAAATATAATACCTAGAATTCATTTCTACCTAACAGGCCAATACAGTAAAGGTTGCGGGAGTGCGGGCGAGTGCCCAGGCCACTCCTGTGCACGGGATTCAGGGGGGACAAACATGCAAATTAGGGCCCGTGGTAAAAAGAGGCGCTAGGGACACTAGCGCCTCTTTTTTTGACGGAAGCGGCGGCTGTCAGCAGGTTTGACAGCCGATGCTCAATTTTGCCGGCGTCGGTTCTCAAACCTGCTGACAGCCACGGGTTCGGAAACCAGACGCTGGCAAAATTGAGCGTCCGGTTTTCAAGCTGCTGGCCGATTTTACATTTTTTTTTTTTTTTTAATTATTTTAAACTTTTAGGACCTCTGACTTAATATCGCCATGATATTAAGTCAGAGGGTGCACAGAAAAGCAGTTTTTACTGCTTTTCTGTGCACTTCCCCGGTGCCAGCAGAAATTAATGCCTACCTTTGGGTAGGCGCTAATTTCTGAAAGTAAAATGTGCAGCTTGGCTGCACATTTTACTTAGTGAATCACGCGGGAATAACTAATAGGGCCATCAACATGCAGTTGCATGTTGCGGGCGCTATTAGTTTCGGGGGGGTTGGATGCGCGTTTTCGATGCGCTATTATCCCTTACTGAATAAGTGGTAGAGCTAGCGCATCAAACATGCGTCGCGCGCTGTACTGTATCAGCCTGTAAATTAATAAATCAAAGGTAAAGTTAAACTCTTATATCACTGCTTCTCAACCTAGTCCTGGAGGCACACCTAACCGGTCTGGTTTTCAGGATCTCGTCAACTTTCGGGAATATTAACATCTATTGACATACTACTGCATAGCACAACCCCTCCAAAACCTCCAGAGGACAAATTGCAGGTTGACACCAAGGTAAGCTGCCACAAGCTTGTCCAGGCCCCCTTCTTGAAACCCAAGGGGTGAATTAGGAGAGAGATGCTGCATGTGGTAATAATCAAAGGGGAATATAATATCCCTGAATTGCCTGACCCATAAGGGATTCCACATGCACATTTCCACCAATGTAGCTGAATAGCACATGTTACTATTTGTCTTGTAACTCACTACCTCCTATAAATCGGTGTAGATTTATCCGCAAGTAAACTCGTGGGAAAACTACATGCGCTATGGGGACCATGAAGGAAGTGGATCCAATCGGAATACCCTCCATCACCTATAAACATGGAGTTCAGCTCACATCCTCCGGGAAGTCCATGTTTTTCCCCTGAGCCAAATGACCAGCCTCAGGCGTTGCCTCCATCTTCACTGGGAAGCTCTACAGGAATCCCTTCAGATCCACTGGAAGAACCCCTTGAGCTACCTTCACCACATGAAGATCTAACCTACTCCAAATTTCTGGAGAAGGTGGGCACACTTAAAGGCGGAGACCTGCAAGATCTCTGATCTTGGAGTGGAGACAGTGGACATCTTAAAGATCTTAGAAGTTCCATCAGAACCAACAGCTCTGCCCTTGAATACACTGCTGGATTCTGTCATGGACAAAGTATGGGAATCCCCTCATACCATACTCACGGTATCCAATAAATTAGTCTAAAATTCAGGATGCAAAAGTCCACACATTATGGCACGGTTCAGATTCCACATGCCTCTGTAGTCGTCGCATAGGCTATGAAAAAAAAGCAGACGAGATTACACTCCAATACACCCCCCAGAAAAGCCAACAGGGTATTGGATGAATTTGGTCGCAAGATTTTTCAAGGTTCCATGGTAAATGCATGTATACACACCAAGTTTACTTTACACACTATATGAGTGTGTCCAAAACTTGAAGCCCTATGTCTTTATGGGGCAGGGAGATCAAGGAACACTATAACCGTTAATAGACCTGCAAGAAGGTCTACGACACCTAAGAACCATCTACGAGGCCTTGACATGTTGGCTCGAACGTTGGCTGCTTCTATCACAGCCAGATTTATAGCTTGGTTTCACTCCAACGCAATTCATGAAGACGTTCATGATAAATTAACAAACTTGCCCTGTAAAGGGACCAACCTATTTGGAGAGAAGCTGAGAGAAACGTCTCTCAAATAAGAGCAAAATGTGGCAGACAGTCTGCCATCAGCAGGTATTATTCCCAATATAAAAGGAGCTTATACCAGCATAGGCCATACAGAAATTACCATGTAGATCACCTTCCTATCAGCAACCAAGGCCTCACAAACAGCCTCAGCAAAGGAACCAACAAAGAGGTCAGAGATCCCAAAAACCTCAGCAAATGCAATCCCAAAAACAGAAGCAGGGTGTTTTGAGGAAGAATCAATCAACACTGATTGTAGGTTGGGGGCAGGATATGGGGTTTTTTTGTGTGTTTTTGGGGGGGTTTTTTTGTTTTTTTTAACCAAGCTTGGTCAAGATCACAACCAATCAATAGGTTCTCAATATAATCTCCAATGGGTACAAACTGGATTTCTCTAATCTCCCACTGATGTCTCATTTAGAAGCACCCACGAGGGACATTTCACAAATCCCCATATTGCGGCAGGAAGCAAGGGATCTGGTGCATCAAGCATTCCACACTCTCCTTCTTTCCCAGATCTACAAGGGCTGCTATTCCCAATACTTCTTCATTCCCAAGAAGTCGGGGGGGGGGGGGGGGTCTTCATCCCATTTTGGACCTGCATTCTCTCATTAAGAAACAAAAGTTCAAAATTACCTCTGAAATCATTCCTGCCTTTTCTTCAGCCAAACGATTGGATGTGTTCTCTGGACCTGAAAGATACCCATCCACAATATGTATTGGCATTACCTTTGTTTCCAAGTGGGGAATCAACATTACCAGTACAAAGTACTTCCCTTTGGATTCTCATCTGCCCTGAGAGTCTACATGAAATGTCTTGCAGTGATTGTGGCTCACTTACAAAAATGAGGAATCAGGATTTTCCCCGTATCTTGACGACTGGCTCAGTCTCTCCAAATCCGCAAATTCTACAGGAGCTGTTGATTGAGACAATTTGATGCCTGGAAAAACCGGGGTTTATCATAAACTACGAAAAATCCCACCTAAACTCTTACTAGATTCTTCGGTTCATAGGAGTAAGGATTCACACCCCTTTATGCAAGGCTTTCCTGCCCGACGACAGGGCTCAGACTCTGCGTTGTCTGTTGCTGAAAAAGGTAGGCACAGAGCTTTACTACATATGCAGAGTGCTAGTCTTACTGGGATACA
Organism: Rhinatrema bivittatum; assembly: GCF_901001135.1. NCBI lineage: Eukaryota > Metazoa > Chordata > Amphibia > Gymnophiona > Rhinatrematidae > Rhinatrema > Rhinatrema bivittatum. The sequence goes on along the minus strand of NC_042626.1, from coordinate 10,648,694 downwards.
TGGCAGCAGCAATACATATATGGTCCTTCACATCCGTCTTTGCATAAGGTGATTACAATGGGGCTTAAAGTCACAATGGAATCTACGCAGGCAGCTCATGTTGAAGAGAATTTGCATTACAGCCTCAATGAAAACAGACATTTTGTGGTAGCTAGCATCATTCAGGAGTCCTATACACCAATTTAATAGTCACAACAGATGCTTCAACAAAAGGTTGGGGAGCCCATCTTAATTTGAAAACACAGGGCTTACGGACCCCAGTAGAAAGCCAATTCCTAATCTATTGGAATTGAGAGCAGTAAAGAATGCAGTGCATATCTTCACTCCAACGCTGCAGGGAAAGTCTGTAATCCGCATGGACCACCAAGTAGCCATGTTCTATATAAACAAAGGAAGGAGGGTCAGGTTCCAGGATTCTGTGCAAAGAAGCCATGCAGATTTTGGAATGGCAATTCCATCACAAGGTCTTACTGCATACACACCCAAACTTTTTACCTAAGATGATGTCAGCATTTCACTTGAATCAAACAATTTCATTATCCACCTTCTTACCTAAACTGCATGCGAGTAGAAGGGAAAAAGTACTTCACGCATTGGACTGCAAGAGAGCACTGGCATAGTTCAAAAGAAGAACTCTAAGCAGATAGACGTAAAGTTGGGATGAACATCTTTTAATCCAAATGATCCAGGAAAAGTAACCAAAAGGATGCTATCCAATTGTATAACTCAATGCATTCAGTTCTGTTACATATCACATTCAGTAGTAGTCCATAATCCAATTAAGGCACATCAAGTCAGAGCAACAGCAAATTCATCAGCATACTTGCAGAATGTTTGGATTCAAGATAATTGTAAAGCAGCAACCTGGTCATCGGTTAACACTTTTACATCCCACTATTGTCTCGATTAACTGGCAGTGCATTGGGATCATCAGTTTGCATCATGTCCAACAAAAGTGGCTGCCCACAAGCAACCTTCAGCTTGGTCCTCCCAGACCGCATGGCTAAATAAGCGTGCTTAACGGAAAAAAGCAAATTTCCGTAGATAGAATGATTTAGCCATGTGAACCCTCCCTCCTTCTGGTACAGCCATCTGAATTTTACTCTGCATGGATCGGCTTTATAATCAACTGAGACACTCACATGAGGTGCGTGGGAAAAGCAGCGCAGCCGCCCAGGGGCAGATAGAGAGATAGCTTTGCTCCATAATGCCCGGATGATATTACCCCAAACAGCATGGCTAAATCATCCTACTGTCTACGGAAAACGCCGTTTATGGTAAGCAAACTTGCTTTTAACGAAATATTTAACTCATTTTAAATGTTTTTGTGATTTTATTTTTCCTATGCAACATTTAATGTGTTAATGTTTTGAGTGTATTACTGTAAACCACATTGACCCATTTTTTGGAAATTAGTGGTATATAAGAAAATGTAGATAAAATGATTTATGGTCTGCCAAAGTGGGCAGTTTTCTCTCAAAAGAAACACTGCCCAGATCACACTTATCTCACAGCAGAACTCAAGGTATTGTTATCAAAACCAGAGCAGCTATAATTCCCAAGTCTAATCCAGATATGTTTTTTTGACTGAATCCAAAAGAGAGCCAGAAGTCCACCTTTTAAGGAAAAGACTGAGGTTCTGTAAACCATTGGCCCACTTAATGCTTGCCTTTCATGTTGATGGATTGCTCTGTATATCATGTCATAATTGTAATGTTTTATTACATTCCAGGTGTGTACTAGTTGCGAAGATAATGCTAGCGCAGTTGGTTTTTGTGTGGAATGTGGGGAATGGCTTTGTAAAACTTGCATAGAAGCACACCAGCGAGTAAAATTTACTAAAGATCACATGATCCGAAAGAAAGATGATGTCTCTTCAGGTAAGACACTATGCCATCTTTTCATGTCAGATGATTGGGATAGATTTTGGTATCTGTTATATACCCATTAAATTGGCAGCAATCGGGCTATGATAGAAAAGGCGTCAGAAGTAGAGCAGTCCCGGTGTTGTAGATCACTGGTTGCCAGTATTGCAGTGGGTCAGATTTAAAGTTTGTTTTACTTTTTAAGAGCTGAAAGCATAAAGAACCAGAGTATCTCAAATCTTCTTGACCCCTTAATCTTCCAGTTCTAGCCCCCTTAATCTTCCAGTTCTTGACCCCTTAATCTTTGTTCTAGCCAGAAAAATCTACTTTTAGTTTCTTCACCTAAAATTGCTCATTTGGTCAGTATCAGACATCTGGCATGTTTTTGGGCCTGTATGTTGGAATGCTTTGCCCACTGCAATGAGAGTGATGACTTAATGAAATTCAGAAAACAGGTCGACACTGCTCTGTCAGCAAGCTTTTGCTTAATTATTTAAATGGATGCAATTGTTTTAGCTCTGTTCTGTTGTTGTATTGTGTTTGTTTTAAATGATTGTTTTTCTTGTACTTTGCTTAGCATATTTGTTATAGGTGGATAATAAATATTTAATAAATGGACAACTCAAAGGTGGGTTTATTGATGTTTCTATTCCATTCATGTTTATGATTTTATCATAGTGAATTTTTTTATGAAAATATGGTTTGGTCATAGTAAAAATATGGAGACGTAAAAATCTAGAGAAGTTGTGACTTAGGTTATAAAACGTTTTGGTTGTTTTGGTCACCGAATAAGTGGTGACAGTTTGAACCTTTCCTGTTTATCTGCCCGAGATTTAGTGCTACAAAATTTATTTGAAACCATTTATTAACCACTTCCCCGGCCCTTATACAGGCAGCTGAAAGCGGTGTAGAAGTTTAAACAAGTAATACCAAAACAGTGTCAGTGCAGAGTAATTAGGCCCCGCTTTAACTGGGAGCATGCTCCAGTGTCTGTGCAGAGTAATTAGGCCCCGCTTTAACTGGGAGCATGCTCCAGTGTCTGTGCAGAGTAATTAGGCCCCGCTTTAACTGGGAGCATGCTCCAGTGTCTGTGCAGAGTAATTAGGCCCCGCTTTAACTGGGAGCATGCTCCAGTGTCTGTGCAGAGTAATTAGGCCCCGCTTTAACTGGGAGCATGCTCCAGTGTCTGTGCAGAGTAATTAGGCACCGCTTTAACTGGGAGCATGCTCCAGTGTCTGTGCAGAGTAATTAGGCACCGCTTTAACTGGGAGCATGCTCCAGTGTCTGTGCAGAGTAATTAGGCACCGCTTTAACTGGGAGCATGCTCCAGTGTCTGTGCAGAGTAATTAGGCACCGCTTTAACTGGGAGCATGCTCCAGTGTCTGTGCAGAGTAATTAGGCCCCGCTTTAACTGGGAGCATGCTCCAGTGTCTGTGCAGAGTAATTAGGCCCCGCTTTAACTGGGAGCATGCTCCAGTGTCAGTGCAGAGTAATTAGGCACCCCTTTAACTGGGAGAATGCTCCAGTGTCTGTGCAGAGTAATTAGGCACCCCTTTAACTGGGAGCATGCTCCAGTGTCTGTGCAGAGTAATTAGGCACCCCTTTAACTGGGAGCATGCTCCAGTGTCTGTGCAGAGTAATTAGGCCCCGCTTTAACTGGGAGCATGCTCCAGTGTCTGTGCACATCTCACCAAGGCCCTATGCAAAGGCCTAGTTTCTGCCTTTCTTTTTTCCTGCTAATTCTGATGTACATTTAATACTGCCACATTTAACTGTTTTGTGGCAAGGATTCAATTGATGATATTTCTTATTGCATTAATTTATAGCTCCAGATAACACTATCTCCTTTTTTTTTTTTTGTGTACCTGGGAATCCCCACTTGACAGAATTAGAAGTAGGAAAGGGTAGGGTCAGGCCAAGCTTTTGTAACATTTTTTTGTGAACTTTGTATGCATATGAGTGGACCATGTCATCCTAAAAAAAAAGGCAGCTGAGTGTGGTGGACTCTCTGCATTGCAGTTCTAAGCCCATAACCAACCACTGGTACAAACTAAGCCCAAATTGGTTTTACCTTAAAATGTAAAGCAGCATGTCTTTCAGTTTCTGCCTTCCTTTCCACCTGAAATGGGTGGGTTCCCATGTAAAACAGTCCTAATACTGGCATTGAGCCTTATGAACCTGCATGCATCGAGATGATAGAAACATCTAAAACACTTTCAGCCATGAACCATTGAATGCAGTGCACAATTACTATAATTTTAACTATTCATCAGAGATCTCTGATAATTTGTTTTGCATGACCTGCTTTGCTGAGAGGTAGCTGCCAACTTGTTTTTTCAGCAAGCTGGGATCTTTTAAGTCATCAAGAGATCTGAAATGATCAAGGGAGTTACATGTAGGTTCCCAGTGACACATGACTTAAACAAGATCATGCAGTAGCATAAAAAGAGGCAAGATGTGAAAGTAGATATTGAAATGCAAACTTGTTTAATTTAACAGTTTTGTTCTGAGATTTGCTTTGGTCTTAAAACCACTGTCTTCAGCCTAGTTCAGGTATGACATGAGGGTCCATCCAGAGCAATCCGTGGCTGCTGCAATGATGTACTAATACCGTTTGTTGAGCTCTTAGTTGAGCCCAGCGTTTCCCTAGCCTTTCTTGGAGGCACACCTAACCAGCCGAGTTTTTAGGATTTCCACAATGAATATGCATGAGAGATTTGCATCCATTGGAGTTGGGCAGATCTGTCATGTGTATTCATTATGGATATCACTAAAACCCAACTGGTTGTGTGCTTCAGGACAGGGTTGGGAAACACTAGCTTAGTGTATGAACCATCCAAAAACATTCAGAGCAAATGTGACTCAATACTTACCTGCCAGTGCCATGCTCATTCTGGAGCATTTTCACTTTTATAATAAACAATGGATGTTTTTATTAAATTGCTTTATTGGTAGCCTAGCTTAGCCTGGAGACAAATATTTTCTTTGCATGCTTATTTCTCCGAGGACAGGCAGGATGTCAAGCCCTCACCAGTGGGGTGAAGTGATCTGACAGAGCCCAGTGTGCTTCCATCCTGCTGTTCTCGGAGAAAGCTGTTTCACATTTGATTTTCTGCTTTACATCACAAACCACTAAGCTGGTTACATGTGAGGATAGATTGCCACCTTGCCCCTTTCCTCCCTCTCCAAAACCAAAGTGTCAAAGCAAGTAGAAGTAGGAATAAGTAACAGTTAATAAATAAAATATAAACTATGCCAGAACAATATGAACTCCTTGAAACCATGCAATAAATAGGGACAGAGCTCTTAAAATCAGTGTAGACCATGACAAAACTTTGTAGCAATTGGATTTTATGAATAGACTTCCAAAGGTTGATGTACACAAACAGAGGAAATAGGTTCACGTAGACTATGCCATAATTTCGTTTGGCTAATGGTCATTTGCTTATCCTAAGCTGTCATATAGAAACATATGAAATGAGGCACTCCTTCATGGCCTGTACTCCCATTATGATCCTATACTATTTAAGGCCTGAGCAAAAGTATGCACCAGGTTATATGAATTTTCCCATGAAGGCAGGTAAAGACCAATCATCCAGCAAGTTGTTTATGGTAGCTGCTCCTTGCAGATAATCAAATGATAATGTTAGCCATGTTTATTTTGAGCTAAACTTCCTTTACCAAGTAAAGTGGTTTTATTGTAATGTTTTCCATGTCCTATGGGGATTGTGCTGTTGTATAGATCATTGGTGAGATGTCACCTGGAGTATTGTCTACTTCTGGAGGCCATACCTCTAGAAAGATATAAACAGATCTAGAAGGGGGATCATCAAAATGGTGGTGGGTCTGTACCTAAAGTCCAATGAGATGACAAAGATCTTGAATGTATGTGTATCCTAGAAGAGAGATGGGGAGCATGATAGAGAAATTAAAAAACTGGATGGTATTGATGTGCAATAATTAAACTGTTTTCTATAGAAAGGTTCTAGACCTAGGAGCCATGATATGCTCCAAGGAGATAGTCTTGAGAGCAATGTCAGGAAATATTTTTTTATGGAAAGAATATTGGATGCATAGAATGCCATTCTGGAGTGGATAGTGGAGGAGGCTAAAACAGGAGGGACTGGGATAAGAACAGAGGCTCCTTTCTTGCAAATAACGAAGTCCTAGTGGAAATGCAGGAACTCATGTAGCTGGGATTGTGTGCATTCCTCATGCCAATTTGAGTTAGGCAGCAGACTGGTGGTGGAGGGGTATTATCCACAAAGGCAGTGGAAACCTAAGTCAAATATTTGGCCAACATCCGTGGTACTATTGGTAGCCATTTAGATTTAGAATGCTTTGGGAAGGGGGTGTGGTCCAGGGTGTGAATTAAATGGGGGATCTTGTATGCCCATCTACCTGAGGGTGGAGTAGAGAGCAGGAAGATGAAATTGTTTTGGATAAGGAATGATAGAAGCAATTTGGGATATAACTTTGGCAGTATAGACAAATAACTGGATGGACCACAACTTTTTTTTTTTTTTTTTTTGCGCCATTTACTTTTACTGTGTGCTCTGGTATCTAGTCATGATATAATTGTTGGCATGGGAAATACTTGGGTTTTGCTAATAATTGCATGCATTAGTATGTAGAACGAACTTAGCCTATCTGACATTGCACAATGGATTTTATATTGTGACAGAGTCTGTGGGAACCTCAGGCCAGCGTCCAGTTTTCTGTCCCGTCCACAAACAAGAGCAGCTGAAGCTTTTCTGTGAAACGTGCGATAGGCTGACTTGCCGAGATTGTCAGTTGCTCGAGCACAAGGAGCACAGGTAGGCGTAACATTTAAAAGCCGTGTTTGGTGGCTTTTCATCATGCTTACAAATAAGGCCAAGTTTTCAGTTTTCCATTAGGCTGAGCTAATGGTTTAGGGAATTAGCACGAAAGCCATTTCTGTACAAGTATGCTGTCCGCTCTTAATTTTCTGTTTCATACCAAATCTGTGTGGATACAGTTAAAAAGGTGCTCATTTTAAGTAATGTGAGACAATTATTTAATAAAAGGAAAAATAGACTTTATCATTTTATCATTAAGACTTGGTTATTCAAGCAAGCTTTCCCAGACACAATCTAATGACACAATCCAAGGACTCAATCCAAGGACTCCCCAAAACATTCAACCATTAACAATACCATTTGTACATAGTATTTAATTAATTTAATTTGTATTTTGTCTAACCAGTTATTCTTTCCTATCTCTTCCTTCTCCAAGTTCTGTGACCCTTGTTAATTGTAACTGTTTCCTTCGATCACCACAGTTTTAGTTTGATGTATTTAATGCACCCCGTTTCATGTAAACCAGCAAGATATGTCCTCATGATTGCCGGTATATAAAAACCTTAAATAAATAAAAATAAATAAAATAAAATAAAATCATTTTCATTTAGCTTGAGGACAATTTCAGAGGTGTTAACTGATTTTTCAGGTTAAACTGTTATGTATAAAAAAGGCAGGCTAATATATCAAACACAACAAAAGGAACAGTAAAAAAACAATAAATGTAATGGTGAGAACTCTTTATGTATGGAATAGAAAGCATATGAAGGGTGTTAGCAAGCCAGTAACAAGTGCAAGACCACTTTAGAAAGTGGTAGCTTGAACTTCTCAACCATTCACCCCAGGCAATCTAAACTGTATCCAAAATTCAAATGCTGGTAATACATTTTTAAGTACTTTTTTTGATGCATTTAAAACTATAGGTACAATGCTCAGAAAACACTAACCCTGACATCAGCTGGCATTTCAAATCTCCTGCATCAGGGGGACGTATCTGAAAGCTTGCAACTCCTCTCTCTGCTCCATCTGGATGTCCCGATCTCCAAATGATTAAAAAATGGCAGGAGGGGCCCATAATAGTTTATTCTCATTAGCCAGATTCTTTGGACAGGGGGGGAAATTGCAAATGAATGTATATCTTTCAAGTCCACGAAATGTTCCCCACCTCTCAGAGTACCTTGATCGGGAAATTTTGTGATGAGCCAATAGGAAGCAAATAATGCACAATTTCAATCAAATGTGTTGAGTGCTTAAAAACCCCCCCCCCCCAAACATCCTAACCTTAGGAAAATATAAATGGCTCACTGTACCTTCATAAAAGTAGTTAAACCTCACTGCATTTTGCTATAGCTTTTGTGAATATCCTTTTTTTAAATTTTAGCTTAAAAGGCGTTTTATGCCATCAGAAGAGCTAAGCTCCTGAATCTCCAGTCCATGGTGGTTCTTTTGGATCCTGACTTTAGTCATTCTCTTGGACTTCTCCTGAGCCACCTCTTTTTCTGGCTCTGGTCAACCTTCAGACACTCTACAAGTATCTTTTAAAGTTGTATTCTACCTGATTCCTAAAAATTGTGTAACTGGTGAATGCAGACTTTATGGCTTTCTTTTTACTGAGTAGGAATAAAACATCAATGAAGGATCCACAAATAGTGACTTTTTTAAATTTTTACCAGCAAAGCCCTCCTTTTGAGCTTTCTATAAAACAAGGAGTGAAAAACCCAGTCATTCCAAAAATTTGTTCTGGTTGTGCCAGCCTTTCACACTATAATCATCCTGGGTAAAAACCAAAAACAATTTTATTAGTAAAATCAGCAGAAGAAAACTAGGTTTGGGGTCTCTATTTAAAAGTACATTGTATGTATTCAAAAATTTTTTTTTACTGATACATTCCTTAAGTAACACTACCTGTTTGACTTTCTTCATGAATTTCTCTTGCTTTCTGTTGCACAACTGTCTCCAAAATGACTTTGTGTGTGTGAGGGGGGTGTCCATGTATAATTTATGTGAATGAAACTTTAAAAAAAAAACCATATTTCTCAGGTCTGTCATCTCAATTCAGTTTTACTGCTAGTAGCTGAAAGCTTGGAGGCGTTTTACAAATGTTCACAGTTTAAAAATAGAAATTTTAGTGGGTGAGTGGAGCTTTAGATCTGTATATTTATTGCAAAGGTTTGTAAAACAGTTCAGCCTTGACTGGTTCCAAGTGACTACTGTTTTGCCAATAGAGCAGCAGCATTGAACTGGTCTAGTTGTGTTCTCCTTGCTTTAGACTCACCAAACTGGTTGTATTCAGAAAGTGCGAGCATGTTTCCATGGCAGTTAATAAGGGCCCTATCTGTGTTTCCTCGACAAGTTTAAAAACTGAAATTCAGAAGCGTATCGTAAATGGGACACATCTTTCCTTCTAAAACAGATTGGCATTTTGTGTAGGTGCAGTTTGTTCTTCATTCTATATCACCATGCTTTGTATGGTTGCATACTTACTTTTGTTACATGGCAAACCACAAGCTTTAACTTATAAGTGTGTGTGTTTTTTTTTTAATTTTGGCTCAGTTCTGGGGCTCTGCTAGACTCTTTCTTGTTTAGGCTCGCACAGTGCAATGTGAGATCTAGGAAAAGCCCTCCTACCTCTTCAAGTACCAGAAAATAGAGATGGTCTTAAAAGGGAGGTGAATAGAGAGCCCCCAGGAAAGGACTCTTTCCTTTAAAAGCATTTCACTTGCATTGCCCCCTTTATAATTAATCAGTAAGGAATCTGCAATACCTTTTTCCTTGGAACGCCATTGGGCTGATTCCTCTCGCGTTTTCTTCACCCTACTTTGAGCTGGTGTGCTAGATTGAAAAGTATAGAGAAATATGGTGCCCCGCTTGAATTTTACCATCCAATCTGCTTTTCCTTTTAAAAAAAAAACCCCCAAAACATTCAAGCAGCTTTAATGAAAAACCTCTGAATCATACAAAGTATGCAAAACTTACAGCAGTTTAAAAAACCTATCTGGTTATTGAAACTCCGACCTGCATAACATCAAAATGATTGTCTTAGTTGTTAGTTTTGTTTAGGGACAAAGAATGCATTTATTTCTCGTCCTCACCTATGTTGTGATTGAATACTGAATGACGGCAAGTAAAACTAATAAATGTTCAGTAATTTGAGAGCACGTATATAATTACACTTTGTAATTTTTACCCCTTCCTCTCGGTTAGTTTAGACTTCTTTTCTGGATTAAAGATGGCTGCCTATTGCATGGTGCTGGTACTCTGATTTATTTTAATTGCTTACATTACTTGTATTGCTCCTTACACAGGGCAGCTGAGAACAGCATAGTTCTTTGATTTTAATTTTTTTCTTACATTACCTCTGTGGTTTTGGCGTAAGACTTGGGTGGTAGATGGTGTGTTGGTTGAATAGCTTTCCAGCAGCACTGTGGTGGAATTCCTGAGTGATTGAGTTTTCAGTTTTTCTAAGTGACGCTTGGCTTTTTCAGGGTATTTTGTAAGATTTATTTTACAATATATGTTTAACTTGTATATCTTGTTAGTGGTGGGATGGTATTGGGGCTCAGAGTGTAGAGTTACACTAACAAATTATGCTAGGCTTTATATATATATCTTCCACCACGAGGTGCAAACTTTGCTAAAAAATGTATATTTACATATGATAGAGTATGATTCAGGAGAAATCTTTGGATATGAAGTCAATACCTTTCTGCCACTGAAACTAATTTTGGGCTGGTTGCTCTCACTCTGTGCCACTGGGATCCACTTAAACAAGATTGCATTCATCTTTCCTGGCCAAAAAATAACATTGCATGTTCTTGTCAATACTGTTGTCTTAAAGAGAAATCTATACTTGCCAAAAATCAAAGAAATTGCCAAATTATAAAATTGAGTTTCTACTATGGGATTTTCCAGAGTTTCCCTTTGGGGAAAAGTGACTTTTTAATTGAAGTGTAAATGAGCATCACTGCTGTCATTGGCCATATGCTGTACTCTGGGCTGAAATCTGAATGCTGTGCTGAGGATACCAAGGAACGAAAATGTTCTGCTTAAAAATCTGGGGGCTGGAAATGAATTATGACCTGCAACTCTCCAGACCCTTACTGCTAGGGTGTTTTAAAGCTATAGAATATCAATTTGCCTGTCTTGGCTGGAAATTACTTGAATCCTTTTTTTTTTTTTTTTTTTTTTAAACCCCTAAAGTTTTTTTTGTTTTTTTTTGTTCACTACTTTGGAGTGACGGGGTATATCTTTCTTATGGTCTTCTACTGTTTAACTCCACCCTGCTTCCCGAACAGTCCATTGCAGTGGTTTCACTGTATCTCATTAAGATTTATATAGAAAATAGAGACAAAAAGGAAATTGTAAATTTTTTAAAAAATCTACCAGCTACATTTTTAAAATTGTTTTCAAATAGTACTTAATATCAGTGACTGTGTTATAGAGGGCCATCAGACCAAATAAAGTTAGTATTATGTAGCTGGGGACTGGAAAGTATACACCTAACATTTAGCTAAAAATGGATTAACATAATCCATACTTGATAGAAACAAAATCCTAGTTCTGTCAACTTTGATTTCCACTGTTGTGAGACCCTGTTCTGTTTCTCTCTGGTACTGTTGCAAAGTATCAATCCTTTTGAGAACAGCATTGCCTCCTAGAAACAGTGACCAAGCACTAGGGGGTGTGCATTCGTTTCTAACGTATTGGTAATCCGCAATGTATAGGGCCATATTAGTTTTATTCATGGGGAAGTGAAACGTATCGCGATTCCCCATGAATACAACAAATCTTCGCCGAATTATTTGGCCGTCTAAAGGAGCGAATTTAAACAAACCCCCACCCTCCTGACCCCCCCCCCCCCCAAGACTTACCAAAACTCCCTGGGGGTCCGGGAGCCATCTCCTGCACTCATGCCCTCGGCTGCCAGTATTCAAAATGACGTCGATAGCCTTTGCCCTTACTACGTCACAGGGGCTACCGGTGCCATTGGTCGGCCCCTGTCACATGGTAGGAGCACAAGATGGCGCCGGCCTTCCATTGCTCCTACCATGTGACAGGGGCCGACCAATGGCACCGGTAGCCCCTGTGACATAGTAAGGGCAAAGGCTATCTGCGCCATTTTGATTACTGGCAGCCTGACGGCCCGAGTGCAGGAGATCGCTCCCGGACCCCAGCTGGACCACCAGGGACTTTTGGCAAGTCTTGGGGGGGGGGGGGATCAGGAGGGTGGGGGGTTGTAGTTAGTTCAATTTTAGCCGGGAAACGAATAAGAATGAACGCATTAATGTATCGGGGGGGGGGGCCCCCTTGCCGAATGCAACGTATCTGCGCCCCCCCCCCCCCCCGATGAATACGAATTCCGAATGCAACGTATGGCGTCCCTCTGCACATCCCTGCCAAGCACAGAGGATTCTTGGTGGGGAAGTGAAGGTACAGCCAGAGCTCAAGTATGGTTTGCTCAGCCATAATACTCTGTTGCTGTATAAAACGAGTGGAGAAGATGTAGTTTTGGTTTCGTTAATGTTAATTTTCCAGTTCCAGCCTGGGTCTTGGGCTATTATGGCTCTTTATGCTTTTGCCTGGTGCATCTGCTGTATCATTTCATACATCTTCCCATTCTTGTTGAGTCAGGAATGCAGTAGATCTGAAGCCACAAACTGGGAAAAGTATGAGATCTGTACTTATGTCCAGGATCTAAAATTATTCTTTGTGGCTTTTTTTTTTTTTTTTTTTACTCATTCAGAGGCTATCAAAGAAAAATAGCTAAGGTGGTATCTCACTTCTCTCACCCAGATTCACCCAAAATTGACCCAGTGTGCAGCTTTGCTACTTTAAAGGTCATCTCCTGTAAAGTGTCATTTTGTCCTTGCCATGGGACTGTTATTGAGGAAAAATTAATTTACCAATAAAAACCCCACACTATTTTTGTGTAAATATATAATTGCACCAGTTCATATTGATATTGTTTGTCCAACTGCTTCATGATGGCCAATTGACTTTAAAACCAGCATTGATCCACTGGTGATGAATAAGATTGCATACATGCCGTTTAGGGGCTGGTAAATAGCATTTAATTAAAGATTTCCCTTCTCACAGGCCTTGCTCCTGTCCTGCTGCTTTGTCTCTCTCCTCTTCTGCCCCTTTCTGCTTAACTTCTGATTTGTCTCAAAGCAAGCGTTCTTTAAAAACCCTACGGTTACTCACCCTGCCTCCATCGTCCTACTCTGCTGCAGCAGCATGTGACACCCGTTTCTATGCACCCGAATCCCTTCAGAGTAGGACTCTCTAGCATTTAATGTGCTTTGTCTTTATTAGGCTAATTATCAATTTTCAGGTCATATAAATCTTACAAAAAATACTTTGCGTCTTTTTTGCTTTGTACAATCCAAATTTTCAATGGGAAGCAAAGATTGTTTCACAAAGGTTTAATTTTCCAGCCCTTCATATCTTCAGTCTCGTGTCTCAGCATGCTTGTACCATTTTATACATACTTTTTGGTGCTATAAAAAAATAGGGAACTTCCACAGACAGTAACTTATTTTACATGACAAATAAGAGCTTAGCATGAAAAGGTTGTACTGTATGTAACTAGTCACCTGTTCTTCTTACTGACAGGTTTAATGTTTGTTGAACTGAGTTATATGCCAGGCAGTAAGCTGAAAGTTTTTTTCTCTTTTGTTAAATTAGTGTTCTGACTCTTACAAACCACACATTCCCATGGGATTAATACACTACTCAATTAACATTTTATTCTCTGGTTTTAAAGGTATCAGTTTTTGGAAGAAGCTTTTCAGAATCAAAAGGGTGCTATTGAAAATTTGCTAGCCAAACTTCTTGAAAAGAAAAATTATGTTCATTTTGCTGCTACTCAAGTCCAAAATAGGTAAGTATGGATACTTTTGTTTTTAATGTCGTCCTTGAGATGGTGGTTTTCTTTCTGAAACTGTGAGATGAAATGGTACAGGAGAGTAGTAACAGGGAGGGTGGGAATATCAGCATTGGTATGGGGTGCCCTGTAATCTGCCCCTCCTTCCAATGTGTGGGCTGATCCTGGTGTGCTTGCATGTGCTCTTCCATACGGTACTATCCACTCCTCATTAATTCAAAATAATGCTTTATAATGCATAAAAAAAAAATTTTCAGAACAATTTTTAAGTTTAGATCCTAGCAAAAATGTTCCGTGTCATGCCGTGTCTGACGGATTTTTTTGTCTCACTACCTCCTCCCCAATCATTTTTTCCTCTATTAAAGGGGAAAGGGGGATTATACCATCTGCCCTTCTCTCTTCTCTGTACTTCTCTGCCACATGTCCTTTAGGTCTCTTGCATCGTTCTGGAGCCTGATGATTTCAGCATCCAAAACCCTTCTCTTGACCCTTCTACCTTATCCTCTCTCCCTTCCTATTCATGTCTCCATTTCTCTCCTCTCTCTCTCTCTCTCGGCCATGATACCATTCACATCTGGCACAAGATGTGTTGGCTACTTTTTTTGTTTTTTGGGTTTTTTTTAATACTAAAACAACTCAAGTGCAAATTTTGGCTGGTCTGTTAAAGCTTTGCTATTCTCATTAGTGAATCCCCAAGAGAGGGAACCCTAAGCAGAATGCATTTGTATTTAAATCTACCTAAATCAGGCTATCAAATAACTCATTAAAACCCCGAATCAATACTAGTCCCTTCCCCCACCCCCACGCCCTATCTCTTCTAATAGAAATTCTGTGGATGTCGTGCAGCACTAGTAAGTCCTAAACTTACCTTGAGTACTGTACAAAAGTTAATGTCCAACTATCAACCCCTTTTTATTTCTGCAGGATAAAAGAAGTGAACGAAACCAACAAACGAGTAGAACAGGAAATTAAAGTGGCTATTTTTACCCTTATTAATGAAATCAATAAGAAAGGCAAATCTCTATTACAGCAACTGGAGGTACAGTAAAATAATTTGGTTTTATGTGGTGGTGGGTATCATTGGTCCAAGGTATATTGGGGAAGGGTAGTGTACTGAAATAACCTCGGGTTGCCAGCCTTAAAATGCACTTAGTTCCCCCTCTTTTCTCCCTCCTCTCCCCCAGTGGGGGAGTATGATGTTCATACACATGTATGCACATGCTTAATAGTTTTCTCTCAAGGCATTTTGGGCATTATGATTTTGAAAATCTTGTCTTTTCAAATTAGTTATCAGCCATTGAAGTTAATCTGGCCATACTGTGTAAAAAAAATGTATTATATAAATATTTATATATTTTTAGTTTCGTACAATTTAAAAACCTATAAGGACCAGTTTTCAGCTCCTTATGTAAGAAGCCTGTAGTTAGTCTCACAACTTGCACCAGTTTTCAAAGATGGTTTTGCATCAGTGATGGTCATCGCTCTTTCACCATTGAGCAGAACATTACAGATTTGCTATGAGGTCATGTATCCTCTTTAGTTTTTTGTACCTTTGTTAGCGTAATGCTTTCCTTGGGTACAAATTGATTTCATTACAAAAAGTGCAAAAGAAGATTTTTCTCAATTTCCATTGAATAGCTGAGAAATATATTGGGGTTTTTTTAACAAAGCTTTCTTTTGCCTTTCTGTAAGTTTACGTAGAATTAAAGGTTAAATTTTTGTATGCTGATGTAAATATAAAATGGTTACTCTTTTTTAAACTTTATTTTGCTCAGTTTGCTGGAAGTTTTCTGTTTTGATTGCTGCAAGCTTTGGTTCTTCAAAGCAATTCATTCTTTGAGCCATATTTTCTTTCTTTGCTTGTTCCTGAAGGTGGAGCTGCATGGCTTCATGTACTGTCAGTGAATTAATTGGTATTCACGTGGTACAATAAATATGGATACCTCATAGGTACTGAAACTCCTAAAAAAGTCTTACAAATATGATTAGGAGCAGAAATCCAGTCCTGTTATGAATTGGACAAAAGTACCTCCAATAATGTTATGTGAAGGGTATAGCTTCATTTTACTACGACCTTAGCTGTGAAGTTATAGCATACATTAGTTGTAAGTTTTTTCCATGGCATTTTGAGTGCTACTTCTGTATGCATTCATTTAACTTGTTCAGATGTCATTGTGCTAAAAGAACCAAGACTTCAGTGTAAATGCATTCCACTGTCTTACGTTGATGTACAATGACGGAAATACAAGACCCTGAATCGCTACATTAAAATGAGTGAGCCAAAGGTGGTGGAAATGTGCGGAATAAATGGCGTTTTTATAGCTAATATAAAAACCATAGAAAAAAATGACAATGTAATAATAAGTAAACAAAATTGCAAGACAAATAATAAAGCTTAGATAAACTCCAATCCATATAAAAACCTGACATGGTTTGACAGTGCTACCTGCATCAGGCCGGTTTATTTAAATATATAATAAAACCCCTAACTTCCATAGCCTTTTCTCATAGGGCAGAAGTTCCATGCCCCTTACCATTTTGGTTGCCCTTCCTGGCACTTTCTCCAGTGCAACTACATCTTTTTTTGAGATGCGGCGACCAGAGGGGATATGATAGAGGTTTACAAAATCATGAAAGGACTTGACTGAGTTAATGTAAATTGGTTACTTACTCTCTCAGATAATAGGATCAGGGGGCACTCCATGAAGTTAGCAAGTAGCTCATTTAAAATCGAAGAAAATTCTTTTTCACTCAGCACATAGTTAAGCTCTGGAGTTCATTGCCAGAGGATGTGGTTACAGCAATTAGTGTAACTGGGTTTAAAAAAGGTTTGGATACGTTCCTAGAGGATAAATCCATAAACTATTATGGTAATTAATAACCTTGTGATCTGTCTAATGTTTGGGTATTTGCCAGGTAATTGTGACTTGGATTGGACACTGCTGGAAACAGGATACTGGGCTTGAGGGTCCTTTAGTCTGACCCAGTATGGCAGTTATGTTATCTTATTAAATACAGAACTCCAGTTATCATTCATAATCTTCTCTCTGGATAACTTCAGCTCTTGGTATGCACACTCCTGATCTCACCCTTCGTTCCTCCCCCAGGATATCCAGGTTAGGTTCCACATGTGAATGCTCCTTTTCCATTTTTGGCCCCAGACTTGGGAATTCTCTCCCGTTAGCTCACTCATGACTCCAAACAGTTCAGGAAACCTCTAAAACAGTGGTTCCCAATCATTTTTTCTGTCAGGACACACCTGATAGTTCTCACATGTGTGAGACATTGAACACATGACAGTCACAAGGCTAATTGTAAATGTACATTTTGCATCCACAGGACTTCCTTCCCAGCCCCCACCCTCAGTAATGGGTATAAAGCAGAACTAGAGCATTCCCTGTACAACTCACTATACAAAAAAAGATATTCTGGTGTTCTCGATAACAGCAATACAAACTCCCTCTACTACCAGGCACAATAGCCCTACTTATAAAAAGACAGCAGTTCACCACCAATGCATGCCCTGTTGAGAAAACACAACAAATAAGGTGAGGTATTTTACTAGCCTACGTGCTAGTTAAATATCTCACCTCGGTTATATACACAAGATCAACCTTCAAGTACAGAAAGACCACAAATTACAAATATGGAGATAGAAACTGGAATGGAAACTCAAAAAAGTCACTGTGCATGCAAACCTGGAGAAATGGAAACAGAAATAGCACCTAACATAGTCCCAGGATCTGCAATACTGCACACAAACTAATCCGCACAAAGTGACACCTGCATTGTGGTATGCACTCACATGGAATAACCCTACCTATAAACAACTATAGCACCTAACATAGTCCCAGGATCTGCAATAATGCACACAAACTAATCCGCACAAAGTGACACCTGCATTGTGGTGTGCACTCACATGGAACAGCCCTACCTATAAACAACTATAGCACCTAACATAGTCCCAGGATCTGCAATACTGCACACAAACTAATCTGCACAAAGTGACACCTGCATTGTGGTATGCACTCACATGGAATAACCCTACCTATAAACAACTATAGCACGTAACATAGTACCGGGATCTGCAATACTGCACACAAACTAATCCGCACAAAGTGACACCTGCATTGTGGTGTGCACTCACATGGAACAGCCCTACCTATAAACAACTATAGCACCTAACATAGTCCCAGGATCTGCAATAATGCACACAAACTAATCCGCACAAAGTGACACCTGCATTGTGGTGTGCACTCACATGGAACAACCCTACCTATAAACAACTATAGCACGTAACATAGTACCGGGATCTGCAATACTGCACACAAACTAATCCGCACAAAGTGACACCTGCATTGTGGTGTGCACTCACATGGAACAGCCCTACCTATAAACAACTATAGCACCTAACATAGTCCCAGGATCTGCAATAATGCACACAAACTAATCCGCACAAAGTGACACCTGCATTGTGGTGTGCACTCACATGGAACAACCCTACCTATAAAAAGGCAACACTATAAATATTAAACCAGGCCCTAAACACCCAATACACCTCCAATTAGTAAACAGAAAAAGCCAAGCTGCTATAGATCCCCGCATAGTTTTATAGTTGTAAAACTATATGAATAAATGTTTCAAAACAGCTGATGAACAGAATAACATCTAACAAAAACTCTTAAAAATTATTTAAAATTCTCCAAACACCAATAAAATATTTCAAAAAAACAGCAGCCACGTCACATAATGCCCAGTAACTAAAATGGCAGTTAAGAAAAATAAACTTAAAAAGCCACCTTTACTTACCCTCTCTCTGCCTTTGAGGCCATGTGTCCTCATGGTCCTCTTCCTTAGGGACCACAGACACACCCCCCACTCCAGTCACCTCCCCAACCAGTCTTTCTCACCCCCCACCCTAGTCACCTCCCCGACCAGTCTCTCTCAATCACACAATACTCTCCCTCTCTCACTTATACACTGGCTGGCTAGCTGGCTGTCTCTCACCCCCACAGCCCAAGAAAGAAGAATCCCATTGACCGTGGGGGCTAACGCTGCTGTCTCCCTTGCTAATCACCGGCTGCTTCAGTTTTGGCTCAAGGTCTGTGCTGCTGCTTAGGGCTGATGCTGCTTTTCAATGCTGCATGGCCTTTTCTTCCTGCGTGCCCTGCTACACATCACTTCCTCTTCCAGGCTGTGGTATGGAAAGAAGAAAAGGCCATGGTGCAGTTGCCGGCTTCAACGAACACTGCTGCCGTTCCCGTCCAGCCAGGTTTGAACGTTCCGATAGCCCGGGCGGCCACAGCAGCAGTGGAAGAATGTCTGCCTCTCGCTCGGTGGAGGAAGGGGAGAGGAGCAATGAGAGACGGAGTAGCGTGAGACACACCTGCCCCCGGTGCTTGGTGACACACTGGTTGAGAACCACTGCTCTAAAAACACACTTATTTCTTGAAGTCTGCCAGTAATCCTCTCTTAACCACATCAAGAAAATATTATATTTAACATTTTGTTTTTAGCTTGTTTTAATTGATGCTCATTTAACCCTTATGATTATGTGTATTTTGTACCCTGTCTTGAACTTTTTCTGGAGGGCTGGGTAAGAAATGTTAAATTTAAAAATATATATATATCTCTCCCCCGTTCTCCTCCTCCAGAGAGGAAAGGCAAGCATGCACCATTTTATAGAATAACCTGTTGTCAGAAGTATGTGGCTTTAAAAGGTTTTTTTAATGGCCAAGCAGTGGACTGGTTAGTGCTGTACTAGATTTCACAGCACATCAGTGGCAACAGTGACCCTCCCCTTGTCATTTGGACCTTACTGAGTGGTATTTAAGTAATGTATTTAGCAAAGACAATCTGATCTGGACCTTGGGGACAGATTTTGTACCTTCAAGATGAGCCTTTTTGGGCATGACAGCAGTTCCCATGGCGGCACAGAGTGCCTCAGTTTATTGTCCACCAGCAGCAAGGGAACGTTTTTCCCTTCTGGCTGCTGCATTGATTCTGAGCATAGTTCCTCTTTGTGGAATGTTAGTACCTTTTTTTTCTCTCCTGCTTAGTATTTTAGAAAACTTTTTCATTATATATCCGGGGATTACAGTTTTTATGTAGTTATGATTCCTATTGCTCCAATGTATGCATTTTGGTTTATTATGCAGACACTATTGTATTTGTGTTTGGAATGTATGTGCATTGCCAGTTTAATCTGTTTGAATATTATTCATGTATTCAGTAAAAATAAAAATTCTTTATTTTTCAGTGTTCCTATTAGAAGGGTCCATTGCTCTGGTGGCCAGGTACCACCTTTTTGTACTTGTGCCATCTTTGTTTTCCCTTTGCCCAAAAAATAGATACAAAATTGTGGAAGATATCCAGCAGCTTCAAGAACTGTCTGAATTTTGGGCAAAAAATGTCCATTACAGAGCACTATAAGAACTGCTGCAAATGTCCATTCCAGGATCATAGATCCTGCTGTGTAGTATCTGCTCTAGGATGTTAGAGGTGAACTGAAAGTGTCCTCTAAACTGTTGACAGAGGATCACAGAGCTGGAGTGACACAAGGTATCCACCCCTTCAGCACCAAAGCCTAAGGATAGGACCAAGGAATCTTGTTCTTCCTGCTTGTACCAAACAAAGCTGAGGAAGAACAGAGCCAAAGGTTCATTAAAGGAGAACTTCCATTGGTGCCAGTCTCCTTTGCACCGCTCAGAGAACAAGGATGTACTGGATAGTACACGTTCACCCATGAAGTGACTGTGCATCTCCCATCCAATGCACTCACCATGTTGATCTCTGGAGGTCCAACGTTAAGCTTTACAGGTCCTCTTGAGACATCCTGCTGAGCCCCGTTGATTCTTTGGATTGACAGCTTTTGGGGTAGTCACTAAGTGCTGAATAGTGTTTAAATGAATCACCCACTGCTGTCTTCCTTGATCAGCCAAGTAATTTCAGGTCGTCGTTGAGATTTGATGGTGTCGACTGTGGCTGGAGGGCCCAAGGGGGAAAGACTTTCCGGACCTCTCTCAATGGCTGACTCCAGTGCCCCGAGAGTCATTTATTGGCATCAAAAGATGGTTGCGACTAAGATTAAAGCACCCTCGGAAATTATCTGTGGTGTATATAGAAGTTGTACTAAAGGGAATTTCTGTGGAGATAACCAAGGAAACTGTGGAAGTCCCTGGAAACCTCTGACATTTGTCTCTCTCCGGTAGTGCATCTCTGCCAACTTTCACCTCAAGGAAGTGGGTGTAAGCTTCATTCAGGCCATAGGAAGTATGTCACATTTATTGTGGGGTCTTGCTACCTTTAGTACCATATACTGTCTTTTAACCTAGCATCAGCTCAATGGGTGTTTACAAAATGGGCTATCATAGCATTTTTTATACAAACTGGGGCATGTGTTGAGCTAGATGGCTGCTTAGCACAGTTTTATAAATTATGCTTATTTTGATGAAAACCCTATATAAAAAGATTAATTGAATATTGTGTTCAACACAGTCTCTTCATGTGCTTAAGGAGTAAGGGTACATGAACATTGGATCCTAGAGGTAATGTTTTAGGAAAGAGAACCATCCCTAGGAATGGGGCGGGGTGGCAGTAGTAAAATGTACTGGTTTGTTATATCTGACTTTGTATAGGCAGCTACTCTACATTCAGCACTGTTTGTATCTCTTGGCTTTCAATAAAAAAGTTCACTAGATTATTTGGTTTGGTGTAATATATTGGTAGAAGTTTATATTGAATTATGGATATGTTAAGGATCTACGGAGATTAAGAATCAAATTTTAAGTAAATTGATTTTTTTGAGAACCTTGGCAAAACTGGAAGAACTTTTCTACCTTGGTCACTATCACTTTATCCAGTGATAGTGTTTTAAGTAGTGGCTATATGGTACTTTTTTCTTTTTTTAAGGGAAAAATGGTAAGACACCTGCTCTTCCTTGAGGAAGGGCTATTATAAATATTCTAGATATAAATTATTTTTCCTTCAGTCCATATTAATGCATAAATGAAGCAGTGACATAATTCAGTGTGTAACATGGAAAGTTTAATTTGGTATTTATCTCATGTTTTTGAGACCTTTTTGGTAGACGGCTGATTGTCTTTGTAGAAGTGTTGGGTGGGATTTTTCTCAAGAAGGAAAAGCTCAGGATTTGTTTTGCTCAGATAAAACTTGAGAATTGGCTGCATGAGTGCTTTAGGAAAAGATAAAGTTTTGTTGTGTGCTTGGTATAAAAATATTAGGGATGTGCATCTGTTTTCAACGAATGCGCAATCTGCAACTAATAGGTCCCTATTCGTTGCATTTGTGGGTCCATGAAACGCATGGCAAACTCCCACGAATGCAACATATTAGTTTCATTCTTGTGGTTCCCGGTGTTTTAGTGGCTGTTTGAAATAGAAGGCCATGTGAGAGTATCCACTGGGGTGGATTGGCCTATCGGGGGGATCGGGCTTCCCTCGGTGGGCCGGACTAGCTGATCATGTGGCCGCCTCTGCTCCTGCTCACATTTGAGGGCGCTGGGCTGAAGAAAAGATCGGCGCAGCCAGCCACCGCTAGAGAGCAGGCCAGCGGGGCCGAAGAAAAGATCGGCGCTACTAGCCACTGGTGGAGACAGCTGTTCAGCTGGGGGCCGTTGTGTATATGTATTTGAGATTGGGAAGGTGCTTCTGTGTATGTGAGACAGTGAAGGTGCTTCTGTATGTGTGTGGTGTATATGAGTCAGGCAGGGTGCTTGTGTGTCAGTGTGTGTGTGCGAGAGAGAGATGGAGCATGTTTTTGGATGGCTTGTGGCTGTGAGAGGGCATGTGTGTGATTGAGCCTGTTTGTAAGTGAGAGAACATGTGTGTGATTGAGAGCTTGTGTGTAAGTAAGAGAGAGCGAGAGCATTGTGTGATTGAGACTGGCCAGAGAGGTGATGTGCATATGTGTGAGACTGATCAGGGAGATGACTGGTGGTGTGTGTGTGTGTGTGAGACAGAAGAGACTGGTTGTGGTCCCTAAGGAAGAGAACCGTGAGGACAGCTTCAGCAGCTACTGCTGCTTCTGGTGTGGCCTGCAAGGGAAAGGAGTAGGAGAACTGCTGGAGAGTGTAAGTAAAGGAGGCTTTTTAAGTTAGTTTTTCTTGATTGACTACCATTTTAATTATTGGGTAGTATGTGATTTTAGGTTTAATAACTAGGGCATGGCAAATTAAAAAAAAAATGGTTGTGTCTGTGTTCAGTTTGCTAGCAGAAAGGACAGAAAAGTATACAAATTTCTTTGGACTTGCATTCTTAAAAGTTGTGGAAGTTCCCTAAAAACAGCTTCCTGTGTCTCAGAGCTTTCTGCTCTTGTAGAGTCGGGAATATGAATATTCAAACTTTCTAACAAACGTTTTCAACAGAACAAGTAAACATATGCAAATCATTTCCAGGTCCAAATATGCCCATCCCTGTTAGTAAATGCAGGCTGTCATTAAACCACTGCTAGAACTGCATGGTTTTATTATTTTTCAGCCCAGGCTAAATGCACCCATACAGACTTTTTTTTTCTTCAGATTGGTGGTATGGCAGTATTTTATACCAACAGGTAACAACATGATTTTCTGTTCTCCCTGCTTTGGGGAGTGGAATTGCAACTATTAACTTCAAGCAGACTTTGCATCCTATTCCAGTAGCAGTGACAGCTTCCTGCAGCTGCTGCTGGGCTGGGGTGGGTAGGAGAGAGGCCTCAGACTGGGCAGCACTGCCTCAAGTCTCCATCAAACCATCTCTGCTCCTGCATGTGGGCTTCCTCTGACTATTTGGGCAGGTCAACAGTGTGGAAGCATCTTTGGGCATCATCTTGGAACTACGTTTTGCCAATTACAGGACATCTAAGGACCTTCGGGTTTTTTTTCCCCCAGGGAATTTCTCAGTATTGTAACAAAAACGGGAGAAAATCAGTGGGGAAAAAGAGGACTCATTTTTTTCCACTGCTTTTTTTTCCTCCAATTTTTATTCATTATAATAAATGCTGAGAAATTCCTGAGGAAAATAAACTAAACGCTAAAAACGAAGGTCCCTAAGAATATCATAAGTAAAAGCCCCAGAGGCCTGGCATATTCTGCAATATTTTTATGTTTAGACTGCAAGTTTGTGCTTTGTAAGTCAGGTCCTTTAAGATTTGGTATGGAGAGAAGCAAATTTCTTGACCAAAAACAGAAAGCAGAGCCTAGATCTTTATATGTATATTTTGCAATGCAGTCTTTTACCCAGCTTGCATCTACCCTATATGTAATAATATTATTAGTTTACTTAGTTCGCTTTGTATATTAAAATTTTCAGTTCCTCTCCTCACGGTGCCCCGTTAGCCCGAAATTTGCTCTACTTGTTCTCTGTTTCTATTTTCAGTTCATTGTTTTATGTAAAGCATATTTGCTGCATTCTGTTTTCATGTAAACCGATGAGGTGTTCCCAACGACAGTCGGTATATAAAATCTTTAAATAAAAATAAATAAAAAAATATCTTAGTTATCTTCCAGAGTGCCAGCATAAGCAGGCAAGCATCTCAAGAGTAATATTGGTAGCTCCTTCCTTTCTTCTCATATCACACTTTCTGAGGAGTTGCTCTATAGTTTTCTGGGAATTTTCTGAGGAGTCAAATAAACTTGTTCAGTCATCTACAGAAGGCACGTCATCTCTTGCCTGATTCCTGCTGGGAAGTAGCTGGGCTCACTATAGAAACCGTAACACCAGAGACTGATAGTGCTAAAAAGCCTCTGTTTAGCATGGAGGTTGGGGTCTGAGTACTGCCGGTACACACTCAGCCAGCAGAACCTATCATGGAACAATTTCATAATGAAGTGCGTGGCCATGACTTTGTTTAAAAGCAACTTCAGCTAGTCTTAGCTATGCATTTCATTCCGTTAATGCTGAAATTATTCTATCATGTGCTTGTTTAAATCAGCATTTTCCTGTTGGTGTTGAAGGCTAGGTCACTTATATGGTTGTGGCAGATGGTTACCATCTTTTGTTAGGTAGGATCTTGAGAGTTTCAGTAATGGCTGAAGAAAAGGGTGTGTTAGAAAGTGAACAGGGCTGAGCTATATTTCATGCATTACTTCCTCTGTTCACGTGCCTTGATTTGTTTCTTCTCATGGTGGTAATTTTTACACAATACTCAAATACCGATGGATTTGAAGAAATTGGAGGTGTGGTTATGAATCCTGCAGATGTCAAACTATGAAATACTGCAATATGTGACATTTCTATTGCACAGTCTTCCATCATATTCCTTGTGATATATTGTTTTGGGTGACTTTATTTATGATAACTGGTGGTTTACGTGTCTGTAATTTATCTTGTGACTTCTGGTGGCAGATACTTTATCATGCCTACATTTGTTCTTGTGACTTTAAAAAAAAAAAAAAAATCACCAGAATCCACTTGACAAATTACAGCATTATATAATGTATATGACTGGCTTAACTCCCTCGGTACCCTATTCTCTCAAACTATAAAGTGTCCTGCAATAGTTATTTTCCTGGAGAATGGACTGATCTGAATACCCATTGACACACAAGTATTGGGGGAGAATTGTATTAGTGTTGATTCTTTCTGCCTCATCTTTGGATTTTTACTGTCTGCATTATCCTGTTTAAAATGGTAGTGGAATATTAACTTGTGTGATTAGACTCATAGGTGCTCTGAGGCATCTTGTAAAGCTTTTACTGATTTTGAAACTATATCTTGGCTCCTTGCTTTAGAGTGTTACAAAGGAAAGACAGATGAAGTTGGTGCAGCAGCAGAATGACATCACGGGTCTATCACGCCAAGTCAAGCACGTGATGAACTTCACTAACTGGGCAATTGCAAGTGGCAGCAGCACGGCACTATTGTACAGCAAGCGCCTGGTAAGAAGGAGCAATGAATTGCGTTAAATGGTTGCAGAACACTCCTTAAAATGTTCATTCCACTTTTTGGGAAGCTCATTAGACCTCCAAGCAATGGTCAGAAAATTGTTCTTTTGCATCATCTGCCTTTCTGATCCATTACTTTCTTCAGTACACTGTGCTGCTGCCCTTGGAGTACGGAAACCATGAGCACAGTTCATGTGAGTGGGATGGAGAATGAGGTGAGATTAGACAAATTGTGCACAAAAAGATATTGGCAAGTCAGATAAATTGGTAGTGTCCACAGAAATTCACCTACCGACCATGACTATAGCCATAGCAACACACCCACAGGTAAGAGTACTATGTACAGAGCATATAGAAGGATTTGATTACCAGTTACGGTATTTGTTACATGTATTCAGCTGAACCAGTGACGAATGGTCCCGCTTTGACTTATCTGTGATCAAGGAATATTAGTGCCACACTGTGATCCGTAGCTATGAGGATTTATGAAAGAGATGCTATCCCCCTCCCCCTTCAGCTTATTATTACTTGAGCACCAATACAGCTAAAATGTTTTCTCCTTTTGAAAGCTTTGCACCTTGGTTTTATTTCAAGCTGCTAATGTTTCTTCCACCTTCTGTGGCTTTTCCCTTTTTAGATTACGTTCCAGTTACGGCACATTTTAAAAGCCCGATGTGACCCGGTCCCAGCTGCCAACGGTGCCATACGCTTTCATTGTGATCCGACGTTCTGGGCAAAGAACGTAGTCAATTTAGGTGAGCTCTTGTCATCTCTTGAGATTGCTGGTCAGGTGTCAGCAGCTAAGCAGGGCAGTGCCTGGGTGGGAGACCACCGGGGGAAGACAGAAAGCAACTGCAAACCATTGCCTTATTCTATCAAGAAGATCACAGGCACGCGGTAAGGTTGTGATCGCAGATAAAATACTTACAGGGAACTTCGGATCAGGGTTTTTTGGGTTTTTTTTTATTTTGCAGGGAATTTGAAAAGAAAGGTCCCTAGTTACTTTGCCACGCCTACCATTGGTAGTGGTGCTATCTTTTCACTTTGCTTGGTGGATTTGTTTTGTTTTTATTTATACAGTTTTATCACCCACCTTTTCACGCAGATGCACAATTTGGAGAGCATTTGTTTTATTTTAAATTGATCTTTACAAAAGGTAATTATTGATATCCAGTAATAGTAGAACGCCTTGAAGCATCTGAATCAAGCTGTGGGTGTTGCGGAGCTGAGGCCGACCAAAGAAATGTTGCAGCCTAGCTCAACAGGGCTGATCTTCATTGGTGCCAGCTCTGCGGGTGCATTAGTGAATGGGGGTCCCACTTTCCTTATAATTGTTGACTTGGGGCAGCTCTGCCCTCACTTCAGATTAAAAACGATCTAATAATATTTCTATGAAGGACCCTGCATGACCAAGATGGCCACCCTGGGCTCAGGCACACAAGTCCACTACCCTCCTCTGCCAGGCCTTATTCCTTTTACATTGGGGTTCATGTTTAATTTTAATTACGCTGGCATTCACCGAATGCCTCGTAAGAAAAAAAGCTTGCCAGGCGACCTAAGACAACAAACTGAAATCAAGACTTTTAAAAGAGAACTAAAGGCATGGCTTTCTTAAAAGAGCTTATGATAGCAATAGTTAATCTTGCTTACTGTAGCTGAGAGCATATATTTATAGTAACCTGAGGCTCAATTATTTTATTGAAATTTTAATTTACTATCCAATTTTAATACTTTAATTTTACCTTAAAGTTATTTAGATGTATTCATTTCACACTTATTTTATTAATTTTCTTGTGTTTCTGTTTAGTTTTTATCTATATTGTATTTTATGATATGCTTATGATTTATTCTTTTAATTGATTGTAAACTGTTTATGATATACTAATTGACTGTGTATAAAAATAAATAAAATAAATAAAACAAGTCATCTGGGAGCTTTGGTTTCAAAAGACGTTCTATAGCTTATTTTATGTAGTGCTGCTTTCATTCTTTCTCTTCAGCTCTGCCTTGCCTTTCTGTTTAAGATACAGGGCTAGTATCTGTATGAAAGAATATTATTAAAAACGCATAAATTGGAATTAAATCCAGCTGTAAATTGTAAAGTGAATGAGAAGTTTTTCAGTATTCGTAGGTTGGGGGCTCATTTCAAAGTGATTGTTACTGGTTTGCAATTAAGGAAGAATCCCTGCAAACTCAGGAGCCCTTGCAGAAATACTTAAGCAGCCTGAACTGGAAATTGCTACCAGACACATAGCATGATAACTTCTTTGTTTAGCTAAACAGTTTAATTAGTAGTACGTGTCTCATAGTGATGCCGTTGCACAAATTAATCAATATAAAGGTACAATAAATAATAGCCACTGGCATTAGTAGCTTGGGATCTGTTTAATGTTTGGGTACTTGCAGGTACTTATAACCTGGATTGGCCACTGTTGGAAACAGGATGCTGGGCTTGATGGACCCAGTATGGCAACTTCTTATGTTCTTATTAAAGGATTAGTAAATCCAAAGTACACTGGATGAGAGGGAGTAGCAGACACCAGAGCATTTCACCTTTTGGATGACCTAGCTCAGATTATGGTGTTATCTGACATTCTAGGCCTATACCGTTTTAAGAGGTTTAAATTGAGTTTACTTTGTCCTATGGCAGTAGAACTGCTAACATCTCCATCATATACACTTGTTTCTGAATAGGTGCAGGAGGGATTCCCTGGAGGATCTGGTTATCTCGAAATAATTGCACCCTTGAGGTGCTAGAGGCATTCTGCTCTGCTGCTTCCAATATAATGACTTACATGTGATCATACCATGATAATACTTGGCTGCTGAGAAGAAAATGTTAAGAGCCCTTCTTCCTAGTGACTTAAAATATAGGCTAGGTTTTTCATGCTGCACACCCTTGTGAGGGAATTAGTTTATTTTCTTCAGACTTTGCAGCCGGATAATTTGCAAGAGTTATTCCCTTTGTGGAGTTTAATGCTCTGCAGTCACCTGCTCCTGTAGTAATTTCCTTATGGGCCTGTGAGAACACTTCAGCATAACCAACTTTTCTGGAGTCAGGTTGAGGTGTGCCCATAGGGTGTCTTGTCTACTCTCACTCTGCCTGCTCCTCCCATGCTCTTTAAAGTAATGACCATTAAGAGAAACCAATTGTGTGTTTAAAAGATTTTTTCTATTACCTGTCAACCATTGCCTCTTCTTTTGACACTGTTTACATTATCTGGAGGTGCTCAACGCACGAGTCAGATATGGCCTCAGTTTATTTTTTACATTTGGATATCCCACACTTCCCAGAAATATCAAAGTAGGTAACAAACTTCCACAATACAATTAGGAAATGTTTTCTGGATATATTATAATAATGCGTGGGAGATTAATTTGTCCTGCCCAGTGAGTGTTCAGAATGTGGGCCGAGCTTGGTCAAGCTTCTAAGGCATGCATGTAAACAGGAAGAGCTGAGCAGACTAGATGAGTCAATTGGCCTTGTCTCCATCTACTATGTTACTATGAAGCTATAAGGGATCATACTGCGTATGCTAATCTCTGGGTTTTGACTTGACTAGGTTCTTTTATACTATAATGAATTATAAAACTTAAGGCTTAATTTACAGTTGAGCATTTGGCTGCATTTAATGCATAAACTTTGATCTGACCAGCTGGATCAAGTGATTCAGGATTTTCAGATGTGGTTGAATATTCAATATACACTCGGTTCTGTTGTACTGACACACAATGATATTTCTCGTCCTTTGTTTATAGCGCAAGTAAAAATGCATGAATGAATGGGTTTAAATATATGTAAATTCTCATCTGATCTCTGCCGACCTTAAAGTACATCACGAAAAATCTGGTCCAGTAGAAGCAGTGCTGTAATTCACTAGCTTGGCTTTATTTTCCTTGTATCCCTCAGGTAACCTTGTTGTTGAAAATAAACCAGCTCCTGGTTACACGCCTAATGTAGTAGTTGGACAGGTTCCTCCAGGAGCAAACCATGTCAACAAAGCCCCAGGACAAATTAATCTTGCACAACTTCGACTCCAGCATATGCAGCAGCAGGTGTATGCACAAAAGCACCAGCAGCTGCAGCAGATGAGGATGGCTCAACCATCTGGCCCGCCTTCCAGACCAGCTGTCCCGCAAATGCTGCAGCAGCAGGTGAGACCATCTAATTCGGTCACCTTTCAGTGCTCTCCCACAATAAAAGGCGTTTGATTTACCTCCAGCTGAGAGGGTTGTGGCCTCTGGCAGAAGTTTGTCTGCTTTCCACTGTAACAGGCCTGGCTGTGTTGAAATGTTCTGCTGAGGGTACATTATTATAGCATTCACAACTGAAAACTACTCTGTACTCAGAAAATTGGTTTTATTCAAGATTTGTCTTGTGCACATTGGGGGTTTCTGTTTCCTTTGGTGTTTGTTCTCCTTTCTGGGCCTTATCAGTGAATTCTCCTGCCCTGGATGGGCCCCAAAAGTAGACTGGAGGGCAAAACTAGGAGCAGAAGATGAAAACTAGGAGCGAGCCACTTCTATGTCAAAACACACATTTTATGCTATGGCAGATGTGTGACTCTACACACAGGCAGATCCGGTGCTAGGTGTGCACAGACTAAGCAATTGCATAGGGTCCCAGAGACTCTTCTTCCCAGGTGACGCTCACTTAGGGCCCCCCCCAAACACCCTCACTGCTGTCAGTGTTGGGACCATGAACGAGAGCTGTGATGCAGCATAAGGGGAATCGGACCAGCAGGACGAGCCAATCCCACAGACAAACACACAGCGCTTGGAACACAGCTGCAGGTTTCTCCTATGTACAAGCCATACTGACAGAATTATTACATTTGGACAAGGCAAATGTTGTTTTGGTTTCTCTCCAGATTCCCCCCCCCCTTCCTCTTTAATTATACTCCTAAAGCACGAGCAATATATGAATAGAGCCTGGAAGCATTCCATCATTTTATATAACATTACTGCTGTGAGACCAGCCATTACAATCTGTCACACCTTGGCCTTGAGCCTTTTTATAACCTAACTTATGCGGCATTAAATAGGATTTCTCTTTGAGATTTTCTAGGCTTCGTTTTTGCCTGTAGAGGTTGGAGCTGAGGGCAGTGGTGGGTCCGTGCTGTTGTGTGGCCTTATCTCTTCATTTCAAAACCCTTTTTGCAGCCTCCCAGACTGATCAGTATGCAGACAATGCAGAGAGGAAATATGAACTGTGGAGCTTTTCAGGCCGCCCATCAGATGAGAATGGCTCAGAATGCAGCTCATCTGCCAGGCATACCTCGTCACAACGGACCTCAGTACTCCATGATCCAGCCGCACCTCCAGCGACAGGTTTGGATTCACGCCATGACTACACAGTTGTTACGGCTAAGCTATTCTATTGTGCTTTGTTCCTTTTCACAACTGAAGCCCTCGAACCTGCTCTGTTGACAGCAGACATATTCCTGGCTCCTGACGGTACAGGCAATTGCACTGTCGCTTGTTAATTTTCATTTTGCATTATGAGTTAGTGCTTTCTCCGTTTCTAGTTAAATTCTTGATTTTGAGCATCAGTATCGCGGTTAATATGCAAGGGTTGCAATGGGAAGCTTTGTTTTTGCAACACTAAGCAGGGGATAGACAAATTTTGATTTTTTTTAGGATTCCAACTTGCTTTTTGACTGGATGCACTGTTACCTCGGCATAGCAAATGTAGAAATGATCAAACTAATTAAAAATGTGGTTAATGTTTTATACTTTATACTTTGTCAATCTTGACATGAGCTGCTGTAACTCTGAAATTTCAGTGGAAGAGATGTACTTGCACTGTTCACTACAAATTCTTTTGAATTCTATCTTAGCCTTATAGATATGTATTTCTACAAGTTAAGTCATTGAAGTGTGTTGCCAGGCTGAGCTACCATCTATTTATTTTATTTAAATATCTAGGCCGCACCATCCAAAATTCTGGGTGGCTTACATACATAAGTAATTATAAAATAAAATTGATACATAAAATTAAAATATATAAAACAAAAAAAAACTTGCAACTAACCTATCATAGACATCATAATAAACATTTACTACTTCAGGCTAGATAATTAACAGAAGTAACAAACGTATTTATTCAGTTGAGATGTCAGTTTAAATGTGCCACAATGTTGATTTTACAGTTTTGGTACTGAACAATAGACTTGCTAGGTAACATTACATCCTGAAATATTCCAGGTTGGTGGCATAGCGACTTGGTGATTCTAGTGAGAATGAAGGGGTTGTTTGTGGCTATAATACCGAAGGCTTTTGTTTCTCTTTCAGCAGCATTCTAACCCAGGGCATGCAGGCCCTTTTCCAGTTGTTTCCGTCCATAACAACACAATCAATCCAACCAGCCCTACTACAGCAACCATGGCAAATGCAAACCGTGGTCCAACGAGCCCATCTGTTACATCTATAGAACTTATCCCATCAGTAACAAATCCAGAGAACCTACCTTCCCTGCCAGATATACCGCCTATACAGGTCAGTAATCCAGAGCATCCAGGCAATGAATAGAAAATATCTATATCGGTAATTCT
Organism: Rhinatrema bivittatum; assembly: GCF_901001135.1. Taxonomy (NCBI): domain Eukaryota; kingdom Metazoa; phylum Chordata; class Amphibia; order Gymnophiona; family Rhinatrematidae; genus Rhinatrema; species Rhinatrema bivittatum. The sequence continues at coordinate 10,616,688 of NC_042626.1, read as the reverse complement.
GACTCAAAAAAAAAAAAGGTTAAGCCTTATAGGTGAATTTTAAAAGCCTATGCACACCAAAGTCGGGAGATTTGTGCACAAGTGGGGCTGGCACTCACCGTGCATATTTTAGAAGGCACCCATGTACGCACATATCTCGTGCTGCACGCACAAGTCAAGAGTGCAGAAAAAGGGGTGAGGCGTGTGCCGGGGTCCCTTGCTGCGTAACTGCGTGTAAGTACAAAACCAAAAAAATCTAGGCTAGTCAGCGGGGTTTTAGGGTTGGGGCTAACGGGGGGGGGAGGCTTATAATCAGGCGGGGTTTGTAAGTGCTAACCCCGGGGGGGCCGGGCCAGCCTGCCAAGCGCATGGTCGGTGTTAGTTGTAATGTTTCTGTAGTACAGTGTGACTTGTTGCAATTTCCATTCTGGTTTTGTCTGCACATTTCTATTTGTACTTTATAGTGCCTTTATTATGTATTAGGTGAGGGTCTGTCTGTGTCCTGTAAGTATAACTGAGGTGAGAGAGTCTGCAGTTTGTGTAGGGATCTGTAGCAACCTAACCTTTTTTGTTTTCTCAGTAGGAGGTATATTGATGTTTTAGGGCCTGGTGTAATATTCATAATTTTGCCTTTTCATAGGTTGGGGTGTTACTGTTTGAGTGCTGGCAGTTGGTGCTATTTTGATATGGGAGGTTTACTATATTGTTTATGCAAATTTTTCCACGGGCCAAGTCCACACCTAACATTAGGCCTAATACCATGTGGGTTTTAAATGTCTTTTGTAGGGTTTTCTGATTGGCACCACAATAGTGCATGTAAATATAGTATACATATTATAAATTATACTTTTCCTCAGGCTATACTTTGAATGTCCTTTTTTCATATAAAATCTATAATAAATGTATCATTTTTAATTGAGGATGGGGGTGCAAGGCTGTAAGGTTCACCTAGGATGCCTCATATCCATGCGTTGGCTGCACAGGTTCCGTGTGGGAAGGCAGGATTTCATGTTGAGCTTTGTCTCAGTGACTGACGCAGTGATGCATGCAGTCTTGGCCATGGATACATTTTCTTTTTTATATAACACCAAAAGAATGACAGCATGGATCATTTTTAGTGCGCCCTACCCTGGAGTAAGTGCGCCCTACCCTGGAGTCAATCTTGACATGAGCAGCTGTAACTCTGAAATTTCAGTGGAAGAGATGTACTTGCACTGTTCACTACAAATTCTTTTGAATTCTATCTTAGCCTTATAGATATGTATTTCTACAAGTTAAGTCATTGAAGTGTGTTGCCAGGCTAAGCTGCCATCTAATTTATTTTATTTAAATATCTAGGCCGCACCATCCAAAATTCTGGGTGGCTTACATACATAAGTAATTATAAAATAAAATTGATACATAAAATTAAAATTATATAAAACAAAAAAAAAAACCTGGGGAACCATAACACTAAAAGCAGCAGACTGTGTAGCACACAGTCAAAGAGGAAGGTGTTGGAGAAATAGGAGGGAAGAACTGGAGCAAGCTACAGTCACAGAAAGGGAGAGGGTGAGTCGGGAGGAGATACCTGTGAATTCTGTCTGAGGTGGCTGTGCTGAGCTCTGAGAGGAGCAGTTGGCTGTGGAGCCAGCGAGTCTCAAGGGAAAGGGAAGGGCTAGCAGCAAGCAAGAACTTTACATAATGCTGCAGGGGGCACTCACTAAATGAGCACATGAGCAGCAGCATAACAGCTGAATGCGTGTCTGTGGCTCAGATTCTGAGTGGCAGGGTGGTTGTCTCATCACTTGGCAACTGGTTCAAGAGCTGATTGGTTGGGAACTTTATGAACTTTATGTAACCAACATGTCAGCTCAGACTTTTTTGTTGTGTTCTCTTTGCAATTGATCCACTACTGTTTCTTTGGAAGTATCAAGAGCTTCTGTACCTTGTATTGTAGTCCCTTGTATCTTGTATTATAGCATGATACCATGTTATTTAACATATATATATATTTCTGTTCCTCGTCTCATATAGTTGTTACTGTTCCATGTAAAGGCTATGCCTAAAAGTTCCTAGTTATATGTAAATCGATACGATGTGCAAACGGCTATCGGTATAGAAGAAATTCTAAACAAATAAATAAAATAAATAATACCAGGCCGGGAATCCAGGAGATATAGATATAGATATATATGAGACTGTATTTCATAAGGGATAGAGACAGGATGGAAGCGGTTCAGAGAGAGGCAACCAAAATGATGAGGAGTCTGCATCAAAGACCAAATGAAATAAGACTGAAGGACCTGAATATGCATACCCTGGAAGAGAGGACAGATAGACGAAATATGATGCAGACTTCTGAATTCCTGAAAGGCATTAATGATGCACAAGAATAAAACAGTTTCTGATGGAAAGAAATCTGTAGAACAAAGGGTCATGATATGAAACTCTGAAGGGATAAACTCGGAGCAATATTAAGAAATACTTCTTCACAGAAAGGGTGGTAAATGCATGTGATACGCTCCCCAAAATCTGTAGGGAAGACCAGAACAATAATGAACAGTAATGAGGTTCCAAAGCATGTGGGATAAACACAAAGGATCTTTAGTAACTAAAGGACTGAAATGAAAAAAAGAGGTAGCCTGCATGGAGTTGCAGTTACTGCCTAAAAGAGATGATAAAAAAAAAAACCCAAAGCTTGCTGGGAAGACTAGATGGACCACCTGGCTCTTTCTACTGTCACTTTAAACATTTTCCTCCTGCTTCAGCTGTGTCTCTTACCAACCAAGGCTTGCCTGCTCCAGCTTTCCTCCTCTTCTGGAACAACCGCCGCGCAAACCCACAAGACTGCGACGCCTCCCCCCGCTGACGTCATCTCGGGGCATGGGTTCAGAAGCATGAGCGCGCCGCCAGAGGCGCCGGGCGTCGCGTGCCGAAGGAGTGCGTGCAAGGGGCTGGCCCCTTTGTGCGCACCTTCGTGTCACCCCACAAAGAATACTGAGAACTCTTACTGGACTCATTTGAAGAAAGTGAGTAAAATCATGACTGAGTCTTGGCAAAATTTCATAAATGTTATAATAAACCCAGGAAGGTATGGCACTGATTCAAATAAGCGAAGACAAAGAAGAAACGGAGATATTCTTCAAATTCCATTCAATCAGATCTCTTCTGTTACCTCGTTTTTTTGCTATCTGTACTTCTGATCAGTGCTCAATCTTTAACAAAATTATTAATGATTTATTAGATGAATTCTCTACTGCGATTTGCTGTATCACTGAAACATGGTTAAGTGTCGGACTCAGTTTTAACGAATCAGATTGCACACCAATCGCATGACGTCTTTTCAGTACCAAGAAAAGACCGGAAAGGTGGTGGTCTAATGGTAATTGCAAATAAAGATTTAAACTTGAAGCAAATCTCAATATCTATTGAAGTACAGTAGCTTTCTTTAAAGCCAACCACCTCCAGTTATGCTTGGCCTATTGCTGGAATGTAATAGTTCCCCACTGATTGAAGTACTGGTAAACAACTTAGCAGGTGATGTTCCAGCTGTCATTCTAGGTGACTTTAATCTTCACCGAGATACAATACCACGCTCACCCGCATGCCAGGCCTTCCTTTACACTCACAGCGCTAGGTTGGGACCAGGTTTTTTTGTGACCCAACTCATAGGGCAGGACATACACTTGACTTAGTTTTTGTATATAACGATGTAGTCAGTGAAAACAATAACTGTTACCAAATCTATCCCCTGGTCGGATCATAAACTAATTCACGTTACAGTACCTCATACCAGTCATCACTCTACCAAAAGTGAAAAACTTTTTCTCCCGCCGTAAGCCTATAAAAACACAGGATTTAGTAGAGAAACCACCAGGAGCCCTCGGTAATATATCTTACAATAATATTGAAACAGCAGTGACATCCTGGATAGATATTACCACTATAATCGCTGATTAACTTAGTCCTGTAATCAGCAGGAACCTGAATGAAAAAGGCCAAGTACTCCATGGTAGTATACCCATGAGATAAGAAAGAGGAGTTATGGCAAAAGAATCCTTCTAATCAGACATTGGGAATATATGCAGCCCTTCTGTCTAAGTATGGAACTTTAATAAATAACAAAACGAGAATATTATGCTAAAAAAAAAATCCATGATTTGAAATTTAACCCAAAAATCCTCTTCTCAATGGTACAAAATTTAACAATCTAATCTAGTTGATCAAAGAATTGGTCCTGAAATAGTAGGAAGTAAATGCAACAAGTTTGCAACTTTCTTCAACGTAAAAAATCCAAAAATTAACAGTTTTACTGCAATTTCAAATCAAAATATAATATTACAGCCCTGGGAAATCCTCCTTAGAAATTGAATCTATTTTCAAATCATGTATCTGGCAAACCATCTGTTAGATGCAATCCCTAGAAAAGTATTAGACAATTACGAATATAGTCTCTACTTGCATCTCTAACATAATAAATCTAATTTTCTGAGGGAGAGATGCTACTATTAAACTGCACATCAATTAGGATGGTCCTAAAAAATAAAAACATTGGCACTAATGTGTTAAACAATATTAGACTTATTTCAAACTTACCACTAATCGCAAAAATAATCAAGAAAGTAGTACAAGCACAATTGGTTGAGCATCTTAAAGGGAAACCATTCTTTCCCTGTATGTACCCGGATCAGTCCAGACCGCTGGTTATGCCTCCCTTCCAGGGAAATGGCCATTCCTCTGGTGGGAGCTCCTGTTCTCAGCCTGGACCCAGGGACGTTTCATTCCCTTTGATTGGGAGCAACAAAGAAAGAAAAAGAAATCAGGTCTCCGGAGGGGATAATTTTTCCATCCCAATTTGGTTTTAGGAAGAATTTTAATACTGAATCCTTAGCATTAAAAGACACTGTTTTGAGGGGTTTTGATGCAGGCCAATCATATCTCCTAAGCGTACTTGATTTATCTGCGGCATTTGAAACCGTGGATCACGTTGTCATGAGTCATAGGTTTCAATGGTTTACCTCGTATTTAAAAGCTCGCTCCTTTCAGGTGAAAATTGCTAACTCCTTATCAGAAAAATTGAGATGGACTCTCCAACATTTATGTGTTACCTCTATGCAAATTACTGTTAGGATTAGGCATTAATTGCTATATATACGCAGATGACATGCAATTTTTAGTTCTGATTGAAAATTCTATAGAAAACACTTTGAAGCTGGTAGAGGTTTATATATCATCTATCCAGCAATTATTGATTGATATGAAATTGAGATTATATTGTTAAATGGAAAATTATCAAAAGCGCCTATTTACTTAAAAACAGATTCTATGCATATAGAATTGACCATCATGCATGTGATCTGGATATAATAATTGATGGTGATCTTAATATGAAGAAGCACATCAGCCACAAAATTAGAGTTGGTTACAATAAATTACATATTTTAAAACATTTAAAGCCCCTACTTAATTATGAGGATTTTTGCACTGTGCTGCAAACAATATTTTCCAATCTAGATTACTGTAATGCTCTCTTATTTGGTTTGCCTGCAAGCACAATAAGACCATTACAATTATTACAAAATGCTAGGGCCTTCACGGGCAGTAGAAAATATGATCACATCACCCTAACACTGATGGCCCTACATTGGTTTCCTGTAAAATTCAGAATTTTTCTTCAACATAAGTCCATCAGTAATGGAAAATCTGAATGGTTGAACGCCTGTCTGTCCTTTATCCCCTGCAACGAAATTTAAGATCCGCGAATAAAGGTCTCGTAAATATTCCTTCGGTACAAACTGCACATTTAAGCAAGGTAAGGGAAAGAGCCATATCTGTTGCAGGACCAAAACTATGCAACTCTCTACCCTCTGAACTAAGATAGCAAAGACTTTTTTTGGTTTTCAAAAAGAATGTGAAAACCTGGCTGTTTACTGATTGAACTTTAATTAGGTGAGTTATCGGAATAAGGAGACAGAATTGGAAAATTTTAACTATTGAGGCCTTTTTCTTTTGTTTATGAAATGCATTCAATTGTTTTATTCTTTTATTATGCCAAAGTTTTGTCTTATTGTAATGTAAGTTTATGATTTTGTTTTCATATTTTTATTTTTTGCCTTAAACCATTGTGATTGGTCACAATGACGGTATATAAATACAATAAATAAATTTTACTATGTTAACCAAATTTGTGGGGGAGAGGGGAAGGGAGGGGATGCTGGGGCCAACTACTTGGATGGATGGATGGAAGGGGGTCTGCACTCCAATTTGCTCATCCCTGATCTAAGGTAAACTCTTTTTAGTTAGAAGAAATGAGAAATTTACGTTAGATATGATGTTACCTCTAAAATGGTGACTTGGCCTGTTTTTGGGAGCTGCACAGAAAGTTCACAAGGGTTTGTGATTATATAATCCATGGGCCTTTTTTGGAAAAAATCTCCCAGGCTGATATTTTCCTACAATCCTCCCTGAACTGGGAAAATGGGGCATGGCATCGGTGCGTGTCTTTATAAAATTCCCCTACTTTCACGGGAAATGTGGCATTTGCACGCAGATGCGCGTGCGTCCATTTAAAATTGTGTGCAATCTATGCACGTTCAGCCTATTTTATAATATGCGCGTATCTTATAAAACGACTCTCTCTGGATGCGAGCCGGCAAATATGCGTACATGTGCAGCCATGTCTGTCTGTGAGCCAGTCCTGAGGCTCAGCTGTGGCACAAGAGACTTGGATTCGGCCAGCTGCCACTGCATGATCATCCCATCCTAACCCAAACCAGGAGACCTGAACCGTAAGGCAGTTATTCTGGAGAGGTGGGTTGGGATGGAGGAATGAGAGGACCACTAGACAAGTGGGCGTCACTTTACTTGGTAGCACTATGTGCACCCATTAACAGATTAGAATTGAAAAACATCCGCTGCACTGCTTTAATTTCATTGCCTCTTCGGCATTCAACTTTTTTTTCTTTTACTTTGTAAAAGGAAAAGCAAACTTGTTCCTAATCTTTTTCCAGATGTGCTCAGCATTTGTCCCCTATGCTCACAAGATAGGAAGAACCCATTAGTCCCTTTGGCCTCTAAATTTGCATAGTCATTAGGAACTCTATAGGTAAAGGTGAAATGCATATGAAGATAAGAATAGTGAGATGCATTTGGTTTGTTTTTGGCAGTGGGGATGTGTGTGTGTGTCTGGCAGCTAGCTCTGGCTAGAAATGTGTAATCCTTGGAATTGGTGTACACTTAGAGCCTGTAGAGAAGCTGTTCCTAAAGTGAAGACGGCTGTAGGTACCGGGCACATCTTTGCTGTGTTTCCAAACCGTGCACATGAGAATTGGAGTCCTCTTGAATGCACATCCATGCAAAGCATGTTTCTATGCAGTTTCTTTGCGTTTTATTTTATAATTTAATTGTGATTTTTTTTCTTTACACTTTCTGTATTGAAGGCATTGCCTGTAGTCTTAGAATTGATATTGCAAGGAATTAACATTTTTTTTTCCTGCTGGCGAACTGTAATGTGATTTGGGTGCATCTAGAATACATGTCAGATTTTGTATAGGTTACCAAAATATATAGGCATATATCAGATTAAATTAGGCAAGTTTAGGAAAATTTGAAATATTCAAAGCTTATTCTTTAAACACAGTGTATGCAGTTGAAATTTCATTTCATTACAGCGCTATAAGGAGTAAAAAAAAAAAAAAAAGTTGTCATAGGGGTCTGCTAAAATAGTGTCCCAAGAACGTGCCTTAACCTGGGGAGCAATAGGTAATCATTAATGGGAAATTGTATTTAGCCTTTGTCCAGTCATTTGACCAGTACTTTTCTTGGCTTGTCTACAGGCTTTAAAAGGAGCTCTGTATGCAACCAACAGGGCTCAAGCTGCCATTCTGCTGTAGTAGGCTAAGATGGTTCCATGTCTGGCAGTTTTAACATTGCGCATCCTTCTTGCAAACAGGCTTCTTCTTAAGGACCTACTGGTCTCTCCTTTTTAAACATTTTAATTTCTTATTTAATTTAAACCTTTTCTTTAATTTGAAAAAGACTAAACATTTTGTTTTGCAGTAATGACAAGCAGTCAAATATATTTTGGGGAAAAAGATACAGTAACTTAAAATATTTCAGAGGTGAAATGTAATGTAGTTCTCATAGCACTTTAGATCACTTCAGGAACAAATTAAAAACCTTGCACCTGAAAACACACAAGCATTGTGATTCTAATGCTTAACTTTTATGTCTTTTTCGCTCTCAGTTGGAAGATGCTGGGTCAAGCAGCTTAGATAATTTGCTAAGTAGATATATTTCCATTGGTCACCAGCTTCCTCAGCCTTCGAGTACCATGAATCCATCCCCTGGACCCTCATCCATGTCTCCAGGATCAACAGGTAAGTGTGTTGCTTTTGTACATAACGCTTCCATTTATCTTATTTTTTAAAAATTTTTGTATACCACATAAGCAATGTGGGTAGATTGAAGCTGTTCACAGAAGGTACATTCATAAAAAACATAACCCGTATATAAAATCATGCATTAAAAAGGAAGGTTAAGTTCTAGATGCCATATGATTGCTTCATAGAACAACTGTTCCTAGAATCGAGACTGTGCAACTTTAGATCTGGTTCTCAGTGGAGTGCACATCTAGTATAAAGGGTAATGGTGGTGAAGCCAATTGGAAATTACCATAATGTCTAATTTGAGGGAATAAAATAAAACTACTGCAGTAACACATGACTTTAAAAAAGGTGACTATAATAAGGTTAAGGAGAGTAGTTAAAAAGATTAAAAGGAGCAGTTACAAGAGTTAAAATCTGCATGACGCATGGGTGTCTGTTTAAAAACACCATCTTGGATGCCCAGATAAATTGCATTCCACATATTCAAAAGGTCAAAAGAACAAGTATCTTCCACAGTGGCTAAATAGTGCTGTGACAGAAGCCAAAAAAGGCATCCTTTTAGAAATGGAAAGCAGAGCCTAATAAGGAAAATAGAAAACCCCATAAGCAGTGGCAATTTAGATGTAAAACTAATAAAATAAGGCAAGACAGAATTTAAGAAACTTGCTATGGGGGCAAAAGTGTTTTTTTCGAGTACATTAAAGTCGGGAAACCTTTGAGGGATTCAGGATTGTTGAAGGGAGGATAAGACCATAGCACACAAAACAAATTAATTCTTTGCTTTGGTCTTTATTGTGGAAGATGTTGGGGAGTTTGCCGACCCTGGAACTATTCTTTGTAAGTGATAATAGGAGGAGCTAAAACAAATCAATGTGAATCTTGAAGAGGTGCTGGAGCAAGTGACTAAATAATAAATCACCTGGGACCAGAGGATGTTCTCCTCAGGTTTCTGAAGGAACTCAAATGCAAAATTGCCTACCTGCTATTCATGCTCTGTTACATATTCCATTTTGCCTGTGTACCTGAGGATTGGAAGGTAGCCATTATGTCAATTTTCAGATAAGGCTCCAGGAATGAGCAAAGCAATTACTGCCCGGTGAGCCAGACATCCGACGCGGTGTAAATTGATGGAAGCTATTGCTAAGAACAAGATTGTTAAATATACAGTTAAACTTGGTTTAATGGGGGAGGAGCCAGTATGGATTTAACAAAAGGATACTAACTTATTCTAATTCTTTGAAGGTGTGAACAAGCATGTGGGTAAAGATGAGCCAGTTGACATAGTGTACTTGAATTTTCAGAAAGTATTTTATAAAGTCTCTCACAAGAGACTCCTCATGAAACCAAAGTCATTGGATAAGGAGGCAAGATCTTACCATGGATAGGAAACTGGTTAAAAGAGGCAATAGAGTAGGACTAAATGGTCCGTTTTCCCAATGGAAAGAGTTATAGTGAAGTGCTTCAGGGAATATACTGGGATGTCTTAACCTATTCATTGATGATGTTGAAAAAGAAGCAGTGAGGGAACTGATCACATTTTTAGATGGCAGAAAAATATTCAACGTAGTTAAAACAGAACAGACTGAGGAACTGTGAAGAACCTTGCCAGACTAGAGAGCCAGGCATGTAAATGACAGATGCAATTCTTTGTGGACAAGTGCAAAGGAATGCACATAGGGAAAAAGAATCCTAACTAGAGGTACCCAATGCTGGGTTCCATATTAAGATTCATCAGCCAGGTAAAGGGTCTTGGTGTCGTCGTAGACAATACTTTGACATTCTCAGTTTGTGGCAGTGGTCAAAAAAGCAAATAGAATGCTAGGAATTATTTGAAAAGAAATAAAGAACAAAACTGAGATGATGCCTCTGCATAGTTTACACCTTGAATATTGTGTGCCATTCTGGTTACCCCATCTCAGAAAAGACATAGCGGACATAGAAAAAAGTACAGAGCAGGGCAACAAACGACAAAGGGGCGTGCAAAAGCTTCCTTATTGTAGAGAGGTTGAACAGGTTAGTGCTCTTCAGCTTGGAGAAGAGGGGATTTTATAAAACCAAGAGGGAGATAGAGCAGATAAATAAGAGGGGGACAGTGCATGAAACAGATTACATTTAAAACAAATTCCAGGAAATATTTTTTTATTCAGTGCACAATTAAGCTAAGGAATTTGTTGCTGGAGGATTGGGGTCAAGACATCATTTTAAAAAGGGTTTGGAGAAATTTCTGGAAGAAATAAATGTCCATAAATAGTTTTTAGCCAGACAGACTTGGGAAGGCCACTGCTCATCTCTGGAGGTGGGCAACAAGAAATGGATCAACTCTCTGGGATCTGCTAGGCACTTCTATTGGCCATCGTCAGATAAGATGCTAGCTCATTGGACCCTTGGTCTGACCCAGCATGGCACTTATATTCTTAAAATAAGTCTCTTAATATTAAAATATTTTACTCATGAGTTCAAAGTCATATTTTGTTTTCTCTCAGCCCAATCAGAACCATGAACTCATTCACAATTGCCTGGGGATTCTTAACAGTGACCATGCTAGGATGGGGGATCCCTCCAGAAGCCTGCAATCATGGGTCTTCAATCTGTCCACTTGGCATCAGCACTGCCTCTGCAGCATCACCGACCTTAGGGACCTGAAAAGCCTGACCCATTAGTGGACCCAGGTCTTTCTGTCTGGCAGATGGCAGCACTGCCATGAGAAAACTGACACTGCAGCATTTTTGCTTTTTCTTAACTCCATGAGTAAAATATTTTTCTAAAAAATGTAAATATCACCATTATGGAATAGAAATGCTTGGTAAAGCTACTGTGAAAATGTTGTATGAAGAGGTGTGGTGTGTTGGAAGTGATTTGCTCCCACACACAGGAATGTCTTTACGAGCTTTGCTTAATTCATGTATTTTAGGTTTGTCCAACTCCCACACGCCAGTGAGACCGCCAAGTACTTCCAGCACGGGTAGCAGAGGCAGGTGAGTGTGGTTTACAGGATGCTGGTAATGCATTTGATTTCCCTCTTCCAATTAAGGAGATATACTCATCTGCTGCTTCAGGATTACTAATCTTCATGTTGAAATATCACCTTAATAGATGTCAGAGGGGGCAATTTTGAAACCCTTGGACCTACAAGCACATTTTGAAATGGATACGCCGCATGGCAACCTGCGGGAATTTCATTTTGAAATCCTTGTGTGCTGTCTACTGACTCTGCCCCTCTGCAGCATGAGCAAATGTAGCCTGGGTACTTCTACCCACTGAGTAGGAGGGCAGTTTTTAGCTCCCAGTTCACCTACATAGTTAGCCAGATAAAATAAGCAACAATCCCAATACGATTTGCGAGAATCTGACCGATGGACAACTGAATTTGACTTTCTTTGGACATCTCTCAGATTTGTGTTGAAGAGAGAAGAGATTTGTTCAGGAAGGCAACATGAATAGTTAGTCCATCTAGTCTAATCTTTCAGGCTCTTGTGGTGATCTTGGAAAAGCAGCGGTCGGAAGTGCATGATGAGGTTAATGAGCGGGATATATAGGAGCCACAAAATGTTACAGTAATAAGACTGTGCCACTATACGACACTCGAGTCAGTTTTTTCCCAGCTAAATGAGAATCGGAAACTTTAAAGTCTGTCTGAAGTCAGAAAATTATCCCTTAAATGATGCTGTGAATAAAGAATTGAAAGATACTGTGGTGCCTTTCTGGTGTAGTGAGTGCCACGTGTAACCTTTTGTGTCCCCAGCTGTGGTTCCAGTGGCAGAGCTGCTGAGAGGAACGTGAGCTTCAAGTCCGACCATGTGAGGGTTAAACAAGAACCAGGCACTGAAGATGATGTGTGCAGCTTTTCTGGAGCTGTGAAACAGGAAAAAACTGAGGATGGCAGACGAAGTGCATGCATGGTAAAGCTTTATTGTATTCGGAGCTTAAACTGTATTTGGGTTTTAATGAAATTTGTTTCGTTTACTACCGTCTTCCACATTCTTGAACACTTTTACTTGGCCATGTTTCTCCTTCGGGCTGCCATCTCAATCAGAATTGGTCTCGGTTAAGGCTACGGTGCTAGTAGCTATTTAAATTTTATTTTATTTTTTAAATATACCTCTCAATTCAAATAAATTGCTTTGCAGTTGCCTATGGTTTTGCCTCATTTTAACCCCTTCCTGTTTAGCCCAACCATTCCACTGACAATCCTCAGCCAGGAAACAGACCATCGCTCACCCCTCATCTTGGCATGTGTGCACCTGAAGTCAAGCTGCTAGGGGTCATGGTTATGTGATGGCTGGATTTCCCCCTCAGCCGCAGTTGATCCTTGGATCCAAAGCCAGGTTTGGAATTGAATCTGGATCTCGCTCCCATGGCAGTCTGCATCACTGCCACTAAGCTGTCAGGTCTGTCCAAATCCAGCACAATTTACTAAGCATGGAATCATGCCCAAATCTTATAGGAATGCTTTAGATCCAAGGGAATGCTATTTTAAACTGTAAAGAAAACCATTCCCTCTATTCGTTGTGAAAAATATTCAGACACACCCAGCAATCACTATTCATTGAAATGTAAACCGGTATACTTGATGTGATGTAAGCATGCCGCTCTCCTAAATTCAGTGCAGAGCAGCAGATTCCATGACTGGACGGTAACTGTGACACTTGCAAAGTGTAACCGCTCTGCTGGTCAGGAGAGAGCCACCCAAAGAATTTCAGCAATAACTTAGTCAAAGCACGAATATTAACTGCTTGCCGTGTCTAGTTTTGGCGGGGATGGAGGAATTGCTTTTGATGTCGTTCCATGACTCTGAGGAAAGTTCTCCCTGTTCTTAGCATGTTCTGATTCTCTCCAGATCTCAGCAAGGTACACAGGACCTTTGCACTGAACGGTGACTGTTAGGCCACACAGATAAGACTGTTATGGGGGAGATGAACCCTCAGGAATATCTAAATATATATATATATTTTTTTTTTTTAAATGAAGTCTGTATAACTCAAGTAGACTATATGATCTTTTGTTTGGCAGTTGCAACTTCACTGTTCAAGAGGTGGTTTATACTATAAGAGGTGATAACGCTGTTCTGGTATAGATTTTATTCTTATGCTCTCTGTTTTAGCTAAGCAGTCCCGAGAGCAGCTTAACGCCTCCTCTCACCGCAAGCTTACACTTGGAAGGGGAGCTGGACACGTCTGGAAGACTTGAAAACCATGTGAAGAAGGAACCAGCAGATGCAAGCGGAAGTTGCAAGCAGCCTGGCCACAGCAATCTCGTAAACGGCAAATCCCCTCTGCGTGGCTCCATTCATCGGTCGCCTCGGGTTGGAGGGGAAGGCAACAACAAAGAGGACGATCCTAACGAAGACTGGTGTGCTGTGTGCCAAAACGGAGGGGATCTTCTATGTTGTGAAAAATGCCCGAAGGTCTTTCATCTCACCTGTCATGTACCCACACTTCTCAGCTTTCCAAGGTACTGTACACACACGCGCGTGATGCAGACTAAATCATTTGTCACATTTAGTTTAGAATAAAATGGAGTGCAAAACTAGCAAACCTTCACCCACCATTCAGTATAGGTCAGCACAAATACCCACCCTGCAAATACTTCAAGCAACTTCGCTAGGGACAACCACGAGTAGCACAGATTAAATGATTGGTTGGTCTTGAGATGGTATCACGCATTTCAGGAACCAATAATTTTTCCTTTGTATTTGATGTTTGTATTGGCACTGATTCTCATGGCTGCTTCTAATCAAATCAAAGGAGAATTTCAGTGACTTTAAAGTGAAATATTTGTATTTGAGTAAGGGGGAGTGTTTTATTACTGGTGCATAGGAAGTAGATTTTTAATGCATAAGAGTGCAGAACTGTTCAGGGATATATTGGTGCAGAGAATTTGGATTAACAGGATCTACGATTCTCTGTAGGTACCCGGATCAGTGCAGACTGCTGGGTTTTGCCTCCCTAGAGAATTTGGATTCTCAGGATCTACGAATGCTGCATTGCTGAGATGTCTGCATATTTTTGCAAGTGCATTAGAAAAGGTCTTCTAGACTGAGGTAGCATATGTGACTAAGCACATGCCTGTGTACTAAAGACTGTTTCTGCGGCTTATCTTTGATAAAATTAGTGTATGAGAGATTGCTATTGTTACTTCCAACTTATGCATCCATTCTTAATGCTGCTCCTGGTTTACCTCTACTGTATGATACAAGCCAAAGATAATTACCATAAGTAATAAAGTGTAGTCAAAATGAGACATGTTAACCATTTCATAAAGGAAACATTCATCCAACAAAATTAATAGCAATTGTATCTGCACTGTATGACATTTCTTTTCTTTCATTTTTCAATAACTTTTCAAGCAAAAAAAATAAATTGAAACCTAGTTCATGATTTGTAAACATCTGCTAATAAAAATCAGTCCAGGAGGGGGTGAAACCCTTATAACTTCAATATACACAAACACCCACGATACATGATTACTTTGATTGTATATAGTATGGATTGGGCACTCTCAAATTTAGACTACCAGTATTATAGTTTAAACCGGACTGTTACATTCATCATCATCAGGTGCTATATTATATTTATAGTGTGGTAAACTAGGGGCTATGATGATACTATGACCAGTTTAAACTGTAATACCGGTAGTCTAAACTTTAGTGTCCTGCCCATACTATATTCAATGTTTGTTTTTGATTACTTAATGTGGATTGCATCGTGGGTGTATGTATACATTGAAGATATAGTAAGCATCTGCAGCATGATATATTAATGAAATTGTGCAACATCTGAAATGCTTGTACTGCATTTGGTATTACACTTACAACATAAAAAGAAACTGCTGCTTGCTTCCATCAAACAATCAAGTTTCCACATCTACACCATTCTACAGGGTCATATCCTGGGGAGCACCATCTTCTAAAATATTCCGTAAATTTGAACTGCCTGATCTCTGGGGAAGCTCAGAGTAGAATATGAACATGAGTGAATCATATTTGGCTATGCTGCTTAATTCTGACCTATCTACCTCCTCCATCTTCTTCAGCATACGCGCCATACATTTTTCATATTCACCTTTCAAGGTTTTAGAAATTTTCTCAAAGCACAAGTTCTCCAAACGTTTTGCAACTTTAAAAGGCTTGGACCACTGCCAGATTTCATTTCCTGGCAAGAACGCTTCGTGCAGTCAGGACCAGCATCCTCCAATTTTCTAAATCTGCCAACCCCACCACAATCCTTCTGACACTTTAGAGTTTGGCTTCAGCTCCATTTGGTTAAGGTTTTTGTTTTTTTTTACAGGGTTTAGATATGGCTTCCCCCAATGCTGCGGCCGCCTTCGGGGCCGTCACAATGTGTGGCCTGGTTGCAGTCATGGTGCAGAGTTTCTCCGATACCATCAACGCCCTCGATGCTGTTGAGATATGGAACTACCATGGAGGCCATCTGGCCCTGGTCATCCCCAAGGCCATCGACTGCCAGGGCTCTTGGGATCCCTTAAGCAGCAGGGGCTTTGGCTTTGCAGTTTATCCAAATTACTAGATACTGTTTAATTTAGAGATATGTTACCTGGAAGTTGAATAGGAAGCCTTGAGAATACATATGTCATGAGGCACTATAGACAAGTTTAGTAGTAGTCATTTTTATGCCTGCTATATGCCCCATTGAGTTCATGGTCAAGGAATACCATCTTTCTAAATATTGCCTAACTGCAAGCAGCATTGATTTATAATTGAAGTTGTAAATTTGCCTTAAATCAGAGGGAATCTTTGCTCAAAGATACTTGTCATGTTGTCTGAACTAAAAAAGAACAATACTTCATCAGATCCACATTATCAGTAGCTATAGCAGTTTTTTTTAAGTAACCTTAAATCCTGATATTTCTGAAAATTTATTTATTTCTGGCAGTAGGGAGGGCACTGAGATTACTGGGTCGCCAATAAAATATCAGTGCGTAAAGCAACTTTGTGGTAGCCATTGCCCAACCTTGTTTTTAATGCTGTTATCATGGTGTATCCTACATACGAACAGTTTCTGTTGCAAATACACAGAACAATTGTGACAAGGGCAGTCCTGTGGTTTTGCCGGATATAATTTAAACTCTCCATTGACAAGTAGGTATGAATTAGCCACTACACATGGGGGTGACATCATCTGATGATACCAATATGGACCATATTGAAGTGGATTAGCCTTTCTGAGTTCTTACCAAATAGTTCCCTTTCAAAATAGTAGAAGTCTCCTTGGTGGCCCTCATCCTCTTTGGGGTTGTAGCTTAGTGTTCCCCCATGATCAGGAGAGAAGGAAATCTATAGGGATTCCTTCAGATCCCCATACCTGGCTGCCTCAGCATATCCATTGTTACTCTTATAGACACATGGTTCACTGAGTCTGTTGATTAGGATATGGCCATCCTTGGCTATAACTTGTTTGGGAAGGACAGAGTACAGAAAAGGCGGCGGAGAGTAGCTCTTTATGACAGAAACCATATATAAGCAACTGAAATGCAAGGGACGTGAGGTAGGGAAAGTATTATGGGCTGTCCTTAAAATAAATAAATAAAAGACGGCGCTTCCTTTTACATCAGTGTGGTCTACAGGCCTCTGACTAAAACAGAAGAACTGGACGGGAGATCTGGTTGAAGACATCCAAAAGGTGGGAAAGAAGGGAGAAGTGTTGCTAGTTTGGAGATTTTAATCTGCTGGATGTGGATTGGAGTATCCCTTACGTGGAATCTACAAGAAGTAGCTAGAGAGTGGATGCTTTTCAAGGGGCTCTTTTCAAACAAATAGTAATGGAACCCATGAGGGAGGGTGTGATACTTGACCTGGTGCTCACACATGGGGATAATGTTTCAAATGTCCAAGTAGGTGCCCACCTGAGCACCACGGATGATCAGAAGGTACGGCTTGATCTAGCAAACAGAATACAGAGACGACACACAAAGACCCAAGTTCTGAATTTCACAAATATACAGACTTTGTCAAAATGGGAATGTTCCTAGAGGAAGAACTGGAAGACTGGGAGAAAATGGGTGAGGTGGAGCAACAGTGGGACAAATTGAAAAGACCTATTACAAGGGCAACAAATCTATTTGTTAGAAATGTAAACAAGAGTAAGAGGAAAGAAACCGGTCTGGTTTTCAAAGGAAGTAGCTGAAAAAATAAAGGCAAAAAGAACAGAATTCAATAAGTATAAAGGATCCCTAAAAGAGGAACACAGAATACCTGGTGAAACTGAGGAAGATGAAGGAAGAAAGAAACCAGGAAAGCATAAGGTCAAGCAGAAGACAGGATTGCCAAAGAGGTAAAGTGAGGTGACAAAACATTTTTCAGATATATCAGAAAAAGAAGGTAGGTCCGAAGTGGTATAGTGAAATTGAAAGGTAACGAAGCACAATTTGTGGAGAGAGATGAAAAAATGGCAGAAATATTAAACAAATCAGTTCAGTGTTCACTAAAGACACTGAAGAAGGACTGTTGCTGGTAAACAAGATCATAAATGTGGGGATAGGGTAGACAAAACTCCATTTATGGAGCAGAATGTAAGGGAAGAGCTAGGCAAACTGAAAGTGGTCAAGGCCATGGGGCTGGATGAGGTACTTCCCAGGATACTGAGGGAGCTCAGATGTGCTGACGGGTCCACTGAAGGATCTGTTCAATAAATCCCTGGAAACCGGAGTGGTGCCACGGGATTGGAGAAGAGCAGTGATGGTTCCACTTCACAAGAGTTGTAGCAGAGAGGAGGCTGTAAACTACAGGCCGGTTAGCCTCACATCATTGCTGCTGAAGGAAAGGATAGTGAACTATCTATAATCTGGTGGGTTGCTGGACCTGAGGCAGCGCGGATTCACCAGGGGAAGGTCCTGTCAGAAAAATCTGACTCTTTTTTGATTGGGTGACAAGATAATTGGATCGAGAGAGAGCACTCTGTGATCTACTTGGATTTCAGCAATTGTTTTGATACGATCCCGCATAGGCTTGTGAAGAAAATGAGTAACTTGGGAATGAGAGCCAAGGTGTTGGCATGGATTACAAATTGGTTGACCGATGGGAAACCAGTTCTGTTCAATATCTTTGAGTGACATTACAGAAGGGATAGAAGGTAAAGTATGTCTATTTACAGATGATACTAAGATCTGCAACAGAGTGGACATGCCTGAAGGAGTAGAGAAAACGAAAAGAGATGTGAGAGCTTAAAGCGTGGTCGAAGACTTGGCAGCTGGGATTCAATGCCAAGAAGTGCAGTGTTATGCATCTGGGATGCAGTAATCCAAAAGAGTATGTGATGGGGGTGAAAGACTGTGCACAGACCAAGAGAGCGATCTTGGGGTGATGGTGGCTGCGGATTGGAAGATGGCGAAGCAATGTGACAAGGCGATAGCTAAAGCCAGAAGAATGCTGGGCTGCTTAGAGAGGAATAACCAGTAAGAAAAGGTGATGATGCCCTTGTACAGGTCCTCAGTGAGGCCTCACCTGGAGTATTGTGTTCATTACAGGAGCCTGTATCTCAAAAAAGGATAGAGATAGAACGGAGGGAGTCCAGAGAAGAGCAATGAAAATGATATAGGGTCTGTATTAGAAGACCTATGAGGAGAGGCTGAAGGATCTGAATGTTATACTATGGAAGAGAGAGGGAGGTGCAGGGGAGATATGATATAGACCTTCAGATATCTAAAAGGCTTCAATGATGGATGGACTTTGAGCCTTTTCCCTTGGAAAGAAAACAGTAGAACTAGGGGTCATGAAATGAAACTCCAGAGGGGATGACTCAGAAAAAGGTCAGGAAATATTTCTTCACAGAGGGTGGTAGAAGCCTGGAATGCCCTTCCGGAAGAGGTGGTGAAAAAGAAAGCATGGGATAAAC
Organism: Rhinatrema bivittatum; assembly: GCF_901001135.1. Classification (NCBI taxonomy): domain Eukaryota; kingdom Metazoa; phylum Chordata; class Amphibia; order Gymnophiona; family Rhinatrematidae; genus Rhinatrema; species Rhinatrema bivittatum. The sequence continues at coordinate 10,597,490 of NC_042626.1, read as the reverse complement.
ACTGTGGATCTCTATAGGCTAGGGGACGGAAATGAGATAAGCAAGCTGGAGGGGGGTAAATTGCTGGTACAGCGGTTACTACCTTTAGAAGAAGGCATAGAGATTACTACCCTTAACCAACAATCTTTGAGACTTTTAATGCAACTACAACATTGCTCCCCACTTAGAAAGCAGGGGGAAAAGAAGAATTAGATTCAAACGACAAAAGAAGGCCCCAACTTTATGGTCTGGGATGATGCACAGACTGCTTCTATGGCCAAGTCCTAAAGGAAACAAAGAAAGCATGCATGGGGGTAACTTGCTGGTGCGGTGGTTACCTCTCTTAATCAGTAGACTTCATATTTTTGATGCAACTCCAACATTGCTCTCTGCTTCAACAGCAGGGGAAAAGGGGTATTGGATTCACACAGTGAGGGCCCCGACTTTTACAGTCTGAGGAACTAAACATGGGGGTATTCTGCACAGAGCAAAAGTTACTACTCTTAAAAGGCATGGGATTATTACTCTTAACAAATAATCCTTGATGCAACTGCAATATCGCTCTCTGCTTCGAAGGAGGGGAGTGGAGGATGGAAGGAAGGAAGAGGAATTGGATTCAGAAACAATCAACACAAGCCATGACTTTTTTTAGTCTGGGGTACTGATGCGCAGACATTAAGGAAAAAAACACAGGACTAATTCTACGACCAAGTCCCTAAGCAAAGCAAGTGAAGCAACACTGACTGATACATGGGGGTAACCTGTACGGCGTGGCAAGTTATTACCATGGGAAGCTTGCTTGCCAGACTGTATGGGACTATTGGTCCTTTTCTGCCATCTTTTCAGTTTCAGAAAGAAGAGGACCTGAGAACAGATGTCTTTGGGTTTTGGTGTCTACAACCTCAAGCGGATTCTGCAGTTATTCCGGTTCACAAGCTTCTGCAGGACCTCCAGATATAGCAGACAACCAACATCACATCTGCCAGTAGCCTGTAAGTTGGATTTAAATACAGAGTCCAAGCTTCCCTAGATTTTTGGGTTCTCCAGCTTCCACCATAGTGCTGAAACATGCTAAGTGAACAACTATCACTCAACATACCTCCTGGGAAGGGCCCAAAGGCATTGGATATGTTTGTGGTGGGTGGGGGCAGAGAGACACTTTTTTAGGGTTCCATGCTGAGTGCCTGGATCGCAAGTCCCCAACTCTGTATGGTACAGCATCTGCATGTATTCATGCTAAAGCCTCTGGATTTAACAGACCCAGAGCAGTGGAGGAATGTGAAGGCACTGCAGCCAGGACTTTGGCTGATTCTGTATAAGCCTGACAGCTCATATGGTTGCGAACAAGTAGTTAGTCTGAGAGGATGTGCATGATCATCTTGTGGATGTGCCCCCCACAGGAGACAGTTTATTCAGTGACAAAGTTCAAGAGATGGTGACTCTGATTTTAAAGAATATGAATCCACCTTGCAGTCCCTATCAGCTGTGGTGGAGGACTAATCAGCCCCTGCCCCAAAGCCAGCATTTCCCTCCAGCGTCCAAAGATACCCTTTCTGCTGTTTTCAGCATATTCGAGCTCCTCCCTCTCTTCAGCTGCAGCTACCTGCATGAGGTCAACAGGCATCAGCCAAAGGCTTGGCAGCAGAGTCAGCTAAAGCTTGGAGCCAGTTTGAGTTTGAGACCCCCCTCCTCATGGGGGAAAGGGCTCAGTCCTTTCTCCTGGAATGTCAGTATATCCCAAAACTGGTGGGTCCTGAAAATTGTAGAGTATGGCTACCTCTTACACTTACATTCCTCTGACTCAACAGCTATTAGTCTTCAGCTGGGATTCTTCTCAGTCAACCCAACTACAATTGGAAGTTGAATCACTTCTTCAGCATAAGGAAACCAAATTTGTTGTCCAGGAATGTGGCTAAGGATTCTGACCAAGTATTTCCTGATCTTTCCAGAAGTCAGGAGTGGGGAGAATCCTAAGACTTATACTGGACTTGCCGAAACCGAACAAGTTGTTGGTGTGAGAGAGGTTCAAGATGAACTCCTTCCAGAAGATTCTCCCTTTCATTCAATCGAAGGATTGGATGTGCGTTCTGGATCTTAACATTTAATGCACACATCCCCCTTCACCTTGCCATTGAAAGCGCCACACCTGAGGGGAAATGAGAACACTACCAATACAAGTGCTATACTGTGGCCCCCAACAAGTGTTGTCTGTGTTCCACATTTATCAAGCTATTGTGCTGTGTACTCCATCCACTAATGGCTTCTTCACTCTTTGGACTGTAAGTGTCCTGGTGAATTACCTAAACGGACTCCCCACCATCAAGCTTCTCAGCTATTTGTGTCCTTTGATCCAATAGATTGGGAAGGGCTCTGTATAATTGGATAGCTGACTGTTATGTGCTGGCTGGCTTACAGATTAGAGACTGTCAAGGTTTATCAAGTGAGAGCAATAGCTACTTTTAGTGGCTTCTCTCAGGACCACTTATTTTGCAAGTGAGTTGTTTTTGTTTTCCTCTCCACACGAATAAGATACTTTTGAAAAGATGTTTTGTTTTGTGATTTATACATTTGCTTGTATCCCTGATGGCAGACAGCCAAAACATAGCCATATCAGGTGTTTGACTGTTACGTATGTAGTTATTCTGTGATTAAAGGACCTTGTTACATAAATTTGTTTTATAATTTATATATTGTCTGCCTTTATTTTTACAATTATTTATTCTTGATCTTTTTATTGCATCTACCACTTTCCTCTTACTTTTGAAGATATTTACAAAACTTCTACTTGGTCATCTGTACGCATCTTCATGTCCTGAAGAGACAAGCAGAGCAAGCAGTTTTGCACAGCCTGTTCACCCAGTAGTCCATTCTCCACTGTCTCTTAAGTGCTGCTGCTGTACAACCTTCAGCTTGGGACTCTCCTCATGTAATGACTAATTCATATCTGCTTGTTGACAGAGAAAGAAGTTTGCTTACCTGTAAACAGGGTTGTCTGTAGACACAGATTAATTAGCCATTCTTAATATCCACCTGTTTCTTTGGACAGTCGATTGGCTTAAGCTCTGGAAGAGACTGAGAGGCTCACAAGGCAGGGTCTGCGTGCGGGAACTCCTGTGCATGCTTAGTAAAGTCTTAACTGAGCTCTGAGAGCTGGGTCCATGTTGGCGCTGCTGGATGATGTCACCCCACATGTAACGGCTAATTCATCCTGCTGGCTATGGAGAACCCAGTTTACAGGTAAGCAAATTTGCTTTCTTCATATGTATAGCTATTTACCAATACTATTGTAGAGGGCTTTAATCCAGGTTAGCGAATATCTACATTAAGGAACTGCCCTTAGGTGGTTCCAATCTTTTCTGTCCAACAGAACTCAATCTGTTATGTGGGTCAACAAACAGACCACTCCTAAAAGCCTCATTTGTGGAGTACCTCGGAGCTCTCTATTCTTTCCCAGATTCCCTTCAATATCTACATCCATCCTATCTGTTACCTGATTCTATCCTTCAACATTGAATGTCACCTGTATGCAGATGATATCCAGCTTTGCATTAAACTCTGATTTAACCAATCCTCTCCCATCAGTCTCAACAACTGCCTTGACAGCAGTAGTCCAAAGGCTCAACACCCATAAACTCAAACTTAACACCTCCAAATCTGGTTAAATTGACAAGGTCACTCCCTACAGTCCATTCCCTCCCTATCAGGCACACTCCTCCAGCTCAGACTTAATCCTAACCTCACTATGGAAACCCACATCTCTAAAGTAGTGAGAACTTTCTTTATGTATTTTTGCTAGATCCAGCAACTACGCTATTGTTCAATCAGCACAGCCTTGTATCGGTTATCCATGTATAAATATCTAGTATTAGGTTACTGTAACTGTCTTCTGAATGGTATCCCCAGACCTGTTTGAAATGACTACAACTCATGGTGGCCAGAATCCTGGAAGGGGCCAAACCGCCAGGTCACATAATACCCATCTTCTATAGACTATATTGGCTACTGATTGAAACCAGGATTAAATTTGAAACCCTCTGCTTTGTCTTCAGATGTGTGAACAAACAGGCCCTGGAGTATCTCACTTGTCTCCTTGCCTTCTGCACCCTGGCTAGAGAATTCCAATTCTCACAAAAGGCCCATCTTTCCCTCCCACCCCTGACTTCTGCCAAATTGAACTGCAAAAGACTGAGCCTTCAGCTGCTATGCCCTCAAGATTTGGGATGAGATCCCTTTACCTGTCCACCAGGAACCCAATTACCTCGCTTTCCAGAAAAAAAGCCAAGGCTTGACTATTCAACCAGGCTTTGCCCCAGCTGGCTCATTAGGAATATTCAAGTTTTTCCCACACTTGGTCCTTATGCCATAGAATGGCACTTAGTGTTAACTCCGTTAACCATGTTATACCTGTCTGTCTTAATTTCTGTAGTCCATTTTGAGACCATTCCTGGCAAGAAGCAGATTATTAAAGGATCATAAACCAATATTCCCAAGATTCTGATTGTTGAGGATAAGTAAGTAGGGCCACTCCACCTGATCAAATATTTTTTTAGCATCTAGTGATATTAACAGAACATCTTTCTCCTTATGAAGAGCATGTATATTATTGACAAACTCCTCTGACATTCTTAGCAATCTGTCTCCCTTGAACAAAGCCCATTCAGTCTGGATGTACAATCTGTGGGATCATGACTTCCATCCTTCTTGCAAGAATCTTAGCTAGCATTATTAAACTGTGTTAAAATATTATCGGGTGATAACTGGCACGCGAGTCCTTGAAATAGCTGTATACATCGTATCTGCCATTACACCAATTTGGAGTAGGTTATTAAATACTCCTAAGAGAGGTGCATAGTTCAATAATCAAATGGAAACCCATCAGATCCATCTGCCTTCCCAAGTACTAAGCTCTTTATTGCCCAGTTTATCTCTTCCATGTTGCTTAACTCTTCAGCCTTTCTATTGTGTAATTTTCGGCATACTGGATGACAAGGGGTCATGGAATGAAGGTGAAAGGGGTTAGTCTCAAGAGTAATCTTAGGAAATATTTCTTTACAGTGAAGATGGTGGGAGCATGGAACAGGCCTCCCTGTGGAAGTGGTGAAGACGAAAATGGTATCTGACTTCAAGAAAGCACAGGAGAAATGCAGGGGACGTCTGAGAGTGTTGGGAATTGTAAGAGCTAGAGAAATTAGAGGGATGGGCAGACTAAATGGGCCAAATGGTCTTTTTCTGCCGTCATGTTTCTATGCTTTTAAGACAAATGGTAAAACACAGGATACCTGGCATCATTTCAGTAATCTTGAGTCTGCATATATATCATTGACTGACCTTAAGGATGAACAGGGCATCCCCTCTTCATATAATTGCTTGTGAATCTTCTGCCTCCAGGAGGAACATCTGGTGATTCTTTTTCTGACCTATGAATGTGTTCTGAAAGTGTCTCTCTCATGTTTAGCGGCGACTGGATCTGTACGTTCTGCAGAGATCTCAGCAAGCCTGAAGTGGAATATGATTGTGACAACTCTCAGCACAGCAAGAAAGGGAAAACCGTGCAGGGTTTAAACCCAGTGGACCAAAGGGTATGTGGAAAGCGCTGAGAGATCTGCCCGTCGTGCTGTGGGAGGCTGCGCATCTGGGACACTTCCAGTGCATTGGAAAGGGCTTTCAGTATCGTATTGTTTTGAGGAGGTCAAAGGCCAAAATAAGCTCAGTTGGGCTTGATGGGGCTATTGGAGTAACGACTCCTCCATGCCTTCAAACAGTGGCCCATTATTTTCCATAGAGAGAAACAAAGTAGCATGGGTACCATGCTAGGCCACCTGAGTACCTGGAAATATTTTGAAAGCTCATGAGCAGTATTCTAATTTAATTTGCTTATTGAGATATGATTGAGGTACATCTGCCTTTTAATTATTTTGGATGCCATTACTGTCAGGAGGGGGACGTAGGGGGAAGGAGCTGGTGTTGGGTTAGGTAGTGGTAAGTTATATGCTCATCTACCAAGTGGTAGAAAACCAGTGTCTCAATCTGGGCAGGCCGGGTGAGTCAGTTGGTCTTTTATCTGCTGTTGTTTACTATGTTAACTCTGTCAAATAATTTAATAAAGTTGCATGTGTTCCTAAGTTTGCAATTGTGCCTCAAACCTGGTCTAAGAGCAGGCATTTTTAAAAACACATGCCAAGCTTAGAAAAACTCATTCAAAGAACTTTTCTCTTCTCTTTTAAAGAAATGTGAGCGCCTTCTGCTTTACCTCTACTGCCATGAACTAAGCATTGAGTTTCAGGAACCAGTACCAGCCACGGTAAGTGTTTTATTTTGTGCTGTCCCCTCTTACCCCCATTCTCCGTTGTCTGCTCTGCAGCGCACTTGGCAAAAAAAATAAAAACTACAAATATGGTGGTTGCAGCCTAAAAGTTAATAGCCACAGGTGCATGGTGGTGGTCTCACAATGGAAAAAATGCTAATGAGCCATCACTTTCCCATAGCCGAGCAAGCTGTCTGATATACAGCGGTCGGAGCACTTTGGAGCATGGTGGCTTTTTTTTTATTTTAGTGTTGGATCAGATTTTCTGGCTGAATTTGGGGATTAGAGAGTGGGATGCAGGAGCTGGAGTGCCCCTGCTTTAGCAGGAGGCCTGTGGTCTCCCTCTTCCACTACTACTTTTTATGCCCTGGACCCACTCAGTGATTCGCAAGGGCACTCAAAACATCTGTCCAGCTCTTGCATCCCACTCTGTAATCCACAAATTCAGCCATAAAATCTGATCCAACGCCAAAAGAAAACACCACCTTGAAGAAAAAATACAGATACCCCAAAGTGCTCAGACCGCTGTATACCAGATGGCTCGCCCTGCTGTGGGAACGTGCCATTTTTCCATTGTGACACCACTGCCATCCACGTGTGGCTGCTGTTAACTGTTAGGATGCATCACCCTTATTTGAAGTTTTTATATATATATATATATATATATATATATATATATATTTTATTTTTTTTTTTTTTTGTAAAGAGAACAGTTTCAGAAAAATCATCCGTACTATAGTAAATATTAGGCAGCCCTTCAGAATTCTGCAGTGCTACTTCTCAGTCCAGAAGTGGAGACCGTTCAGCAAACCCTGATTGTATACACTTAGAGAAGATAAGGCCATCGCGGAAAGATTAAATGATTTCTTTTCTTCTGTGTTTACTGAAGAGGATGTTGGGGAGATACCAGTACTGGAGAAGGTTTTCATGGGTAATGATTCAGATGGACTGAACCAAATCACAGTGAAGCTTGAAGATGTGGTAGGCCTGATTGACAAACTGAAGAGTAGTAAATCACCTGGACCAGATGGTATACACCCCAGGGTTCTGAAGGAACTAAAAAATGAAATTTCAGACCTATTAGTAAAGATTTGTAACCTATCATTAAAATCATCCATTGTACCTGACAACTGGAGGATAGCAAATGTAACCCCAATATTTAAAAAGGGCTCCAGGGGCGATCCAGGAAACTACAGACCGGTTAGCCTGACTTCAGTGCCAGGAAAAATAGTAGAAAGTGTTCTAAACATCAAAATCACAGAACATATAGAAAGACATGGTTTAATGGAACAAAGTCAGCATGGCTTTACCCAGGGCAAGTCTTGCCTCACAAATCTGCTTCACTTTTTTGAAGGAGTTAATAAACATGTGGATAAAGGTGACCCGGTAGATGTAGTGTACTTGGATTTTCAGAAGGCGTTTGACAAAGTTCCTCATGAGAGGCTTCTAGGAAAAGTAAAAAGTCATGGGATAGGTGGCGATGTCCTTTCGTGGATTGCAAACTGACTAAAAGACAGGAAACAGAGAGTAGGATTAAATGGTCAATTTTCTCAGTGGAAGGGAGTGGGCAATGGAGTGCCTCAGGGATCTGTATTGGGATCCTTGCGTTTCAATATATTTATAAATGATCTGGAAAGAAATACGACGAGTGAGGTAATCAAATTTGCAGATGTTACAAAATTGTTCAGATTAGTTAAATCACAAGCAGATTGTGATAAATTGCAGGAAGACCTTGTGAGACTGGAAAATAGGGCATCCAAATGGCAGATGAAATTTAATGTGGATAAGTGCAAGGTGATGCATATAGGGAAAAATAACCCATGCTATAGTTACACAATGTTAGGTTCCATATTAGGTGCTACAACCCAAGAAAGAGATCTAGGTGTCATAGTGGATAACACATTGAAATCGTCGGTTCAGTGTGCTGCGGCAGTCAAAAAAGCAAACAGAATGTTGGGAATTATTAGAAAGGGAATGGTGAATAAAACGGAAAATGTCATAATGCCTCTGTATCGCTCCATGGTGAGACCGCACCTTGAATACTGTGTACAATTCTGGTCGCTGCATCTCAAAAAAGATATAATTGCAATGGAGAAGGTACGGAATGGAACCGCTCCCCTATGAGGAAAGGCTGAAAGGTTAGGACTTTTCAGCTTGGAGAAGAGACGGCTGAGGGGGGATATGATAGAGGTGTTTAAAATCATGAGAGGTCTAGAACGGGTAGATGTGAATCGGTTATTTACTCTTTCGGATAATAGAAGGACTAGGGGGCACTCCATGAAGTTAGCATGTGTCACATTTAAAACTAATCGGAGAAAGTTCTTTTTCACTCAACGCACAATTAAACTCTGGAATTTGTTGCCAGAGGATGTGGTTAGTGCAGTTAGTATAGCTGCGTTTAAAAAAGGATTGGATAAGTTCTTGGAGGAGAAGTCCATTACCTGATATTAATCAAGTTTACTTGGGGAATAGCCACTGCTATTACTGGCATGAGTAGCATGGGATATACTTAGTTTTTGGGTACTTGCCAGGTACTTATGGCCTGGATTGGCCACTGTTGGAAACAGGATGCTGGGCTTGATGGACCCTTGGTCTGACCCAGTTTGCCATGTTCTTATGTTCAGGACACATAAGAGAAATTAGTCTGTATCGTGTTAATATAAGGTACTTCCCTTGCCTTCAGACTTAGGAAAGGGTAAATCTGTTTCCTCCTTTACTGACAGTCATAGGGGGAGGGAGAGGGAGGTGATTGGCTCCTTGTGTTTTTTTTTATTAAACTTGTAATATGTTTGAGCTTTTATTTTTTATTTCCAATTCCAGGCAGGAATGTGAGAGAAGGAAGCTTGTGGCTTCCTTTTCCGCATAAATGCACAGTTTCTATTTCCTCCTCTAACCATGTCATGTGGGTGTTGAAAACATGCAGAACTTAACTGTGCTTTCAGCTTCTTGCTGCCTGTGCAAATATTTTGGTATTCAAAGAAAATTACAGATGTTGTGCTTGATTTTAACAAGTGCGGTGACTGTAGCTGAATAATTATTCCCCTTTTCAGAGATGGTTGTAATCTGCTCTTCCTTCCATTTGTTCACATGCGCTCTTTGGTCGGCTGCTGCAGTGGGCATGTTGGTATCATTGAAATAACTTATTTTCTGTAGCTGTGCGAATAACCAGCAGAAGGACGTTTCACTTTAGTTTTGCAGTGACAGGCGTATTTTTCTTTTAAATCCCTCTTGCAGATACCAAATTACTACAAAATCATAAAAAAGCCCATGGATCTCTCAACTGTAAAGAAAAAGCTCCAGAAGAAGCATTCGCAGCACTATCAAGCACCCGAGGACTTTGTCGCCGACGTCCGGCTTATTTTTAAGAACTGTGAAAGGTTCAATGAAGTATGTTAGCCTTTCCTCTTCTCATTCGTTAAGTCTCTCTGGTGCTGCTCTTGATCTTTTTCCACACACACTCTGCCTCCCCCCCCCCCCCCACCACCACCGGCTTCTCTTGCTTCCAGATGGAAACAGATGTGGAAAGCACTGCTCGTGCTCTTCAAATTGTCTTCATTAAAGAGGCATTTCAATCTGCTCCACGCAGAAAATCTTGACCAGGCCAAAATGCTGCCCAAGGAATGTTTCTCACTAAAGTATACGAGACTGCATTCCCAAATGGAAAAAGAACTTTTTAAATTTTACTCTGCACTTGGGGTCTTTTACCCGAGTGTACGCGATCTGCCATCCTCTTCTTTGCCAGGAGTGTGTCCGATAGCGGCAGCTTGCGTGACAAAGCTCTAGGGCTTTGGATTATCACCAGAGAGAGGCATTTTCTTGGTGTTTGCTGAGCCTTGGTGCTGAATTTTAGCACTATATGCATTCATGCAGTACTTAAAATAAGCCAGATTTTTGGTTCGGGTTAAAATGCCTCTGAGCACTTTGGGTATAGAAGTACATTAAAATGGGATAATTCCCCAGATTATGTTCATGCAATAAAGAGTTTAAATTATTTGCAAATGCAGTTGCCTTTGGTTAAGCCTAGCTTTATTGACACTTCTAGGGGTGCATGTGCGTAACACCGAGCAGTCCTGCAGCATTTATTATCTGAATGTGTCTTTATCCCGATGTGCATGGAATAATCAGTCTGTAGGGACTGCATCAGGAGGAGCCTGTAAATACTTGGTGTGCCCTCCTCTTTGCTTGAATGCCACCTTTCTATAAACATGAAGGAATACTACAACAAATGTCAGTATTACATGCAAATGTAATACTTCTGAAGAGCTAATATCCCCTCTGGGAAGAATCATGTGTTGTGGGATATTCGAGTTCCCAGCAGAGCTAGAAGTTGTGCTGTCAAAGAACTATAAAACTTTTGTAATAAAAAAAAAATACACACACAATCCCACAGAGCCAGCACACAGTTGAGATAAAATCTGTTGAATTAAAGGCATGATTTACCCAATAATGCGAATCTTGTTGGGCTGAGGAAGGTTCTTAATAGCTGCTGTTACACAGTATGCAAGTTATATTGGTAGCTGCTCATATTTTGATATCTTGAGGTTTCTGAACCAATCAAGTTCAGATGTAAAGCAGAATACATTTGCAGTTCTCGGTGACACACATGCATTATGATTTAATTTTAGACTATAAATTATGGTTTGTCTGTTATGCTTCATTGATCATCTATAGTAGTGAGACCTATGACAGCTAATGAGCATTAGATATTTCCATAACTGCGTGGAACTGTGATCCTGAACTTTGAATTAATACCAGGCAAATCACAGGATTTAAATAAACTGAAGTTGTTCAGCTTCTTAACTAGACCACAGGTCCTACTATTGCTGCTGTCAGAGTTTTTGAAATCTCTTTACAGTTTAGACTTCATCAAATAACCTGTACTTCCTACCAGCTTCTTTTTTGAAGGCAAACGAGTTTAGCTTCCACCATCATGGAACCAGGATACGTTTTCCCAAAGTAGAATAGTTTTTGGTTCAACAAGTTTCATAGACCAGAGATTGCAAATTCAAGTAACAATTTCTTTATTCCACATGTACTAGGTTTTGCATGCCAAGCAAGAACAATGTTCTCTTAAGGAGAAGGCTCGTCAGTGTGGTCACTAGGACTGATCAGCCATTGCATTAAAGCAAAGCATTGCCTGGGCCATAGAGTGGCGAGACTCCCTGCTCCTGAATAACTATATCTGCCCTCCAGTCAATGGCGTATACTTAACATGACAATTAACGCCAGCATTCGGAGCTCCGCCACCAGGGAGTTGGTCTGTTATGTCTTTAGAATGGCACCTGGAAGCCAGGAGAGCAGAAAGGATTGTAAGCAAAGTTATTAAAAAAAAAACAAAAACATACTGCTGGTGTTTTTATTACAATGCCTTACTTAGAACACCACCAAATCTTTTTTTTTTTTTTTTTTTTTTTACATATCTGATGGAGGCGATAGAACAAGAAAATCTAAACACTGAATATTGTCAGTTGGCGAGTCAAAAACCACATGCCCTGCAGGGGTGGCAATATGAATTTCATTACAGTTGAAACAAAAAATAATCCGGTCATAACTCATTTTTCCCGGTATGGCCGAGTCTTGTCATACAACCTTATGCAGTCTCCTGGCTTCAGAAAAATTATAACTTCATTTTTTTGACTCTGGTATCCTTTTTAGATGATGAAAGTTGTTCAAGTTTATGCAGAAACACAAGAGATTAATTTGAAGGTAAGCCTTTCGGACCATGCAAACTTGGTGAAGGGATGTGCATCACCAGCAGGTGAATATGTACCTATGCTTTGCTTACAGGCTGACTCGGAGGTAGCGCAGGCTGGGAAGGCAGTTGCACTGTACTTTGAAGATAAACTTCCTGAGATCTACCCGGACAGGATCTTCCAGCCTTTACCGGAGTTTGAGCACGAAGAAGACGACGGGGAAATAACGGAGGATTCAGATGAAGACTTTGTCCAACCACGTAGAAAGCGCCTAAAATCGGACGAGAGACCGGTGCATATAAAGTAACCTGACAAAGATGAACCGAAATTTAATTGTAAAAATAAAGAAAATAGCAGCAAAGGCTTACTTAAGTGTTTCTGGAATATTATCATGCCTCTGGTGGTCATCTGCTGGAAGAAGCTGATAGCTTTTAGACAGTATTAGACTTCAAAAAAAAAAAAAACAAGTTTGTACAGAAAACCACATTCTCTTAAAAAAGACAGTTTTATTGTAATTCAGTTTTTTTAAAAGAAATTTTTGATTCTTTGTTCCTTTGCTGAATCGTCTGCTCCTTCTCCACCCCCATTCTGACGGTGTAGAGATTTGTGAATATTGATTAGCGAGAGGATGCTTTGATTTGGTATCGAATACTGTTTGTAGTACACATAAAAGGAGTGGACTCTGTAGTTGTGCAGCTTGGTAATTGATTTGTATATTTTTTTTTTCCTACAAGACTGGACCAGCAACATGCAGTCACTGTATCTGTCCCTTTTATACACTGGACTGCAGTGTATTTCAGCTGCAAGAAAAGAACACTGCTGGAAGCTTGCCCTGGCATGAATTTATATGTTGAATTATTGTAACTCCTTGAATTCTGTTTGTTTTATTGACTGATATTGGGAATAAGTTGTCCAACCCCCCCCCCCCCCCCACCTTGGTTAAACTGTTCAGGTTCTGAGTCCCTTGTTCCTTTAATGCCTCGTATATGGAACATGTCCAGTGATGACTCTTAAAGGAAACTTTTGTTTCTCCTGGGTTGAAGGCATTGTGAACGACTCTGTACGCACTACAAATTGCTCATGACCAGACCTATCCGCACTTAGGGATGGAGACCTACACGCAGGCTCTGATGTATCCGGGGGGGGGGGGGGGTTGGTCTTTTTTCCTCCTCCTGTATCCATGGGGAACAACCTGTGATAACTCCGGCCCATACAGGGTTGGAGGGAAAAACCGATAAGGAATTCACCAGTGACATTTGTAGGCTTCGTCTCCTACTCCTCTAAGAATGAGGGCGTCTTGGTTTCACCGTCAGTTCTTAGTCTTTTCTACTTGCTGAAATTGAAGATGAGCTGGTTCCAATCCAGTCTTCCCTAATAGATCTTTTTTTTTTTTTTGATAGACCACTGTTCGCAAACAGTCTATTACCAAATGTGTAAGATTTCCTATATTCACTGTGTCTTATTTGTAAATAGCAAGCTGAACACTTCTGCAGCTCGGCAACATTTGCTGGGCTGCTTTTAAGCTAATCTGTATTCTTACTAATGTTTTTGTTGGATTGATTTGTAAAATCATTTTGTCTGTTTCTAACATTACATTCAATATTTTTGAGGTTTTATCTTATTTTAAGAGAAGTGACTTGAAGGTCTCTTCCGAAGCAGCTTATGACTTGTTAGAAACCCGTGTAGGATCCCGGGTGCTTTGTTTCTCCATGATCTGGCACACTTGAATGAACTCAACTCTTCTTAGAATAAAACTGAGGACTGCCCAGCTGGGGTAGCCATGTTAGTGCAGACAACGGTGACCAAAACACACGAGCTTTGCAGTTTCCTCCAGGACACCACAGGTTGGTGGCTAAGTCACTTGCCTTGTCTCGTTTCTCTTTCAGCATCAGCAATTCAGAATACAAAATAAAACACATTAACATCAAAAGAAAAAGAGGAAACCCAGAATCATAGTAGAAGTTGTGTTAATTCACGGTAGTGATAGAAATTAGATTCTGAAGTTATCTTTAAGTATGCTATTTTAGGCTATTTTGTGTGCACCAAGAGAAAATGTTATGTACTTGTGTAACAAATTTGAATGTGGTTGTAATCTGTGGCTATGAATTATTTGACACATTACCTTAAAGATTACATTTAAGCCAAGAGGTCAAACAGTGGTCCCACAGTTTTCATAGTGCCCTGTGTGCCCAAATAACCCAGATCGAGGAGAGAATGGGGGGAAGTGGGTGTTAGAGTGAATGACCCTGTTGCGTGCCTGAGATTTCAATCTGGATTGTGATCTGAATGTTCTTTATTCACACCTGCTTTGTAGAAATTACACAAGACAGAACTTGAACTTTGCTTTCATATTCTACTACTTAATCTTCCTCAGTTTATTTGACCAATGTACCTTGTATGTACTGTACATTAAAGAAAACAAAAAAAAACTTTACTGGGGCAAGAAGGGACGATATTGTGAATATTCTGTCTGCTAATAGAGGCCAGGCATTTTGAATTAAATCATTTAATGTGACTTTTTAACATTTTTGCTACTTAAGCACTTCAGGTATTCCAAAATAGTCCACACCCAGCAGCAGTTCTGCAAACTTGTTTCACGTACATACATACATTTTGGTTCTAATATCGTGCTCTGATCAGCATAATTCGTTAACTAGAAAACAAAAATAAACTTTTTTTTTTCCTATTTTCTGACTTCTTAAGATGAGCGTAGTTAGTGCTCAGGTTTTTTAAGTAAATGAAGACATCTTCAGTACTGCTCATTCAGGAATTAGCATACCTTCCTGACAGAGCCTAGGTACAAAATCTAACCAAGACCTGAAGCATGGCATTAGCAGAGGAATTTTAACAATTATGGATGTGCAGCTGTCATGAACAATGCATACCTTTCTTCCAAAACCAATGTGAAACAGGTGAATATAAAGAGACCTTAGATTAGAGTGAAGAAACAGCGGGAAAGGGTAATGTTTCAGATTGGAAGAAATCAAACCCTTAAAAACTGCAATAAAAAGGGGATTACCTTTCTTATACAGCCATACTAAAACGGGTTTATCCAAATACGCCACAGGCAGGCCAACTTTCATTCCACGCTGCATGCTATTCACTAATTATCCCTAAATATAACTAAAGAACATCAGCCTAGTCTGTACTGGACTGCTGTTCAACTCTTCTAAAAGCCAAGGCCCCTATCTTCCTCTCAAGTCATTTTTAGTAAATCTTTATACTTGCCCTTTCTCTGTTTGTGTGCTCAATTAATTTGCAAAGTTTATTCTTTGTAATGGTTTAATTCCATATAATAGCTTAACATGTGCTAGACTGCCTTTAGGGAAAACTCTTTACCTTTTGGCATTGACATTTTGGCCACCAGGGCTGTCTCCGGCAACTACCCTGGACACCAAGCCTGGTGGGGCGCCATGTGGCCTTTTGAGTCAGTTTGTGGGTATACAAGCCCAGTAGGGCAAGGGGGGTCCCACGGAAAGCAATCTTGTCTCACAGGTGCCCTGCAGGCCAGAGTTAAGATGTGATAGTGTTGTCGTGCTTTCCATCTCTTATCTTTTCTTCAAATACATGTTTCACAATACTTGTTACCATACAGCTGTAAAATATTTTTGTAAGAAAACATTGCATGCAGGGATTCAATTGTAGTTTCTTAAAATGTGAAAACCAGTATAAAAAATCCTATTGTTTTGTTTATTTTTGTCAGCTATTGCACCAGTATGATAACTAGATAGATCCTTTTACCTCCTCTGATAGCAAATTTTGCTTTGTGGTCTCTGCTCTTAATTACACCCCATTCTTAGTTATTTCCTGTAAATAAATGAGAAAATCATCTTGAAAAATATCTATGTATGTCAATGGTGCATATCAATTTCATTTGGGAAAGCTTCATTTTCCATCATATTTGACACTGGAAAAGACAATAGCTGTACTGGTTTGTGTTTACCTCTTCCATCCTATAAACCTAAATATGCCCTGAAATATAAGATTAAAGAAAAGTTGCTAGTGTTATGCACTTGTTTTAGCCATGAATTGGATGGTTGGTTGTGATTATATTAATTCTGTGGAGACGAACAGTTCACTGAATAAGTGAGTCAAAGGATCATGTTTGGGGTCCAACGTAAACTTGTTCTAGGACCCCCCCCCCCCTCAAATCTGTCCTGAAAATGTTTAGCAGTATCAGCGATCCCAATAGACTTTTGAGAACGTAATTTTGTCTTTCCTGTAATTTCATGAAAGTCACAGTAGTTTTTTTCATTTGACCTAAATATTTGTGTGTGATTTTAGAAACCTACATAGTTTGACCACAGCACACTTTGTAAAATGAAATCTACTTAGAAGAAGCGGGGGTAGTCTGCGAGCAAGCATGAGAAAAGCACATGGAAAGCTCCGATTCTTTTTCTGGCCCAGACGTTTTCTCCTGTTGGGGCTTCCAGCTCAGTTTCAGCCAGTCTGCACTGGGATTGTGGTGCTCAGATTTGAATGACTGCTTGGGTTCCCACTTCCCATCTAGCCCCGCGTTGCACTCACAGTCTTTGCTCAAGGGGCCACAGACAGCGTCTTCATCTGGAATCTGGCTGACATTCCCGCTCAGCCTCAGCTGGTCCTTGCATCAAAAACTAGGGTTTCAAACACAGCCCAGCAAGCAGAAAAGAGCGAGCTACAGTTGTAACTGGGATTTGATATCAAATCTGTAGTATAATTACAGTGTTCATTCCAGACTGCTGTGTTGGTTAGGTAATGGTGTATTTTTGCAATATTCTGAAAGGATCTACAGATTATCTTGGTTATTAGCACATCTGGCTTTGGTTTCTGACCTTTTTAACATACAATCCCATTTTATGTTATAAATGGTTCCAGTATTTTTAATAAGTAATCCAAAGACACAAGGTTTAATTTCTTGAAATAGAAGCTAAAAGTGTAAGCTCTGTGAGAGGGAAAAGGTCCATTTACCTCAGCAGGTATTCTGTCGTGTGATTAGTGTTACGCCAGCTGAAGAGATTCAGGCCTGTTAACTCTCAAAGGCTCCTGAAATGAAGTGAGCCTGGCTTCTGGTCCTGAAGTGGCGTGGAAACTGTCTACAAATACATACATTTGTTTTCAGAAGTAGGCTTTGCTCGTATTATAAATAACCTGTACATGCCAGGTTGCATAAACTGCTGTATGACAAGGCACTGCTGTAAAGGGCAAGCATCTTAGTGAACCCAGATTTAACCATTTGTCGTCTTCACTGTCATTTAAGTAGCTCCTTCTAGCAGTGCTGTTGGCCTGCATTTTCTCCCAAGTTTTTCATATGGTGTAAGATCTGCTTTTTCAACCTGTTTTTGTTTCTTCAAAGATTTCTCCATCCAAGAAGCGATAAAACTGCCCAGCGTTTGCGTAAGTGACTTAGCATTTGAACTCTTTCATTTGGAAAATTATATGCACCTTGCCAAACCAAACTTTTTAAAAGATAAAAAAGTGTGCAGGAACTGTCATTCTAGTGTGTAGCATTTGATTTAAAAATTAGGGAAGTGTTAAAGATGGGAGTTTTTTTTACGTAGGTGTTCCGGTAGGTGATGGAGGTAGTGATTTTTTTTGTAATTTATGTACCATGGTTTGCATAGACACATCTCCAATGTTACATACAGTGTGTTGATACTATTTCTTTAACTGTCAAAAATGCATGTAACCCTTCTGTCGCAGGTCCCCCTGTTGGCTTAGTACTCCTTTGTTTTAAATTGAATTATTTAATATACAGCACAGAGTTGTCTCCCCACTCCTTTCTCTTGTGTTTCAGTAGCCAGTCTTAACACCTTGGCGCTATGGTTTTGACTCACTGGGAGTTTGGGGCCATGATCTCTCTAGCAATAGGTTGTAATTTTACAAATGAAAGCTGCATGTCTGCATCTTTTAATTGTCCAAACGCGGAGGCATTTATGAATTCAAAATATATGTAAACATTTGTGCAATTAAAAAAAAGCCTCCTGTCAGCATCCACACGGAAGGTTTGGGACAGGCTGATCCACCACATCCATTATCTGAAGTAGCAGAGCTAGCTTTGCTCATCCTTCAGTAGGATTCTGCTGTTTCTGTGGGATTGTATTCTTCCAGTAATTCGATTTCATTTCTTAAAGCAAGGTTCCACTTTCTGATGTTTCTGCTCCAATTTCCTTTTTTTGGGGGGGGGGGGGGGAGGGATTTTTTTTTTTTTTTTGCTTGTGTGTAATAAGGCGCTTTTTTTTCCTTTTTTCATGGTTATTTAATACATTAGCTGCCTGTAAATATTTCTTGTTAAAATGCTCTGGAATGTGTCGTAGGAGTTGTACTAGATCAGTTTAAAGCATTGTTTGGAAACCACTTTGTTTTTGGTTATTTCTATTAAATTTAGAAAAATTAAAAGCATTGAAAGATTGAGTTTATTTCCTTTCGCAAATGCGTGGAAAGATTACTATTGTGGAGTAGTTGGCAAAAGGTGTATGCTAGCTTGTATAAACAAAGGCAACTGAGGCAGTTGGTGTCTTACCTCTGTTCTTGTTAGTTATTTTTTGTAGTTTCTTTAAATAAAAAGTAGGCCCCATTTTATTATTAAAAGCTCCCTGATGTCCCTTTGTTTATTTTCACTCTTTAACTGCTCATGCTGTGTTTACTGTATTTATTTTAACCCAGGGCTCCCCAAAGCTGTCCTGTCTTTGTGGACCTCAAGGCGAGTTGGGTTTTCAGGATATCCACGGGGAATATGCATGAGAGAAATCTATGTAAATTAGTGACCTGCCATGCAAATTTATTCATGCATATTCATTGCACATATCCTTAAAACCTGACTGCAGGGTTACTGGGGCCTGCGATAGCTTGCATGTAAGAGGTCTGATTAGTATTCATAATGATGGGAGTGATTGAATAGAAGTTCTCTTAAATACAGCTCCTCTCATTAGGAATAAAATGAGTGGAAAGAGAAGGAATTTTATATGCAAAATATATTCATCTAGATATGCCCCTAAAATACAAGATTAGGGTTAGATGTTATGCAATTAGATCTGTAAATTGTAGGCATCAAATAACAGACAAACTTTTAAATTAGTCTTATACTTCATTTATAGAAGATTTGTAAGGTAGGCATTTTATTAAAAACATTTACTGTATTAAAATGTCCCTAAAGATTTGCACTATACAAACGTTTCTCTGCTGATTAGTGAGAAAACAATAGTTACAAAGTAGTTACTTTAGCTGCGATTTCTGTTCCCAAGATCCAGATTGGACTCCTGTATTTGCTCTAACTTGCAAGATGCACACAATGCACTAATCGCCCACTTCTCACCACCTCCTTTCCTTAGTCTTCAATTGCAAGCAGACCTACATCAGGTTCCAGCATCTGCAGGTGATCCTTGCTCTTCACATCAAACTTGTCCTGCTGTCATTGTCATTACCTAAAGATTGGGTTTCTTCCAGACCTGTAGAAGATTTTCCTTTTGGAGCAGTGGAAAAGCCACAACCTACACATACATGAGCTAATGCCTACAGCTTGCAACCTTGTTTTAAGTTCACTTCAGTCCATCTAAAGATTAGATTTCCACTGTTTCCTTTGAGTGGCGGTCCTCATGTTGCAGTCCAGCTCTTCTTCCTATATCCCGTGTATGTATAATGGAGCGAATATGGTTAAATTAAATTTGGTTCCAGTCTGGAAAATGTGTGACAGAATATCAGATGGAGCCTAATGTGTTCTCTTCATCATAGAAGAATCTGTGAAAAAGGCCTCTTAAAACCTTAGCTCTGCTACCCTTCAGTTTGGCGAGTAATCCCTTTGAATGCAGATGCCTAGCAATGACACTTAGCATGCTCAGCAGCTTTAGTAAATGGTAATCTTTGAATATACAACAAACGTTGCATGCTATATATTTGCTGCATTTGGACGCAGTGCTCTACAAAATATAGTTGCAAGGTCCCTTTCTAAAGTTAGCTTGGAGCATTAAATGGTTTAATGACTAGAAGGCAATATGTTTGTGTAAGAGAATTAAGATTTTCCAGCTCCATATTCTTAAGTCCTCAACACTTTGATTGGCCTTCGTTACCTCATAAGACAAGTGACTATCATAGGACAGATACTAGCTAATTGATATGATTTATAAGAATTACACAAAAGAGGCCCTATAATCCAATAACACAAGGCAAAAAGGAAATACAGTAACAGTCCCCTAATCAAACATCTCAAAAAAAGGTAAAGCTCATTCAAGCACTGCAAACTCAAAATACAATAAAAGATAAAGTGAAAAATATATTGTCATACAAAGAGCATATTTGAGTTACAAGAAATAACACCAAAAAACCCTTGAAAATATATTTAAATGTATAATCCAATAGAAAGCTGCTTTCTCCAACCAAGACAAACGAGTCACTGGAGCCATCGATTAAACAAACTACAGGAAACTGAAATCAATGTCTGCTGCACTCCTCCATGGGCCATGTTTCACCAAAAGCTTTAGCAAGCAAGCTCATCTGAAGCGTTGAGCAGCTACCTATCCTCAAAACAGCAGTGAATCACCAGCGATTGCATTTAATGTTTGATTTATGTTCTGCCTTTTGTGATCACTCAGCCACTTCAAAGTTGTGAGCTTAAAGTGTTCGATTTAAAACAAAACAAAACAAAAAACCACAAGCAAAGGTCTAATCAAAGGACCAAAACTTCCTAAACAAAAAAGTGCAAATATTCCAAACTAAGGGGGTCATTTATCAAAGTGCTATATGGCATTTTCTCATGCGTTAAGGCGTTTTCACATGCGAAAAGCACCTTTAACGCATGTGAAAACACCATAATGCATGGTGCGATGCAAATTAGGAAAAGGGGAGGCGTTTGGGGGGGATTTCTGGCCACTCACATCAACCTAGCTTGAGAACATGGTACAAATCGAGTTTCCTCACTCCGAAGGTCATCAAATCTTCACAAGAGTGCACTGTTCTGTTCGTACGTCTCACTCTGAATGTCAAAGTGGCCCCTAATACCTAAACCTCACCTCGAGTAGCTAGGTGGGCCTCATAGAGGTATAAATACCTATATACTATAAGGGCCTTATAGCTAGTCTCTCTCTCCCCCCCCCCCTCGGTGGTTGTAGGTAGGAATTACAACAATTGTGGAACTTACCACACTTTTTCGTACTTTACGGTAATACCTACGCGAAGCGCTAAGAAAGCACACTTTGCAGTAAACGGCCTATTACCATAAAACACCCCCCTTTTCCTATTGCATGCGATATTTAATGCATTTTGATAAATCCAGGCCTAAGTTATAAATAAGCACATAAGCATAATTCCCTGGAAAGAGAGATTCAGCGACACATGACAGCATTACATCCATGCTGTTACGGAATATAAAGAGAACAAAATAAGCAATCCTAAAGCTGCCTAGTCACGTGCTCCCCTTCTGCTCAATCAACAAAGAATATATAATCCAATGGGGGGAAAAAAACCCCTTTTACACTAATTTTTACACTAAATTGTTTTTTGGTCAAAGGTTTTGGTCCAATGTTTTAAGACCCTTGCTACTTTAATAAATAAAATAAATAAATACAATCTTTAAGCCCAAAACATTGACATGGCTGATCTGTCAGAAAAAATGTTATACTGAAATAAAATTGCTGCTGTTTTCTATAAACTCTTCAAGTGAGGCTCCCTTGAAGCTTCTGATGAAACATGGACCATGCAGGAGAGCTGCAGGCACCTTGACATCCGTTTCCTGGTTCCAGCACTCTTGGTTTGCTGCTTTTCCCAATGAAGGCAGTCCATGGGATTGCAATGATGCGTTAAGTGCATCTAACATGTTTTGTTTTGTTTTTGTTTTTTTGGGGGGTAGGTTGTGATTACTTCTGATGACTCCTTCCCGCCATGCTCCTGAGAGTCAACAGTGCTTGGGTACCTATTTCCCTTTCTTTATTTTTTTCTGTGTTTTGTTTGCAGTGCTTGGACGAGCAGTGTTTACAATGTTTTAAGGATTTTCGTATGTTTTTGAGGAATTCTTTCACTATTGTATTATGGTTTCAAAGAACTACACGATACACCCTTTGCAAGGTTCTTGTTGCAGAGTTCAAGTGGATCTTTCTGAAAAGAGAAATGATGTACATAGTCTCCATTTTTGAGTCACTGAAATACTTGCACGTGTGGTGATCCGATTCATTTATTGCATCTTGGATTTTCTTCCTGCTGTAAGAGATTTGCAGATGGCTGGGTTGCCGACTGTTGCCTTAAATCTGAATCTGTTATGGTGCTCCCCCTGTGCATCTGCCATACCTGCATGAATGGAGATTTTTTTTTTTTTTTTTTTTTATTTAGCTCACCCTTTTCATTCTTAGTTCAAGGCAAGTTACATTCAGGTGCTGTAGACATTCCCCTGTCCCAGGAGACTTACAGTCGAAGAGCCTGATTTAATAAGGCTTTTCTCCCATTCTGGGTCTTTGGGGAAAAAATGCTTAGTAAATAGGGTCCCAAGTTTGTATTTCAGGCAATGGAGGGTGAAGTGACTTGCCCAAAGTCCTTGTGGGAGTGAGATTTGAATCCTGAGTTTCCTGGTTCTCAGCCTACTATTCCTCCATGCCTTTGTGAAGGGCTAAATAAATTATTTTAATTAGACTAAAACTACAGTCAACCAGATACAGTCTGAACATTTTACCAAATGACGGTTTTGTTTCTGTTATGTAAGACATTAGCACTCTCTCTCTCTCTTAGGACCACGAGGTGCTGTGGATTAACTCATTAGCAACCAGCCAGTCTTCATGGAAAATTCTGGTCTGAGCTGCTGGTGTTTGAACTCTTTATTATAAATTGGTGTGGGCTAACTTAAATGGCCATTTTTCATATGAACCAGTTTTATGTTATGGCACTTCACAGTTTTATAGATATCAAACCTCCATAACCAGTTGGCATTGTGATGACAGAGAAATGAAAGATCTTGTTAATTTCTTTCAGCTAATTAGAGCATAACCACCTTGGGCATTAATTTTATATGTAGGACTGCCACTGTATCAGCTAATTCTAAATATGTATACTGAGATTCAACTGGTCCACTCTGATTTTTTTTTTTAAGGTGAAATGCTAATAAGTAGTTTGTTTTATCAGTCATATTTCAGTAAACCACTGCATCCCAGAGCAATGAAAGTGAGCAAAAACAGTCATTTAAGCATTGCTACTTATTTTTATTTGTATTTCACCTAAAAAAAAATAAAAAAAAAAAAGTGGACCAGTTGAATCTCGGCATACATAGTTCACTTGTTGTTTGTTCCTATGCTTCTCTGCTCTCCTTATGGTTTTTTGTACCCCTTACCCTTCCTCTGTTACTTGTAATTTCCGTTGCTTTTGTTCCATGTAAACCGAGGTGATGTTTCGACTAACATCAGTATAAAAGACTTTTAAATAAATAAATAAAATAAATAAATATTTAGTAGTTGCTGATAACAACTGCGGTCCTACATATAAAATTAATGCCCAGGGTGGTTATACTCTTTTTAATTTGTTGAAATAAATGACCAAGATCTTTCATTTCTGTTGAGCTTGACCTATTTGATCTTGAAGTAATTTAATTTTGGGGTTATCATTGGTGATTGTGATGACAAATGTCATAAGAATTTTAGCTGTCAATTTTATAGCTCCATTGTATGCATGTTGCTTTTTTCAGTCAGCTTAAAGTTCTTATACTTGTTATAGATCTTATTCTACCATCTGGATCCTTCCAAGTCCCATTGCTCTTTTCTTTATTTATATTTATTGAATTTACAACTTTAAACTCAGCTTGTTACAGAAGTGATGTGAAATAAGAAATATTAAAAAAAAATAAATTCAAATTTCCAAATGAAAGCTATCAATCATCCATCAGACCCCAAAAGTGAAAAGGAGGGAAAACTGGACCATTCCAAGAACACAGCAGCGCCTCTCTTAATCCTGAGTTCTTCTATATAATCTTAGGGGCCCCAAGTTAGGTGCCCCCCACCACACAAACACACACACTGGTATTAAGTGTTTCTTGGAGTCAATGAAGATTTTGAATTGTCCCAGAACATAAAAACAAAGCAATCATTATAAAACTTAATAATCTCAACAAGAAAGCAGCCCCCAGAGCCCAGATCTCCTCCATAGCTCTAGACAAATCAGGAAATATGCATTGAGTAGACCTATCCCTAAAATAACTTTTCATTACAGAACTTAAATTCTATTTGGAATGAAGAAACTAATAAAGTTTCTCTTTCTTTGACTTCATCTGGTGAAGACTCCAGGAAAGGATCAAGTCTACATTAACTAGAAGATTAATTCATTTGACCAGTTGGTAAAACATAAACCACCTTAATGGGTGGGAGGGATTCTTGAGAGGGACATTTTCTGTTAAACATTTGCTCATTTTTTTAAATTGGTTTTGCTTTGCCTTTATTACAATTGATTGCTTATCCCCCTGCTCCAAGTACTGAACATCAGATTTCCAAAAATCATAATAAACCATCTACAGTAAAAGGATGAAATAAAGCCTAACTCAAACTACACTACCAGGCTAAAACCACATACAATAAGATCATAAAATGCAATTACAAATGACCTAACTCATAAAACTATGTAATCAAACCTCCCTACTTGCACAGGTTAACAGTATTTAATCCAATAAAAGCATCCTCCTACAATCAACGTAAACATTCAAAAATTAAAAAGGCTAGGCCAGGTGAAAAAGCTGCCTCAACATGAAATTTTGCTTCTGTTTTGGCAAGAAGTCCAGAGAATTAGGCAAAAGCCTGAGCTCCTGCTTTAGCTAACTTCCACTCTTCAGCAGATGGTACGCACAAAACCCTCTTAGTACCTGAGCATAATTGTGTATCTATAATATATATAAATTCTCTGTAAGGTATCCAGGAACTGACCAAACCAAGCCTTAAACACAAGACAGATAATTCCAAATTTAGCTCATTAAAAGGATGGAAATCAATGCAAATTGGCCTATGGCAGTGCAACATGTTCCCTTAACCTACATCCTGCAATCATTCTTACTGCAGTTTGGACCATCTGCATCCCCTGAAAGATTTTCAAAGGGAGCCAGACAACCAGGGAATTGCTGTAGTGCATAGATGTTAAAACTAAAGACTGAACCATCATGTGGAACCGTTTTTATCTAGTTATCACTGAGTAAGTTAAGGAAATATTTCTTCACGGCATGTGGTAAAGGCATTGACCAGCCTCCCTGTGGCGTTGGTACAGATGAGGATAGAATCTGAATCCAGAAAAGAATTGGACAAGCACAGGTGCCCTCTGAAGGAAGGGTAGGGATTGTAGTGATTGGCAGACTAGATAGGCCATATGGTCGTTTTCTGCTGTCATGTTTCTAAGAGTGTACGAAATGTAATTTATACCAAGTTTCCTTACTGGTCTGGGAATATAGCTCTCAAAATTTAAAGTGAGTTTCTAGACTTTGCCTGAGTTTTTAAGGTTAAAACATTTCACTCAAACTTGCTATTGGACTCTGGCAAATTATCCCCAACCTTATTAATCGCCAATACTTCCGTGGTGCATCGAATGCCTTCTTGAGGGGATTAAACCGCAACTGACATTAGGGATCTAATTTATAATGGGGTAGGAAAGCCTTTATGACTTAAGGCCCCCTGTTTTTCCTAAATGTAAAAGACAAGTTGGGTAATCTCTATCGTGGTTTTCAAAAAAAAGGAAACTGCATCCCTCTGCCTGGCGCCTGTCATTTGCCAGAAGAAATCTGGATGGTAAAGGTGAAAGGCCTCAGGGATTTGTGATCCCCAGCGGTGCCGCTGCCATGGCTGCAGCGCATGCCCACACCAGCACCACGCAGCTGCTTCCTCCAAGGCCCACGTTCTGCAATCTGCAGGTGGCCATGCCACCTTGACCCCAGTAGGCAGCTGTAGAAAATGGCAGGCAGTGGCACCTTTTTTGCCATCTGCGCATTTGAAACCAGCCCGCCTGGCCTGTTTCAGCCTCCTGAAGGATCCTAGCGGAGCTGAAATCCAGTCTTCTGCCAGGCCCATCTGTTCACCCTCCTGCCAGCTTGTTTCCTTCAGCTGCTGCTTCTGGACTCTCATCTGTCGGTTTCAGCACCCTGGTGTGCGTTAGATCATTTCCTCCCCCGGAAAAGGCCAGCGTGTTCCTTTACCGTCTCAATTTGTGGGGTTCTCCTAGCTTCCTGACGCTCGGCACATCTGTAACCTCCGAGCAGAGGCTCTCTGCCCCTTGTCTTATGAGTTCAGGGTTTTGGGTTTTTTTTTGCATGATTAAACCATGGAAAGCAGCAACTAAAAACATGAAATGTACTGTGTTGGCTCCTGAAATCTGCCTCATGCTCATTAAAACAGGTTTTCCCTTTACACCCTCCCCCCCCCCCCCCCCTCCCAAACCAGACATTTGAAAGGTTGCTCGGGCCCCCTTACTATGAACTTAGCCCTCATCAGCCCTGCATCCTGCTTTGCTGCAGGGATGTGTTAAAGGCTCTAGCGTGCAAAACAGGACCTTGAATGGAAAGTCTTGCCCGGGTTTGGATAGTAGGGGTTTTTTAAAATCTATTTTTATTTGTGTGTGTGCGCGTGCTCTATTGGCAACTAGTGCTCGCTAGAAACTGGCAGCCAGACCTGCCTTCCCCAGAGGGCAGAATTGATCTCCGGTCACTCCTGCCCTGACCGGGTTATGCTTCAAAATGGTGCTGGCCGGGGGAGAGGTGGGGGGTTTTAATTTATTTGGTGGGTGGGTTTAATCAGCGTCGAACACTAAATTGGTGCTGGCTGGTGTCATACGGGCAGGGTAGGGATTGCTCCTGCCTTCTTTGGACCCTGGAGCTCAAGGGAGGGGGATGGAGGGGAAGCTTTTAATTTTGGGGAGGGGGGGGGGGCTGGTTGTAAACGTTTCAAACAGCAGCACATTCCTATTGGATATCAAATTTCTCAACCCTATGCTCTGCGTGAATGAAGAATTCCCCCTGTGCCACCAACCTGAGTGAATTTGGTGGGACTGAGTCTGCTTACAGTCTCTGCTTACTTCTGCTCTTAATGCTGACCTTAACATATCTCTTCTTTTCTGGTGGATGCATTTGTTGCTAGATACGTCTGTGATTTTATTTTCTTTCCATTTTGATGCATCCAGTCTCCAGGGTTTGGAATCCCTTATTCGAATGTAAACTCAAATTTATATTTAGGATTAATACCTATAGCAGAGCGCCAGAGAGATGAGGCTCGAGCTGGGCGCTTGTGTTAGAGCACTGAGGCTCTGCTCTAGTTTTCTAGCAAATACTGAATTCTTTTTTTTTTTTTTTTTGGTCTAAAACTGGGAGGATAAGAGATGCTTTGCCAGCTTTGTGTTATGCGTCACTATGGATACACTGTTGGGTGCACAGACCTTGGGGTATTTCTATGTCAGTTCTTGCCTCCAGGGCATCATTAGTTACCATCAAGCCAAAGAGAACTGTCAGTCTGCTGTAAGAAGGGATTTGTGAAGAAAAAACTCAGGCTCCAATACAGCCAGAGGCAGTCGGACCACATCTGTCAAAAAAATATCTGATCACGGCAGTGAGCTCAAGAACACTGTTGACCAAATCTGCACAGTGCGTGTGGACACTTACCTGTGTTCCTGTTTCCTCTCTGAGTTTGATCGCTTCTGGAACCTCCTAGCAAATGGCAAAGTTGGCTTATGTATACTGTATATAAAAGATAAGAGGTGATATGATGTAGAGCAAGGAATGGAAATTGTTCAGATGTAGTCTTTCCTGGCACTGGGATGTCAGGCGTGAGCCCTTTCCTCTTTGGCTCTTGTATTTCCCTAGCTGTAATGGTGGTAATGGTTATGGCTTTGCCTCCCCTTTTGCAAGCTGCCTGGGATGCTCTGAGCACATCTTATGCCAGCAGACAGATGTACACCTGGCTCTGGATTTCAAACACTATAAATTCTGCTGGGATCTAGCTTAGAAAGAAGCTGTGGTAACATCGCAACCATGGAAGTAGCACCAAAAAGCCAATGTAAAGGCCAGCACTTGAAAAAATCGACACCGTGGTTCTGTAATGAACTGGAAGGCCTAGCAAACATCTGTCTGGCAGGCTATGCAAGGGACCTAGAAGTCTAGATGGATGGGCTGGCTATTGAGATTGACTGAGCATGGGCAACGTGGGTGCTGGAGCAAATGAATTGGACATCTTGTATTCTCTTTCTTTTAGACCAGACAGTTTCTTCCAGGTCCTGTGCCCTTCCAGAACTGGATCTGACATCTTGAGCCTCTGCTCATAGCTACCTGGGTCTTTCCCCCTATTTTATACCTTCTCCCCCCCCTCAAAAAAAAAAAAAAAAAGTCCCAAGCTGGGTCATTGTAGAGATGGCCCAGGGCCGTTGGAAAGGGCAGACGCGATGGGTGCCACTTGCCAACGTTCCTTGACAGGGCACCGGAGATCCATGTTGCTGCTGTTTATTTTCCCGTGGCTGCTAGCGTGGTTGTGTCAGCAGAAGGGGACCTGGCTGCCTTCCTCAGCAAAAGTCTCACCCCTTCCCTTCCCTGCAACCGGCCCAGTATTCCCACCCATCTCCCCTGGACCTGTCTGGGGTGGTAAGAAGCCCAATGACAGACCTGCAAGGGCCATGCACAGAGTTCCTAAATCCAGCCACCAGGCAACTATGGCTACCCCTTTTGGATGGCCATAGTTGCCTTCCTATGCCTCTTGGTGGGTTCCGAACACTTCCTGCACAGCTACCCCAGGGAGTGGGAACCTGCCTGGGATCAAACTGGGCACTTGCCCCATGGTAGGGCACAGTATTTGCCACCAGAGTCACTGGGCTGGCCCTTGTATGCTCTTTTAACAAAAATGATGGTATACAAAGGAGGAAGATAAAGACTGTCCTGCATAAGGAAAAATCTTGCAGGCGTGCTTACACTGTGGGTGGCAGCTGGGATGTATCCTTAGCAATGGGGATGGGATAACTGGATTGGCCGGATGGTCTTTTTTGGATGTCATTTTCTATGTGTATCACATAGTATACTGTATTCAATGAGACTTACTGCCATCAAGAAGACACATCTTGATTGTAAAAACAAGTGATTAAAAATAGCATAGGAGCAGTTTTCTAACAATCCATAAAATGTTGCAAAGGTCTCTGGCCTGAAATCGGGTTCACATGTCCTGCCAGCCTCAACCTATATAAACCACACCTAGTACAAGTGATGCATTAGTAGCAGGGGCAAGATGTCAGCTCTGTTACTAAATAGGGAACAGATTCGATAATCGGCTTCAAGCCATGTGGAAATAAGTATTATTTAAATCAGCGAGAGCCATGATAAGTCTAGTTTTCAGGGGTTCCACAGTGAATATTTTATTTATTTATTTATTTAACGTTTCTTTTATACCGATGACCGTTTGCACATCGCGTCGGTTTACAGCAAACACAAACCATTGGGCGGAGCCCTTACATAAAACAGAATATAGTGAGCTAGGTAACATATAACAAATGTTTGGGAGGAGCCCTTACATAAAACACACAACCACGGTTAGAAGCCATGGGTATATGATAAGTACTTGAACTATAACAATAACTATATACACAGTTGGTGCGCAGTACAAAATCGATAGGCAAGAGGCGTTCAAACCAGGATATCAGTGTAACATTCGTAGAGTAACATTCCTAGTGGGGAATTATGTAATGGGGGGTGTAGTGGAGTAAGCCTGCTGGAAAAGCCAGGTTTTAAGCTTCTTTTTGAAAGCGGGGGTGAATATTACAGAATATTACAGAAGTATTTGTTAATACCTACTGTGGAAGAACAAGACTAATTTACAGATTTGGTTACTCCAAAAACAAGATCTGTTTGTGGCCCTCAAGCACCGAAACTAGAGACCCTAATTTAAATCCAGTTTTGTTTTGTTTTTATTAAGTAACATCTCTTGTAAATTCTTCCCTTGATGAATGTCTTGAGAACCTCCAACCTATATCGATGCGTACCTACCAGTGAATTTTCCGTTTTGGGCTGTGCAAACTTTAGTTTGAGCCGGGCAGCTTCCTTTGGGCTTCCAGCTGAATTTGAAATGGCCACACCTGCGACTATTGCAATCCCCAGGCCCGAGACCATGAAGAGCAGCTCCCACTGCCACCTGGATCTGAGCATCACGCGTTCTTGCAGTTGAACAATGGTTGAGACTTTGTTTTCTTTCCCTGTGGTTTTGATCACTACCTCTACACCATCCCCTAATGCTTGCTGGCTAGAGGAGCAGAAGTCAGACTTGGGAACTGAAGCCATATCTCCCACATGGAGATCTGGCTTCTATGTGTATGTATGTATGTACAATGCATGGATATTTATGGATGCAGCTATCGTAGTTCTCCAGTTGCTATGTTTTGCTCCTTTGGATGTTGCCAGCTTGCAGATGCTGATCTTCTCTACCTTTAGATTGGAAAAACAAAAGCAGTTTGCATTAGTTACATTTCCAAGAGAATATAGTCCTGATATCTGGCAAGATACTTGATGCAGGATGCTCCCACCTCCCCCAACACGTCTCACCTTCAGTGAAGTAATTTAGAGATAGAAGGAGAGGGTGATTATTGGCCCAGAGTTGCTGGCACTCACTTTCTAGCTTAAGAAGAGTCAATCCCTTCCTATAATAACTAGAACTAGCAAAACCAGAGGATTTTGAGCCCTGGTTTATCCCTGTTACTATGATAATGGGGGGACAGGAGGGTTATCTTTCTTGGGATCTCCAAGCATTCTCAATTCAAAGGCACAGTAATATACTAAATTGTACAAAGTCCAGATTGTACACACAGCTGCTAGAATTTCTTCCCCATGTTTTTCATGATTTAATATGGACCAACCTAAGATGTGGTATTAGTGCATGAACTTTTGTGACCATATCAGTCCCTGCTTGAAGCGATTATGACAAATCTCCAGAGACTCCAGAAGCAATATGACTGCTGGACTCCACAGTACATCATGCATTAAGGAATACAACTAGCAAATGTTAGGATTCAATGGCCATCATATCCCGACTGTAAATAAGGTATGCGACTTGGGTAGTGACATTAATCCTACTCTCACACTGCAATCTCATATTAAATCAGTGCTTCATATGTCATTTGCTAAATTACTTACTGTGGCATTTAAAACCACTTCTCAATCCAACCGACTTTCGCACTGTTTGTCAGTCACTCATGTTTTCTGGATTAGATTACTTCAAGTCTCTCTTCATTGGCCTTCCTCTCTACACGTTGAGATCTATTCAAACCAAACAGAATTCCACTGCACAGTTATTAGCAGGTACGAGGATGCACCATCACAAAATCCCCTCTATTACAATTGCTGCACTGGCTTCCATTCAGTAAACAATAATAGCTGTTATCCATAATTTCATAAACAATAGATCATCTCCTTGGACCGCTGCTATTTTTGAAAGTTTATGGCCCATTACATATCCTTCAATCATTAATCAAAATTTTCTAGAATTCCCATATATTAAAGTAGCGCACTTAGATGAAACACAAGACAGAGCATTTGTGAGAGCGGGTCCTCCTCTCTTCAGCTACATATAACATAGAAAACTCCAAGGCCTTTAAGAAAGGCCTAAAATCTATCTTTTTAAGAAGGTGTTGAATTTCTCGGGGAGAGATCTTATTCAGTCATTTCAGCTTTCTAGATTTGTATATTTTGGAGCATTTTTTTTCAGCAGCTGCTCCAATTTCTGTTTGTTTTTACTTTGATTCTTTGGCTTGTTGTTTTAATGTATTCTGTGTTTGTAATTTTGAAACTCACCCTGAACTTTGGAGGGCGTGGGAAAGAAATAGTTGCAAAAGAAAGCTGGAAGGAAGGCAAACTGATTACTGGCATGGTTACAAGGTGAGGTGAAAGGGGCTATTTTATCAAAAGAAAAATCCTTCAAAAATTGGAAAGATCCATCTGGAAAAAAAAAATAGGAAAAAGCATAAGAACTGTCAAGTTAAATGTAAAACATTGATAAGGCAGCCTAAGAGAGAATTTGAAATGAAGTTGGCCGTAGAGGCAAAAACTAATAAGAAAAACATTTTAAAATATATATCTGAAGCACGAAACCTGTGATAGTCAACTGGACTTAGATGACCGAGTGGTTAAAGAGGCTCTCAGAGAGGATAAGGCCATTGCAGAAAGACTAAATGAATTCTTTGCTTCTGTGTTTATTAATGAGGATATTGGGGAGATACCGGTTCCGGAGATGGTTTTCAAGGGTGATGAGTCAGATAAACTGAACCAAATCACTCTGAACCTGGAAGATGTAGCAGGCCAGATTGGCAAACTATGCATCCTAAGGAACTCAAAAATGAAATTTCTGATCTATTTGTTTAAAATTTGTAACCTATCATTAAAATCATCCATTGTACCTGAAGACTGGAGGGGGTGGCCTATGTAACATCAATATTTATAAAGGGTTTCAGGCGTGATCCGAGAAACTATAGACCAGTGAGCCTGACTTCAGTGGTGGGAAAAACAGTGGAAACTATTTTAAAGATCAAAATCACAGAGCATATAGAAAGACATGGTTTTATGGAACACAGCATGGATTTACCCAAGGGAAGTCTTGCCTAACAAATCTTCTTTTTTTTTTTTTTTTGAAGGGGTTAATAAGCATGTGGATAAAGGTGAACCACTAGATGTATATTTGGATTTTCATAAAGTGTTTGACAAAGTCCCTCATGAGAGGCTTCTATGAAAACTAAAAAGTCATGGGATAGAAGGCGATGTCCTTTCATGGATTACAAGCTGGTTAAAAGACAGGAAACAGGATTAAATGGTCAATTTTCTTAGTGGAAAAGGGTAAACAGTGGAGTGCCTCAGGGATCTGTACTTGGAACAGTGCTTTTCAATATATATATATATATATATATAAATGATCTGGAAAGGAATACGAATGAGGTAATCAATTTTGCAAATGATACAAAATTATTCCAAGTAGTTAAATCACAAGTGGATTGTGATAAATTGCAGGAGGACTTTTGAGACTGGAAAATTGGGCATCCAAAATGACAGATGAAATTTAATGTGAACAAGTGCAAGGTGTTACATATAGGGAAAAATAACCCATGCTGTAATTACACAATGTTAGGTTCCATATTAGGAGCTACCATCCAAGAAAAAGATATGTCATAGTGGATAACACAGTGAAATCTTTGGCTGTCAAAAAAGCAAACAGAATGTTAAGAATGAGGAAGAGAATAGTGAATAAAACGGAAAATGTCATAATGCCTCTGTATCGCTCCATGATGAGACCGCACCTTGAGTACTGTGTAGAATTCTGGTCGCTGCATCTAAAAAAAGATATAATGGCACTGGGGAAGGTTCAGAGAAGGGCTACCAAAATGATAAGGGGAATGGAATGGTTCCCCTATGAGGAAAGACTAAAAAGGTTAGGACTGTTCAACTTGGAAAAGAGATGGCTTGAGGGGGACTATCATAGAGGTCTATAGAATTATGAGAGGTTTAGAACGAGTAGATGTGAATTGGTTATTTACTCTTTCGGATAATAGAAGGAGTTAGCAAGTAGCACATTTAAAACAAATCAGAAAATTCTTTCGCTCAGTGCACAATTAAGCTCTGGAATTTGTTGTCAAATGATGTGGTTAGGCAGTTAGTGTAGCTGGGTTTAAACAAAGTTGTTATTCCCTAAGTTGAGTTGGGGAATAGCCACTGCTATTACTTGATTAGCATGGGATCTACTTAATGTTTTGAGTATTTGCCAGCTACTTGTAACCTGGATTGACAACTTTGGAAACAGGATGCTGGGCTTGAAGGACCCTTGATCTGACTCAGTATGGCAACTCTTTATGTTCTAGAGAGTAGATAGAGGGATGTGAGAACAACAGTAGTTAAGATTAGAGGAAAAGAGAGGGGGGATGAGGGAATGAAATTTATGGTGACAAGAGGAAAAGGAACAAAAAAAAGGATAAAAATCAATAAATCAGAGCCAGACTGACCCCCAGTTAGGAAAATAGTTTTCTGAAAATAGCTGGCTTGGAGGAGTAAGCTAGTGGTTAAAGTAGCAGGTTAAGAAGCAGGGAATAGCATTGAAGTGTCTTGTGACCCTGGGCAAGTCATTTCTCGCCAGTGGTGCCTATATAAAGAATAAAGAACTACATTGAGCTACCAATGAAAAGGGGGGAAGTAAATACATAGATGGCCTGTTTTTCTGCATTTAGGGTGTGGGGGTATAATTTGCAAAAACGAATTAGAACACTTTTGTGATCTGAGCCTTTGTTGCCTTCCTGAATTCTGATCAGAGTTAAGCTGTGTTATGTAGAGTTACGTCTGATTTTCAAAGGCACACAGGAAAAACTCTGAGTAGTAGTTTCCCCGCGTTTGCCCCAAAATGCATGCTTTTTTTTTTTTACTGCCACATGATTGAATTAGCTGCTTTGCTAAGTAGCAGGCTTAGTGTCTCCTGTCACTCACTCAGTGTAATGTTTGAAATGAATGCTTTTCAGTAAATGTAGGACACACCATGTGCTGCTTTGTTTACTCTTCCTGAAAGGGTCACTAAGGGAGGAGCTTAAGCAGTATCTCGATATGGCTCCCTTTTTTTCCCCTCTTTTGATTTTAAGATCTCCGGGTTGGGGAAATCTATTCTATCTGTATGAGCTATCCCAATAAGAAAATGTTTTCTAGTGGATGCAATGAGTTAGTTGACTTGCTTTGACCTGAGGAGGGCAGTAGCACACCATCTGCATGGCTACCTGCTCCACAATTTTATTTTGCAGCTTCGGTGAATAAGATAGGATTGTGTTATACAACTGAAGAACCAAGGCTACATTTCTAGGCTTACTGTGAATTGCAAAGCTAAAAGAGGTTTGTTTTGTTGCTCTTCTTTTTTTTCCTGGCAGTTTTCTCCTGCTTTTTTGAGCTTCCCGATCATCTGGAAGCAGCTTCTTTCATCCTAGGGCACCCTGAATCTTCATCCATAATTAGCCAGAGCTTTTCCCCACTCATTCTAAAGGCAATTCTTTGGCTGGAGGTCACAAACCACAGTGGCCTTGGGTATGAGGTTAACGTGAACCCTAAGTTTGACCATTAGGTGTCACTGTTGAGTTGATTCTACCCCTCCACCTCCCTTTCTTGCATTGGGGCCGTGTCCCAGTGCTACGGGTAAAGCATGAATGGAAGGGGTTACTAGGTCCTTTAAAAGATGAGGGGCATGGACCCATATCCCTGCCTGAGATTTTGATAATTAACTCATGATAAGCAGTCCTCCCCCCACCCCCCCATCCTCCCCTGCACAAACTTTATCTGTCATATACACACCTACATGCTCTTGTACAACACGCCCTCACGCACACAGACACGCATGCTCCTCTGAGGTTCTCATAAGGGGCCTCTGCCTGAGCTCCACTGGGACCTCCTCTTGCGCTGCTCTGGGATGTGGTCCATGGTGGCCCTGCCGAGCCTATTTTGGGCTACCACGGGTTGGGATGTGGGACAGCCAGGCCTCACCTTTTCGCCACCTGGCCACTGCTGGAGACTCAGAACATAGGTCCCATGTACCCAGAGCTAACTATGACCCTGAGCACGAATATAGCATGAACAGCTGAAGAACAGATTTTCAGCAGTGCTCCCTCCCTATAGGCCTCACCAGGATCCACATAAAGCATGCATACAGCACAGATGAGTGGACTTAGGGGATGTCAATATGTTAACTTCAGTAAAAATTGGAGCTATAATAAAGGTAGTACATTTTATTTGAAATTGTAAAAATACAATAAAATTTAATAGCCAAAACAAAGGAGACTGGAATAGGGACTGAAGGGGACATGAGAGAGGAAAGTTTATATATATTTTAATTTATATTCTGCTTTTCGGCACTTGAAAGCAGATTACATTCAGATATATATGTATATACATCTATAGATATATAAACCTATTTGGAATGGTTTTGCATTAATTTATTTCCTGTTTCCACAAGCAACCATTCAATGTAAGTGAGATTATCACAATCCATCCCTAGGTGGAGTCTGATTCCTATACAAAGCATTTCCTTTCCAGGTTACACCAGTAATGTTGTAGTGGTTACAAGGAGAGAGAATTTCCACATCGAGGGGTATAGCCCTTAAAGCAGTGACCTGACAGCATGGGATGAGGTCTTGCAGGAGAAGCTCCAGCTTCTTCCAATAAGAGGCCAAGCTTATGCAAGCTCTAGCATTGCTTGGCATCCAACGCTGCCCTCTCTGAAGTCCTTAAGGAGTAGCCTTGACTATCCCTATCCCTCAGCTAGAGGCCAGGGGGACTAAAGGGAGTTTCCGATTTTGTGTCTACGGGAAGATGCTGAATTATTCTGACACCTAGTGAGTAGTCCAGCCATGTAATAAGGGGAGGGATTGTTTTAATAAGTGACTCCCCTCCCCCCTTAATATTTAGAAGGGTTATTGGAGGAATTTCAAGAAAGTAGCATTGTGAAGTCTTTCTGTATTCCTCCTGCGGTGTGCCTTGCTAAGTGCTGTGTGGCTTTATGGTGTTGAGAAGATTACAGAATGCCATATAGCAAAGTAATATTGCCAGGGTAATAGGACTGCTGTCAGAAACTAGGACATTTATTTATTTCTAACTTACATTTTATATTATAGCGGTGAATAGCCCAGCTGGTGGAAAAGTCTACAGTTACTCTGCCTCACTGAGTTTTCTCCAGTTCTCAGCTGGAAGGATGTCACTTTTTAATCACTTGATTTCCCACTTCAGTTTGCAATAGACCAGGGGCTGGCCAACTCCAGTCCTCAAATTGCAAACCAGTCTGGATATCCATACTGAATATGCAGGAGATGAATTTTGTGTAGTGGGAAGGCACTGCACCCAAGCACGACTCCAGCTCGGATATCATAAACGCCTGACCTGCTTGTGGCTTTTGAGAACTGAAGTTGACCACCTCTCTAATATACCTTAATCTACAGGACCCCATCCACAACTCATAGTATACAAAGGACAAAATATTCCTCGTGCTGATAGGGGCCTTGGACTCGGTTATCCAATAAATGTGGACATAAGGATACCCAGGAGCTATTCCCATAACATTCAAAATTAAATGAATCTCTAATACAGAAGTAACATGCATTCCTCACTGACTTTCTAGTACACTTGAGAAAATGCACAGTTTGTGTGTAGTTTTAATAATGAGATACACGCATACTCTCCATTTTCCCTGTATGTACTAGAAAGTCAGCGAGCTACACGCGTACCGCCGAATCGGAGGGAACAAATACACATCCCTAGTATTTAATTCTCCTATGACCCTTTAACAGAGGCACGACCAATATTCAGAAAACGTATAAAAAGTGGGCATGAGGATAACTTTGTAACTTGCATGCCTGGTGTGAAGGTAGCAGATCTCACATGCCATCTAGATAAGATTTTCGAAAGGGCTTGGGTGGAGTCAATTGTGGTTTATATGGATACCAATGACATAGGGAAGTGCTGGAGGCTCAGTTTTAGGCTCCTAGGAAACTGAAATCTGGAGGTTGTGCCCTCAGATATGCTCCCCATTCTAGGTGCAGGACCCCAGAGCCAGGCGGAGCTCCAGAGACTCAGTGCATGGATGAGACACTGTGGCCGAGAAGGTTAGGAACTGGGAAAGGGAGCCTAATACTGACAGGATGGACTCCATCTTACCCAGAGTGGAAGCAGGCTGCTGGCACTAACTATGAAAAGGAGAGAGAGCAACTTTTAAACCAGACCATGGAGGGAAGGGGAGCAGTTACTCATAAGCACATAGCACAGAGGATGCATTTTCCAAAGATGCTTGGAAATGGGAAGTTAGACTTTCCCAATAAAGAGGTGGTGGATAGGCTGAAGTAGCCCAGACAAAGAGCAGCCAGATGTAAATGCCTATAACCTACCTGTATCATTCGCTAACGAGCAGGCTGTGAACACAAAGAGAAACAAAAGTACAAATAAAAAATGTACTTTAAAATGTCTGCAGACGAAGGTCAGGACTCTGAACAGTAAGACTGGTGAGTTAGAAAGTATGGCATTTTACAAATATAGAGACATTTATCGGCATTTCAGAGACGAGGTGGAAGGAGGATAACCAAAGAAACTCCAATATCGGGGTATAAATTATAGCGATGTAATAGGGCTGATTGCATTGGGGGAGGGGTGGTGCTATATGTAAATGATGGCATAGAGTCAAGCAGGATAAAAATCCTTCAGGAAACAAAATGCCCCGTGGAATCCTTATGGATAGAAATTCTACTTGTGATGGACAAGAATATAGTAGTGGGTGCAGAGTACCTGCCACCTGGCCAAAATGAAGAAACAAACTGAGAAGTTTCTAGATGCCATAAGCGACTGCTTCATCGAGCAGCAGGTCCTAGAACTAACAAGTGGGTCCGCTCTTTAGAGCTAATGCTCAGTGGAATGCATGATCTGGTATGAGGGGTAACTGGGGGGGCGCGCTAAGCAATAGGGATCATAATGCAATCAAATTTGATATAATCACTGGAGAGAGGACTTCAATTTAAACTACTACAGCAGCTTAAAACTTTAAAAGAGAGATTGATAGAATGAAGAAATTAGAAACAAACTAGAAGGAGAGGTTGCAAGGGTTAATTTGAAGTATGGTCATTGTTTAAAAATACCATTTTGGAAACTCAGATAAAATGTATTTCTTGCATTAAAAAAGGTTGAAGGAAGACCAAACGACAGTCAGCGTAATTTAATGGTGAGGCAAACGAGGCCGTTAAAGCTAAAAGGGCAATGTTCAAAAAAGGGAAAGCAGATCCAAATGAAGAAAATAGGCAAGAGCATAAGCATTGATGGAACCTCGAGGAGATTTTTATTCATGGAGCGGAGGTGTCTTGCGGGTTGGTACATATGTAGACTAGAGCAAAGCCAAATTGAAGATTTTTTATGTAATAGGTTGTGAATAATAATTTTATACTGTATGCGTTGAGGCACAGGGAGCCAGTGTAATGAAGAAAGGACAGGGGTTGTGTTCTCGACTTACACAAGGATAGCGCAGCAGTATTTTGAACTAGTTGTAATGGATATAAGGCGTTAGCTAAGAGACCCAGATATAGTGCGTTGCAATAATCTAAGATTGTCAAAATCAAAGCTTGCAAAACTGTGTGAAAGTCATTTGGATACGAAAAAGGTTTGTCGCTTCAGCAAGTGAATCTTATAGAATTGAGGTTTTGACTACTGAAGATATGCTTTGGGACATAGCTGGTTTGGAGGCCAGGATGACTCCAAGATTGCGGGCTTTGGTTGATATGGGGATGGAATGACAATCGAGTATTAGATGACTCGGTGGACAACATGAAGAGTGAGGAATAGTGGATAAGTGTAGAATTTCAGATTTGGAGGTATTAAGTTTTAAGCGGTTGTGAGATAATCAGATATTAACAGAGCTGATGCAAAGACTAACAAATGATAGTGTATTGGACCAGGATATACTGTAAGGGATGAAAAATTGGCTGTCTTTCAGAGTGGATTTTAAAATCTACACCAAGACCTGCAAGAAGATGGCAAAGAGGAAGTAGGATCATGTACCATTTGGAGCTATGTGAACCATTGTTTGTTTGCTGAGGGCAATTAGACAAAAATGAGGTGAACCATTAAAGAGCTGTATCAGTAATACGACCTACAAGTAGAATATTATGATCCAGGGTGTTGAATGCAGCTGATATGTCCAAAGAGACTGATATGTAGTCGGTGTTTGAGTCAAACCCTTGAATGATTGTGTCAAATGAAGATAATAGCAGTATTTCCATGCTGTGACCTTCCTAAAGCCATGTTGCTGGTTTGGATGAAGAGTGACATTCTCCTTATTTATTCTGTCAGCTGATGTAACACAACTGATTCAGTAATCTTTGCTAATATGGTTAGTGAGGCTATAGGCCCAAGGTTGTTGAGATCCATTGTCTGTTTTTCTTTTTTTGGGATAGGCAGAATAGAGGTTTGTTTTAACATATCCGGGAACATACCAGAATTGAGGGAAAGGTTAACCAGTTGGGCTAATGTCAAATGTGATCACGTGCGGCCTTGGGTGACATGAGCATGGGTTGAGTGGGCTAGAATATGCTTTCATCTTGGATAATATATGAGTAACTGTTGTAGAATCAATGTCCTCAAAAGAGGACCATATACTGATGGCAAAACTTAAATTTGACTTAGGAATGGCTAGTGGAGAGAATTCAGCTGAAATCTTGGTAACTTTATCCTTAAAGTGTTGTGCAATGCTATTGCAGAGGAAATTGTCTATAGTCAAGTGGTTAAAGATTTGACAATATTAAATAGGATTGCAGGATTGCCATTGGCAACTTGAATTTTTCCCACTTAAAATGATTTTGTTGTGGCATCAATTTATTTTCTGTATTTTACGCTCAGGGGTGGGCTGCTTGTGCCAACGTCATTCATAGTGTCTAAGCTCTGTTTTTACCTTTTTTAAATATGAAAAAAAGCAGGGCGCATTGCGATTTGGTCTCTGGATATAAAGCCTTTTTGGGGCAATAGGATCTAGGGTATGAATAATTGAGGAAACAGCACAGTTAATATCGTCACTAGTGATAGCAGGCAAAGTAGGGAGAAGAGCTTCAATGAATTGCTCTGGGCTAACGATCCTCCTTTTGAAAATTTGTTTTCTCCTTATTGATCACATTAGAGTTTTTTTTACATTTGATATTTCCTGAAACAGATCAAAAAATGATCTGACCACGGGGGTTGGTTCCAAAGTTAGTTTTACAGAGGGTAAACATACAAACTGGGGGCTGCAAAAGACAAGGTCAAGAGTATGGCCGTGTCTTATCGATCAATCGCTCCCAGCCCAAAGCAGCCATTGCCTCCAGAAAGGAGGAGACAGTGGCAGGAGGAGGAGGATCACAGTTGACGTGTAAATTGAAATCAGCTAGAATGGTACGGGATAGATTCACGGGTAGTGTGGCTTAAGGTTTCTAATGGAGGGATAGATCAGAGTTTAATAAACCAGGAGGGCAGTAAACAACTCAGAGATTAACAATAGAGGCTGAAATCAGTAAGATTTCAGAGGGGTGGGTTAGAATTAAGGCTTTCTTACAGGGATGCGGAGAAGCCTTAAGGGCGAATAATTCTCCTCCATGACGATTTGGCCTGGGTTCAGAAAAAGCAGCCGGACGTAGATTATTGAGCGTGACAAATAACATGATCACATAGCCAGGGTTCAGAAATTAGGACCCCATTTGGTTTGTTTGCAGAAGTTAGGCCGTGAGTAATTTTGTGGAGTTTTTTTGCCCTGATGGACTGAGCATTGAATATCAATAATGAAATGGTAGATATCACTAGGGCAGCAGTTTTTACAGCTGGCATAACGGTAATCAGTGAGTTACAAATAACTGGGATTGGATGGCATTCAGCCCAGCAGCTCGCTCCCCTCTTACTACTAATCTGTAGCCTGGCATTTACAGCAGCCACGATTCCTGAAGCCTGGAAGGTGGCCAATGTGACGCCAAATTTTAAAATGGGCTCCGAGGCGATCCGGGATATGATAGAAGTTGGAACAGGTAAATAAAGGATGGTCATTAACCCTTTCAAATACCACTGAAACAAGGCCACGCCCCAAGAAACTTAACAGCTAGACGTTTCAAAGTAAAGAGTGCTCCAAGTAAAAAAAAAGTACAATCAAGCTGTGGAGTCTGGCGCCAGAGGATGTCATCAAAAGTGGTTTAGACAAGGTCCTAAAGGAAAAGTCCATAACACATTAAAGAGAGCCATTGCTATCCCTGAGGGGGAGACAGAGGCAGTCAATCTGCTTCATGGGATCTGCCAAGAACCTGTGAGCTGGGTTGGCCTCTGTTGTAGACGGGATGCTGGACTCAGTTGATCTTGGTCTGACCCAGCATGACAATTCTTATGCTTTTAAAGAGATTTGGGGGTACGATGTTGGCCCAGTCAGTATCTCTTCTGATAAATCCCTGTGCTGTGTAGAGAGCTGTGCCATATTTGCATACGCTAGTAAAAAATAAAAAAAAATTGGGCCAGTTTGTTGTGTAGGGCCCTGTCTTGTAGAGATTGACTTTTCTGCAGAGTTGAGTCTTCTGATATGGCTTCCTTCTCTAGCTCACTGAAGCACTGATATTTAGGCCCGAAGCCAGGATTAGTCCGACTCACTGGTGCTGGTTCTCACGCCCTGCAGCTGTAGCCAGTGCAGGCTCGGTGCCTGTCACTTGTCCCATTAGATTTGTCATAAAAAGGCACCGATTGGATTTCTGTTAACAAACAAGGAGGGGCGTGAGCCTGTTATATCTCATTTCCTTCAACTACAGGCACAACAGATTCCAAAATGCTTGACATCACCGTGTGCTTTTGACCTCCTGAGATTTCAGCTGAACTGAGCTGGCCTCTGATTTATTTGTCGCACTTTACGGTGATTATTTTTTCAGTTATTACAGATACTATATACTATTACATATGGCTGTTACCGGGCGTATTTTAGTTGAATGGTGAATTAGGGTTTAGGACTGTATTTCAATGATTGTTTTTTGATTTAACTTTAAATCTGCTATGCTCATCTTTTGTTGTAAACCCTTTTGATTTCTCAAGAAAGGAAGTGTAGCAACTCTGATAACGGGTAGAAAAGGTTTATAGCTGCTGCTGTGTTGAATGGGGTTGCAGTGGCAAGCAGTGCATCTTTTTAAAATATTATAAATATCGGTTGGTGTGACTGGTTGCTTCCGTTTTATTTTATTTTTTTAATCTGTACTGGTAGAAAGTTGACAGTAGCTGCTAAACCTTTGCTTTCCTTTAATACTCGAGAGCTGTTTTTATTCTCTGTAAGAGGGCTGTTGCTAACAATATTTAATAGCTCACGCTGCAGTCCAGGCTGAGGGCAGTGTTTGAGGTAGAGGCGCTGCAGAAAACCTTCAGTATGATGTGGGATGGAAATTTAGCAAAGAAGCTGACTGCAGCTGAACTCTGTCTCCCCCTACAGTTTGCTGCCTGACCTTGAGTAAGCCCCTTAACCTTGCTGCACTCTGATTTTGTTTGTCGGCTCTTCGGGGTAAGGATGGGGACAGGTTCACCGTGATGACCCTCTGTTGCGCGTAGCAGTGAAGCCCACAGACCGATGGCAGACTGTGACCGAGTTATGTAGCGATAGTCGCTCACCCAGTGTTTGCTGTGCTGGCCTGTTTGACAACCCCCTCAGAAATATAGCTAGGGCATAGGGGGATGTTCTCTTCTGAGACATTAGAGGCGTGGGAAAAACCTTGGACCTCCTTCCTCAGATCCTGGTGGCAGTGGACAATTAAATAAATATTCAGCACTGGGCCTTGAAACCCTGTGGGGCCCTGCTCCCTCCTCCTGGACAAGTTCTTTGGAAATCCACAGGCGGGGGGGCCCCAAGGCGTGGAAGAGTTCCCAGGTCCTAAGCTGAATTTTTAGGAAGTAGGCTGCTGCAGGCTGGCACCGTAGCAGCGATCCTTCCGGCACCTCTGAAAATTTGGTGCAGGAGGCAGTTGCCTAGTTTGCCCGCATCGGAGCCTGGTGTCATGAAATGTGATGTTACGGGTCGCAAGTATTGAAGGAGAACCCTCCTGGTTCTGGATGTTGCTACTGATCGACCCGTCCTTACGCAGCGCAATAAGAAGGAAGTGTGATGCATGGGGGAGGAGATGGTGTTCAGGATGCAGACAGGTAGTGGGGCCACTAGATGTCGCCATTGCGCAATGAGTGAGACACCTTCCCCCCCCCCCCCCCCCCGACACCCCCCCCCAAAGGGGCTACTTCCCCTGCCCTGGCCCAACCCAGGGAGAGGAAGAGCTGACCAGGCAGGGCAGGGTGTGGCATTGCCACTCAGCCACCAGAAGCTGGTTTGTTTCTAACACTTTTTTTTTTTTTTTTTTTTAATCTCCATCCAGCAGTCTAACATTGGGCTTGCAGTCCTCATGCATAATGTGACAGCTTTAAAACAGAGCTCTGCCCCATTACATTTACAGCCTATAAAGTCTTTTGGTGCTTTGTGTATTTTATAGCTCCAGTCTTTCACAGCCAGTAGCAGGTGCCTTGGAGCAGAGCTTTAGTGGATGTTGGAAGTGCCATAAACAGCTCTTCCTGCTATTTATTTCTCCAATGCAGTTTTCACTCTCCGCATGGAGCTGAGTGTAGCTTTTA
The DNA here is from genome assembly GCF_901001135.1 of Rhinatrema bivittatum. NCBI lineage: Eukaryota > Metazoa > Chordata > Amphibia > Gymnophiona > Rhinatrematidae > Rhinatrema > Rhinatrema bivittatum. The sequence continues at coordinate 10,553,449 of NC_042626.1, read as the reverse complement.
GGCCCATCAGAGGATCAGATGTAATCTGGCCTTGCTCCACGCTTCAGAATAGTAAATTTATACGGAGATGAGACATTGCCTGAACTAATTTAAGCCCCGAGATTTTGTCAGCGAGGGGACTATGAGGCAAAGGTGTCCAAAAACCCTCTAGAGCAGACTCTACAAAGGCAAGGTACCTGCTCGGCATCAGCTCCTCCTGTGACTGCATTGATAGCAATAAACTAACATCATAAATACTTTCAGGAGAGAAATGCACAGACACAATATAGAGGGTGGGAATCCAGGCAAAGAATAATACATAAAATTTCAAAATGATCTTTATAAATGCAAAGAAATTGATGGAGTGTGACTATATAGTTCAGGGGTGGTCTACTCCGGTCCTCGAGAGCCACAAGCAGGCCTGGTTTTCAGGCTATCCATGATGAATAGGCATGAGACAAGATTGGCATGCACTGCCTCCATTGTATGCAAATCTATGTCATGCATATTCATTGTGGATAGCCTGAAAACCTGGCCTGTCTGACTCTCGAGGACCAGAGTTGGCCACCCCTATCATAGCTCCATGTCAAAAGTGACAACCTGAGCCAGCCCTCTCTGGTTTTATTTTATTTGAAAGGGCAATCCATGCATACAATGGCGTAAGACCAGCATTGGATCAGCTCCTTTGCCCCTGCCTTTGGCACGGTGCTGTCTCAGGGGTAAGCAACTTAAGAGCTGCATGGGGTTTTCATGATGATCAGCACAGCGGCATCCTACCAGCTTTTAAAGCGGGATGGGGGAAGCAGCTGTGCAGGAAGACCTGTCCAAACCTGTTAAACACTCACGGCGTTTCTGGAATGAAATCACATTCAGGAGACCAGCAGGACAGCTTTAATAATTTTGTTTTCACCTCCATAGAATACGCGGTGGTGCAAGCCATCTTTTACTTAGGACAATTTAAGAGTGAGTTACTTTTTTTTTTTTTAAAGTAAGTCCCTTTTTATTTCTTTATACGTTGTTTCTATTCTTTTCCTCCCTTTGTCGTTCCGGGACCGCTGACGTCTAAATTCTTGGCCCCATCTCTGCCTGTTCTCAGGCCCTGAGACTGTGGAAAAAAAAAAAGGGGGGGGGGGCATAAGTTATCCTGGTTTTCTTTTGTTTAAGTGCTCGGGGGGGGGGGGGGTTTGAGTCTATTTTTGCTGTCGTGAACAGCTGCAAGTGGAAAACTAAGTAATATGTGAGAGAAAGGAAGGGGAGGTGCTGTATGGCCGAATGGCCGGCGCCATTTTGCAATACGGCAATACGATTCGAGTGCAGGAGATCGCTCCCGGACCCCCGCTGGACTTTTGGCAAGTCTTGTGGGGGGTCAAGAGGCCCCCCCCCCAAGCTGGCCAAAAGTCCCTGGGGGTCCAGCGGGGGTCCGGGAGCAACCTCCTACGCTCGTGACGTCGGGGGACAGGAACCAAAATGGCGCCGGCGCCATTTCTATTAACGTAGCCGTGGCCCGAGAGTGGAAGATCACACCGGGACCCCCCCACTGGACCCCAGGTAATTTAAGACATTTTGGGGGGGTTTGGGAGGGTGGGGGGTTTATTTTAAAGGGTCGGGGTGGGTTTTAGGGATGTTTTAGTGTGCTGGTTTCCCCGCCCTCCCCCGATTTACGATTTACATGATTTTTAAAAAACCAAAACCGCGACGATCCGATTCCCCCCCCCCCCCCCCCCCAGCCAAAATCGATCGTTAAGACGATCGATCGATCACACGATTCACATCTCTAGTCTCCAGCAGATGGTAGATGGTGCAAAACCTGCAGTCTGGGGAGAAAGCTTTTTTTTTTCTTTCTGGATCCACCCAGGGGGTTGTGAGGTCCTGGTGGGCCATCCTCCCCTGGTCTGAGGCAGGTGAGCAGGGGGTTGGAGACCCTGCTGATAGCTCGGTGCGGAGGTTCATGGGGGTGGACATCTGGGGGTCCAGATCCCTCATCCCCCACGAGACAGCGGTGGAATCTGCTGGCAGTTCTGCACTGCGAGGCCAGTGGAGCAGGGAAGTGTCCCTTTCATACGGTTTGTCCTGGGCTGGGTCGCTAAAGTTTGGTGAAAGGAGACTGATATAACCAGTGGTCTGGCTCTTTTCTGATCTGTCATGCGGTCTGCACTCCTGGAACTTGAACCTGTGCACCAAAGGAAAGTATTGGTTTCTATGCATCTTTATTTGTTCTCAGAGAGTTAAAAATAAATAAAATAAGAACGAGGAACCTGTGCAGCAGTGAGGTTCCAGGGGGGGGGGGGGAAGCTACCTCAGCAGCTCGGGGAGCTCAGCGATGGGGGCTTTTCAGCAGCTTCTCTGCCTGCGGAGGAGACCCGGGTGTTGCCTCCGTGGCGCTGAGGGACGGTTCCCCTGCTCGCCGTTGAGGTGCTGGTGGTGCCGCAGGTGCGGGGAGGAACAGGGTGTGCGTGCAGAAGCAGCATTCAGGGGTCTGCGTCAAGCACGACCGCACCGGTAGAACAAGCCCTCGCGGGTGATGGGGGCTAGCGCTCAGGCTTTCCATATCAGCATTGATTTATAGCCGAGCAGCCTGATTAACAGCAGAATAACTTGATGAGTGGATGCATCGTTTGAGTTGCTTGAGCAGGAAGTGTCAAACCTTTGTTGGAAGGAGGTGGTGTGCAAGTGTGACACAGCAAAACAGAACCGAGACATTGGGCATTACTCTAAGTGGCTTTATTTTTCACGCCTCTGAGTGGGCCTATAACCCAGCTCTGTTTTCTCTGTACGAGAGAGGCAGGGGACACCTTTTGCAGTCCAGTGGCTGTAGCCTAACTGGAAAATACTCAACCAGCATTGCAATTTAATTTGGAAGGGAGGGAGACACTGGGCGAAAGGAAACGTGGCTTTAACACCAGCGTGGCATCTCGTTGGTCAGTGGGGACAGTAAAACAAACTCTGTTGAGAAACTGGGGTAACAAAAGGGTTTAATGAGCTAAATAAACATCATCTGGGAATTTCTTGATGCTAATTTCATGACATTACCTGTGTAATTAATCTTAAACAGAGAAGGAGAAATCCTATAAAGATTAAATTTGCTGACTAAGAGAGGTTTTCTTCTGCTGAAGAGCTGAAACGGGTGAGTGACCTTCTCGGCAGGTGGGGGTTTTGAAAGGTTAACTTGTAATGTCTTGGCCCCCATTTCCCCTTTCCCTGCCCTCATTCTTGGGTCTCCTGTCACCCACAGGTCATGCAGGGCTGCCCCAGTGCTGGCAGATGGCCTAAACTTTTCTCCAGTTCCCTGAGGTTGAAAAAGCTGCAGACTTGCCAAAGGCCGCGCACACCGCACTGCTGGTTTATCAAAGCTCATGCTGAAATGATGAGGTCCTGCGACGACGGGCACAATGCACCGCCGGCCCCTGAGATATGCAGTTACTGAAAATAATTTAAACACTTCTCGAGGAAGCGGTTTTCAGAACCATCAGCACGGTGGAGAGAGGGCTGGCTGAATGTTGCTGCCGGTTTGGTTTCCCAGCAAAAGATCTGGATGATTCTGAAACCAGCCTGTGAAATGTCTGTTCTTCTTTTATTTTTTGTTTTGCATACAAAGAAAACAGTTTCAAAATTTGCACTGGGTTTCTGCTTCCCTGTATTGCACACACTCCTTGCAGCCTGTTTTTCAACAGCTGGACAGCTGTTAAATCTGCTCTTTGAATATCTTGCCCTGGTTCAAAGCTGTCAGATCCCATTAGAGAATTCAGCATTCTAATACAAATGCCAGTTATACAGGAAAAAATGAGAGAGAGAGCAAAGGATGGAATAGGAACTCCAGCCTTTATTTGAAACAAATGCTCAACTCATTTTCCAACCTGGAACAAGGCAGAAAATATTATTAAAGAAAGGATCCCATGTGGCCGGAGAATCTGTATTTCTCAGTATAGCCTCAATGCCTCTTGAGAGTGTGAAGGAAGAGCTGGAGGACACTGAGCCTTGCTCCTGTTGGAAGACTCCTGTTGTATTACCCGATAGAAGCTGTAGACCATCTGCCAAGAAAGTACCAAAAATAATTGTATGTTGGGGTAGAGTTTACCGTTCATCCCATTTGAATTCTGTGGGTGGCTTTTGGGTTTACAGAGGCCAGCATGTAATGGCATTGCAATGCTGTGCATGCTGACTGACTTCTTGTTGATAGTGTCAACAGAGACTTTGAGGACTGAAGCCCCACGGAGGCTGATGAGCTTCTAGTTCCTCCTCTAGAGATGGTTTTTGGGTTAAAAAGTACTAAAGGGGAAGATGATAAAACCTGTCCTGGTTAGCAGCTGGGCTATATCCTTAGCAGCATGGATGGTAGAACTGGGCAGACCGGATGGGTCAATTGCTCTTTTTCTGCTGTCATCGGCTAAGTGACTGGTTTTTCTTGATGTGTCACATAATGACAGTCAATGATGTCTGATTAAAAATTGAAAAGGCCCATTCGTTCTGCCCAGCAGTGAATTTTCCACTTTGGGTAGATCTGCATACAAATTCCCATGAGAACACAACAGCCACTTCCCCCATTCCCTCACCCACCCTTTTAAAGTTGAACCACTGCCTTCCCCTCGTTGCAGGCTTCCCAGTGCTTCATTACCACTCTCTTGCCACTAGGGATCCTCTGTGTTTATCCCACTACTTTTTGAGTTCCATAACTCTTTTGGTCTCCTCCACCACCTCTGAGAGGGCATTCAAGGCATCCACCACCCTTTCGGTGAAAAAATCTCTCCCGATATTATTCCTGAGTCTACCCCTTGGAGCTTCATATCATGATCCCCAGTTCTACAGCTTCCTTTCCAATGGAAAAGGCTTGTGCGTTGTTAATCCCTTTCAGGTACTTAAATGTCTCTGTCATGTAGCAAAAGCAAAGGGTAAAACATTTTTTGACCCATGCTGTGAAATGTGTAAATTGGGGTTGACGGATGGGACAGACTGTAGAGTTGTTTGTAATCAGTCTGTGTTTTTTAAACCACAGCTTCTAGACTTCCTGAGAGAAACGCACCCAGTTCTTCCTTGAGTGAGTTTATAATAGATACTTTAGATGATTATTAGGAGGGATAACTTTTTATTTAACGTCTTTCTTTTTTGTTGATGATTTGGAGGATATCTTTCTAGTAAAACACCCACCTTTATAATTGCAAAGTGTTTTCAGCTTTATGTTTAAATCTTTGTATTGAATAAAATCCCAACAATCATCAGAAAATATAATGCATGACTGCCTCTTCCATGTATTACACTCATCAATGAACAGCATATCAAATAATTTAAAGCGTTTTCCGCGACCCCTTTTCCATCTGACAACACACACGTTGTTCGAGGACAGAGTCGGCAGTTATACATTGACCCAAATAACAATTCAGTACCAAAGATACGAATAATCGTTTAGCTTCTTCTCCTGTTCTCTCTGATCCTCTTTCGTTGGCAAACATCCTTCTTAAGATTCATAAAAATTGTTTATCTGGTTTATTTTGAAGATGAGCTAGAATCTTATTATGTGTGTAAATTTCCAATAGCATAGAAAAGGTTAAGGAAGGAGTAAAAATTATAGAGCGATTCTGAAAAGGTATTCTGACTCACATCAAATGGGAAAAAAATGGTGTCAGATAAATAATAAGAGCCTCTGCTTTTGCTGTCTGGCCCGGTGCATGTCATCTTGTAATGAAGCCTGTCTGGGAATCCATCCACAAGAAAGGTAAAGCATTCTGCTAGAGGCGAGCCTGCCACCGCATCTCAAGGCGGGCCCAGATCCAGCTTCTATTTTTAAGGCTGTCCGTGGGTTTTGTCTTTTCGGGTGCTGAATTTCTTTCGGTTTCTTAGGCTTCATCTCGATAGCCCGAGCTGTGACCTTTTTCTTAAGGCACCCTGTGTTCCTGAAGGGCTTTTTTGCTGAGTTGTTGTGGTAAAATTCCCAGGAGTCCTTGATTTAGAGGCGGGGCAAAGACCTTCACGTGCCAGTCACATACCTACCTTTTGATTTCTAGAAAATATGAATGGTGATAAATTGAATTCCATGGACAACAGGATTAAGGTGGGACTTGTGTACGCTGTTTGCATTACAATAAAAGTAAAAGAAGAATCCATGAGAGTCCATTCAGAGCTTGGAGGGAGGTGACTCCATGTTTTAAGGAAATTCTTATGGACTGGCCCTGGTTTTTGACCCACCATCCCATTGTGGTGGTTGTAGTCCTTTTTCCATTCAACATGACAAGTTGGACATTTAAAAAGCCAGAAGCAGCCTACAGACCTTTAAAAACTAGGTCTCAGATGAGAATTATGATGGTGGAAGGATGTAAAATTATTTTTTCTGTCATGTTTTAAGCAGATTTTTTAAAAGTAAAAAAAAAAAAAAAAGCACATATATAATTTTTACATTGCAACTTTATTATAAAATTTGCTTGCATAGCAAGAGATGTAACCCCAGGTAAGGTACATAAAACAAAACCCAGATAGTGAGGGTTCCAATTCTCCTGATCAGTGGGTTAAAAAAAAAATATCATTGACAGATGATATAGTGTTCCAGGAGCAAAGGGTTTTCTTGTGTTGAACTGGGAAGCCTCTCCCTTCTGTGAATGAATGCACACACCAAAGGATTTGGGCTTCTGCAGGCCGGTAACCTGTTCCCTGGAAACCTCCCCAGACCCTGGAGCCAACAGCTCAGTCCACAGCCTGGATTGATTTATTTATTTAAAAAATGGTATATTCCGCTCGTGTCCGAACGCTCGTGGCGAGTTACTTATGTACATAACAAAACAATTAACAAACAAAATACAACTAAAAATGTAAAATAAACAGCTAAGACAAAATTGCAGTTTAAAATTAAAAAAAAACAAAACAAAACTTGGTGATGGATTAGTGGTTCCCGTCCTGCCAGATTTGATGAAGTTCTGAAAGAGATTGTCTTACACAAGTTCAGTCTTCCGCAGGCTTCTGCAGTAACAATAAACAGACAACAGCAAAATCACAATATCCTTAACGGCAAAACTAAACCTTCATCGTAGGGAATCTGTTCTTGGCAAAATCGAATCGAGTTCATCAGTAAAAGGAACACGCATCACTCGCTCTGCCTCAGAAGTTCTGCTAAATGTTGATCCTGCCAGAAAACTGGCTGCTCTTTGTTCCTCCTCCGAGGAGCCTAACCCCTGGAAGCAGAGCACAAGAAAAGGCCCCCTGTGGCAGGGAGCAAGTGGCCCACAGCCACGCTGCCAGCCTCGCCTTTTATACCGCACGCCCGATGATGTCACCCGGGCTTAAAGGTGCAAACACCACATTTCTACCACTGAAACAGGTGCAACCCTCTTCGATGGGGGGGGGGAGGTCAAACATAGATTATGTGGAGGTTAAGGCTGAAAAGATTGGTGGAACTGCGACCCTGTGCCACACAAATACGAACATCTGTGTCCTGCTTTTACAAATAAAAATAAAAAAGGTAGCCTCGGCCCTGCTGCGAATAATTTAGAGGACCTTCCACAAAGATGGTAACAGGAAGCGTAAAATCCAATCGCCAGCTACTCCTTGCTTCCTACCTGGGAGCGGACTCGGTGGAAATCGATTTTATAATATATATATCTATAGTGTTTTTAATTTAATGTTTTGTTCTCGGCAGCAATTTCAGTGAAAGATTTCACTTTTATTGTAAGGCTTGTGTAAGCCGGGCCCCTCTCGGCGTGTTTAGTGACAGCGTCACCCGGTCAGATAGGATGGATTTGGGAGGTCCGTGCGGATGCAGCCCCTCCTCCTCCATCCCACTATAGCAGCTCCCCCGCTACAGCTGAGGCGGGCAGTCCTTTGGGTTTAGGACTCGGTACAGAAGGTGGGAAGGAGCTACGTTCTTGTTGTTTTACAGGCCCAGCTGGTTTCAGTCTGGGAGGGGGGTTTGCTTTCCAGGCCACTCTCTGGCTGGTTTGGTCATTTCCCCCTCTGGGTCATTTTTTTTTTTGGAACTTTTACCCTTTAAGTATTGGGGCCGCTCTGGAGCCTGTTCAGCTCCTGGGTCTGGGCAGGTTCGGGAGGCCCTGCCCTCTGTGAGCCTCATCGAGGAAGGGGGGAGGGGTGTCGGTGACCCTCTGGGAGCCTCCCCAGAGTTTTTCCTGACATTGGTAAAGCTAATTTCGAGATCCAGGCTGGAGGTTCTGACTGCCCGCCCTCCCTGCTGGGAGCGTCAAGAACGCGGCTCCAACGGATCCCTCCCGTCAAGGACCCGAAAGAAAAGAGCAAACCAAGACTCTTCCAACAAACTGTGAGTAAAGGCGCAAAGCCTAACATCCGAGGGGGTCGCCCAACCTGGGGGGAGAGCGAGAGAGAGCAGAGACTGCAGCAAACTCTCCTTGCCGGTTAGAGGGCTGGAGTTGTCCATCTGCTGTTGCTCTCTTCCAGGCTCCTCCAGTCCTGCTTTAGAGATGCACCGACCAGGGACATCAGACTCTTACTTACAAGGGCCTATGGTTGATCTTTATGCATGAAAGAGGGAATAATCTAGGGGGCAGGGATAAGCTTTGCCGTACGCTGAGGAAGGGAAGGGTGGGGGCCCTAGAAATGGATTGCATGAGAAGCATGAGAGGCAGCGATATTTAAAGCTCTAGGATGTGAACAGTGAGCATTTTGCCTTTTTTTTTTTTTTTTTTTTCCTCCCAGAGAGAGGATGGCATAAGGTGATGCTTCTGCTCTTAGCTGCTGTGCAGATTGGTACCATTAGCATTTCACTACAGAGGAGAGAGGCCCTGGAAATAGCCACATTGTAGGCTCTTCACATGCGCTTCCCTGACAGCACAAAAGAAGGGATTTCTTCTCTGATGATGCAGTGTTAATGAAAACCATGTTTAAAATAGGCTGGAGAGGGAGGAGAATCCTTTCGTGAGGAGAAATTGGTAGGGTTGGAGGCCGCCCACACGACATTGTGGAAGAACTGCAGAAGCCGGCGACAGGGACCGGCGAATGCGCCCGGTATCAGCTGGGACAGAGAGCAGACCTGCCGGGTGCTGAGCTTGCAGTGTAATAGGCTTATTGTCCTAATTTTCATGGGATGCGGAGGGGGGGGGGGGGAAGAGGAAGGAATTGTGAACCTGTAAACCACTTATTGCATCTCACTGAAAAAGCTGCAATAAATACAAACATTAGACACTGGAGGCAGAGAGACAGCGTGCAGATCTCTTTTGGTCAAGGAGGGTCAATGCCGCTGACCTGACCCTCCTAGACGTGCGGCTTTATGTTTAGTTCTCCAATGCTACGTCCCTCTGTGCCTCTCTCATACTCTCTTGAATTCTGTTTCTTTTTTGGAATCCACCACCTCTGCTGGAAGGCTGTTCCAAGGGTTTCCTTCTGTTATGTCTGAGTTTGCTCCCTCCTAGCCCCATTCTCTGCACCCCTTGCCAGCCTGCCTTCAACCCATCCCATTCCTTTCCTTCAGGGTTTACAGATTTAGGCTCGTAAGGATCATGGTATCCGACCCGTTGCCCACAGTTCCAGAGCCCCCATGAATATGAGGCAAGAAAAGATCCCATCCGAGGTGTGGCTTATTTTTGCAAATTGTTTTATTAAGGGCTGATCCTGCAAGAATTCCGCATGGGTTTGACCTCCCGATGAAGGATCTGTTCTTCCACAAACCTCTCTGGAACCTTGGCTGGCTGTTATATGCTCATCTCCTCCACCCATGGAAATTAAAAAACAGTCCAAAGTGAGATAGTGGTCGCTCTAACCAGATCACATCCCAAACAACTGCACTCTGTACCCACTTGTAGGTAGACTTGACTCTAGAACTTGGAGAGTTTCAGTAGTAGTCCAATGGCTTATCAATTTGACCCTGGCCATATGATTTTTGCATATTTGTCTGATCAACTGAGCAGGTTCTCCCTTCCCCACCCCCCTATCTGGGTCTGGACCATGCCAACGTATCTATAATGCACCATGAGAGTCTGGTGATGCATGAGTGCACTTCTAGAAGCCATACTGATCCTGGAGAAAATCAGTAGGTTGGGCTACCCCCTAAAGCAGCGATTCTCAGCCGGTGTGTCGCCAAGCTCCGGCAGGTGTGTTGTGGATCCCAGTGTCCCACTGCCTTGGTTGTGCTTCCTTTCTCCCTTTTTCCTGCCCCCTGGGTCAATGGGAAGCCTCCTTTCTTCCTGCCCCCACTGCCCAATAGGAAAACTCCTCCATTCTTCCTGCCCCCATGCAGGCCAATGGAAGATTCCTCCCTTCTACCTGTCAGTAGGAATAGGAAGAAGGGAGGAAGCCTCTGATTGGCCAGTGAGGCAGGAAGAAGGGGCATCACATAACCTGGGGGTGGGGTGGTTTGAGAGGGGCTGGGAGGAGTGGCAGTGTCAAAGTCCAACCCCGATGAGGCAAGGCTGCCACAGGAGCTCATCCCCATGGCAGTGAAGAGGAAACCTGACCCTGATCAAGCAAGGCCACCACGGGAGCCCATCCCCGTGGTGGCGAAAAAGAAGGCCTGCCAGAGTAAAGCTGCGGCGGTTCTGGAGTCCATCCCTGCAGTAAAGGAAGAAGAGGTTTGGCGGTGAAGCCCGGTACATGAATGTGAGAATGGGAGCCTAGGTGAGAGCTTGTGTGTGTGGGTGCGAATGAGAGCTTGTATATGAGAGCATGGGTGTGATTGAGAGACTGGTCAGGAAGATGATTGAGGTATGTGAGAGACAGAGACTGGTCGTGGGCCCTAAGGAAGAGGACTGTGAGGACAGCTTCAGCAGCCCTTCCTGCTTCTGTTGTGTGCTGCTGGCCTGCAAGGGAAAGGAGTAGGAGAGTTGCTGGAGAGGGTAAGTAAAGGTGGCTTTTTAAGTTTATTTTTTTTTGATTGACTGCCATTTTAATTATTGGGCATTATGTGACATGGCTGCTGTTTTTTGAAATATTGTATTGGTGTTTGGAGAATTTTTAATAATTTTTAAGAGTTTTTGTTAGATGTTGTTCTGTTCATCAGCTGTTTTGAAACATTTATTCATATAGTTTTACAACTATAAAACTATGTGGGGATCTATAGCAGCTTGGCTTTTTCTGTTTCCTAATTGGAGGTGTATTGGGTGTTTAGGGCCTGGTTTAATATTTATAGTGTTTCCTTTTTATAGGTAGGGCTGTTCCATGTGAGTGCACACCACAATGCAGGTGTCACTTTGTGCAGATTAGTTTGTGTGCATGATTGCAGATCCTGGTACTATGTTAGGTGCTATAGTTGTTTATAGGTAGGGTTGTTCCCTGTGAGTGCACGCCACAATGCAGGTGTCATTTTGTGCGGATTAGTTTGTGTGCAGTATTGCAGATCCTGGGACTATGTTAGGTGCTATAGTTGTTTATAGGTAGGGTTGTTCCCTGTGAGTGCACGCCACAATGCAGGTGTCACTTTGTGCGGATTAGTTTGTGTGCAGTATTGCAGATCCTGGTACTATGTTAGGTGCTATAGTTGTTTATAGGTAGGGTTGTTCCCTGTGAGTGCACGCCACAATGCAGGTGTCACTTTGTGCGGATTAGTTTGTGTGCAGTATTGCAGATCCTGGTACTATGTTAGGTGCTATAGTTGTTTATAGGTAGGGTTGTTCCATGTGAGTGCACACCACAATGCAGGTGTCACTTTGTGCAGATTAGTTTGTGTGCATGATTGCAGATCCTGGGACTATGTTATGTGCTATAGTTGTTTATAGGTAGGGTTGTTCCCTGTGAGTGCACGCCACAATGCAGGTGTCATTTTGTGCGGATTAGTTTGTGTGCAGTATTGCAGATCCTGGGACTATGTTACGTGCTATAGTTGTTTATAGGTAGGGCTGTTCCATGTGAGTGCACACCACAATGCAGGTGTCACTTTGTGCGGATTAGTTTGTGTGCAGTATTGCAGATCCTGGGACTATGTTAGGTGCTATAGTTGTTTATAGGTAGGGCTGTTCCATGTGAGTGCACACCACAATGCAGGTGTCACTTTGTGCGGATTAGTTTGTGTGCAGTATTGCAGATCCTGGTACTATGTTAGGTGCTATAGTTGTTTATAGGTAGGGTTGTTCCCTGTGAGTGCACGCCACAATGCAGGTGTCATTTTGTGCGGATTAGTTTGTGTGCAGTATTGCAGATCCTGGGACTATGTTACGTGCTATAGTTGTTTATAGGTAGGGTTGTTCCATGTGAGTGCACAGCACAATGCAGGTGTCACTTTGTGCAGATTAGTTTGTGTGCATGATTGCAGATCCTGGGACTATGTTATGTGCTATAGTTGTTTCCATTTCTCCAGGTTCGCACTGCATGCAGAGAGGCATTTTTGGTTTTCCATTCCAGTTTCTGTCTCCATATTTGTAATTTGTGGTCTTGGTGAAGGTCGATCTTGTGTATATAACCGAGGTGAGATATTTAACTAGTATGTAGGTTAGTAAAATACCTCACCTTATTTGTTGTGTTTTCTCAATAGGATATGCATTACTGGTAAACGTCTGTCTTTTCATAAGGAGGGCTATTGTGCCTGGTAGTAAAGGGAGTTGGTTTTGCTTTTCGTGAGATGTCATCAGAACCGGAATATCTTTTGTATGATGCGTTGTACGGGCAGTGCCCTAGTTCTGCTCTGCACCCACTGTTGGGTGTCGAGGGGGTTTCCTGTGGATGCAGAATGTATGTTTACATTTAGCCTCGTGATGGTCACATGTTCAATGCATCATGCATGTGAGAACCATCTGTCAGGTGTGTCCTGGCCGAAAAAAGGTTGAGAACCACTGCCCTAAAGGACCAACCATCAAAAGGAAATGACATGAACCTGAAAGCTCTGGAAATGAGAGGCAAATTCTCTTACCCTCATTTAATTGTTTTTTTCTGTTTTACTTTTTATGTCAAACAAAGCAGCAACCCCCCCTCCCCCCATATAACCAAAGGACGTACAAGGGTAGAGTAAGAAGTAATTTTGTGCTGCCTTTTTTTCCCCTGAGAATCTCCATCTGAGGCTTCTCTGCCTGCCCCTTTTGATATTTATTTATTTATTTATTTATTATTTTTATTATACCGAGTTTCATGATAGGAATCACATCAACCCGGTTTACAATTAACAATGTGAGTAAAGGCAGAGAGTAACAAGTAAAGAACATTTCCCAATACAACAACAAATATAGTATGAAACTTAACAAATATTATAACAATATTTTGGATGTGAGAAAGTTACAAAAAACATGGACGAATAACTTGGATATGAAAGGGGAGGAATTGTAGAACGACTACAATTGTACAACGAATACAGATATGAACTCTGCTCTGGATCTATCGCAGTTTTCATCATTTAATGAAAAAAATTAGTGTATTTTTTCAGACCTCATGCTACAATGTTAATTAGAAATAATAAAGTAAGCTGTGCATGAAATCATAGGCTTTGGAACGTCAATGTTTATATCCATCGACAGCTGTATGGAGCTACTGGAGTCTCATTTATTCAATAGAGGTTTTGGATTTTCAAGTTTATATATTCCCATGCTGCTCGTTCGACTCTCTGTATGCTGAACGTGCGTTCCTGTCCCATCTAGGCCCTTTCAAAGAAATATAAAAATTTGTTGTTCAAGAATTTTTGATGACTGATGATGATAACACGGTCATAGTCTGATACAGACTGACAATTGAGTTTTAGTCCTCATAAAGTGTGGATGTGAACAAAGACTCTTACTTCATCCTATGATGGGTCCATATAGATCTTGAATATATCAGATATTTGTCCATGTTGCAATAAGGTGAATTTTTGTTGTTTTCACATCACTTTTGGTTTATTCACCTTTGGGTTTCTTTGACTTAGTGCTGTTACAATACAAAAATGGGCAAGACACAAAATTTGACCACCAACTTCCATGAGTAGGTGGCCACAGGACCACCAAATTTCAGGTGACGTTTTGCTGTGCTGCACAGTAACTTGCTAACAAAAGACGATTGCTCTGTTATCCATATCTTTCTTTTTTTCTTTTTTTACCTTTATTTCTTTTACCAGTAGACTGTGGCATTCCATCATCTCCTACGTTCAAGACACGTGCATGTGTTCTTTAACAAAAAAAAAAAAAAAATAGCCATGGGTAATGCAAACTGGAACCCAGGCTATATTCCCCATGTTAATGCCCAAGGCAAGGCCTGTGTTTTTATGTGAAAAATTGTTCACTTTTTTTTCAGCAAAACACTTTTTCTCATTTCTGAAAAAGGCTTTTGGCACTCGCATGCAAAGACAAATGTAAGCTGACATTTCTGGCTGACAAATAGGTACAAATCCAGACCCTCGGGCCGGCTCATTGGCGGTGCCTCCTGCTGCTGTACGGAAGCAGCGTTCACAGTCCCTGCTGGAGGGAATCTTGGCTGTTACGCCGTAGCACAATCTAGTGGCTGGATTTAGGGTCCTTGTGAGCCGGGGTGGAGGAGGGAGCTGCAATTCTCGCCCCTCCCCTGGCCGAAGATGGCTGAGATGGGCGGGGGATATAAACTTGGGGAATCCCCCCTCCCACCCTCTCCTAAGTGGATGCGAATGAAGGCTCTGGATTCCCAGCCTTGGTTCTGAATAAGCTAGAAACAGCCGGGGGCCCCCACCCCAAAAAAAAAGATCCAAAACAAAACAAAAACCAATGAGCTCTTATCTTCACAGACAAAAATCTGTTGTCCCATTACCAGCTGAGTTTACACTGCTTCTGGAGTCTCCTAGCCCTAAACCGCATCCTAACTCAGTTCCTGCTTCTGGAGTCTCCTGGCCCTCATCCACATCCTAACTCAGTGCCTGCTTCTGGAGTCTCCTAGCCCTAAACTGCATCCTAACTCAGTGCCTGCTTTTGGAGTCTCCTGGCCCTCAACCGCATCCTAACTCAGTTCCTGCTTCTGGAGTCTCCTGGCCCTAAACCGCATCCTAACTCAGTTCCTGCTTCTGGAGCCTCCTGGCCCTCAACCGCATCCTAACTCAGTTCCTGCTTCTGGAGTCTCCTGGCCCTCAACCGCATCCTAACTCAGTTCCTGCTTCTGGAGCCTCCTGGCCCTAAACCAGACCCTAACTCAGTTCTTTACTCCTTACCTTCATTTTCCGCTATCATGTGACGGCATTGCCAGAGCTCGCACTAATAACTCTAATTTTCTCTCTTTCTTTTTTCTTTCCTCCAAGGCAGGATCTCGTTACGTGCTACCTATTTTTGTCCGACACAATAGCTGCTGATATGAAAACCATTAATTAGTGCAATTAATATATTTCGCAGCCCCTGAATGTGGCGTGGTGCCTGTCCCCAGGTCGTTCCTTTCATCACCATCTATTCTCCGAGGAGAAATTACAGGCTGTTAGTGCAGGCAGCACCTTGTGAAAGTGCAGCAATCATGCTTGGAGCATGAACCCTGGGGATTTCAACTTTTCTTGGGGTGGGGGGGGGGGGGGGGGGGGGTAGGGTTAGAAATCTTTTGTTCTCTTTGTGTGCTTTTACTTTTGGTAGAACAGAAGGCGTGACTCTCACTCGGCTCATCAGCTTGGGTCATGGGCCAGGGCAGGAGACGGCTGTGGCCTGAGGTGAAGCCAGTTTCCTTCTCCTGCTGGGTGGGTGGGAGCAGGGGGCAGGGGGTGGCTGTGGAAGAGAGCCTGGGGGATGGGCCGGGCAGGGGAGGAATGCGCACGTAGACTAAACTGGATGAGGGAATAGTGTGAAAGAGGCACTGCAGAGAGAGAGGGGACTGGGAAGCGAGAGGAGGGAGAGAGTGGGTATGGGGGGATGCACAGGGGAAGTAAGGCAGGCATCGGGTCTCATTGAATCTCCCTTCAAGCTCTCAAAACCTCCCCCCACTCCACACGTCACCCCTCCCCTATCCCCTAATGCCTTCTCCCCATCCCTGAAATCTCCTCTTCTCCCCCACCCTGATTACCTGGGATCCGCCATCCATAACATCCTCAAAGGAACAAAATTAGACAGAAAGCGAGGTTGGAAAGCTATTTTATCTTTATTTAATATGCAAAATGATTCAAACCTAGGCACATGTTCTGCATAACTGCCACAAAAGTTTAGAAACTTTGCCGCAGAATCTGCCCCAGGAAGCCGGGAGCGGTGCTCATGAGTTCCTCAGGCCTTTGCCTCCCGCATGTACAAGTTGTCCATGATGTGCCAGTTGCTCTGAAGTCCTCGGGAGCAGCCAGAACTGGCACCTTAGCATCACTTTCTTGGCTGCTGATACGGAAATCAATTCATGCACAGAAGCAAAGCAAAATGAGGATCCCACTTTGAAGGGAAAAAGGCCGAATATCCAGTCTTCATCATGAAAGTGCGCACCCGCCTTACCGGAACCAAAGACCCACTCTCCTACCAGTCTGCAAGCGCCTACCGTAGGGTTTGCCTGCTCTTCCAAGCAAGGATCGAAGCGAGAGCTTTCAGTATGAATCTACCATCAGCACATTAAGCTGTAACCCGAAAAGGGGGAAAAAATGTTTTCCCCCTCAGAGTTCATCGTTTTTGGTTGTGTGTAAGTGTTAACCCCCCCTCCCCCCCTCTAAAGACCCTTTAACCTGCTGCAGAGCTGTGCTGGGAGTCCTGGGACGAAACAAAGGCCAAAGGCTCTCCGCTCCCACTTCCGGCAATTCTGCTGGTGTTTGGCTCCCTTCTCCTGTGGTATTCCCTGCCCTCTTTCTTTGTCTCTCTCTCTGTATCACATTCTCTCCCTTCCCTTTTATATCTTCCCCTTTCCCGTTTTTATCCATCTCCTCTTCATCTCTTTCCTTCTTTCTCTGTCCCTCCGGCTCTTTCTCCCTTCTGCTTTCTGTCTCTGCACCGCCGCACAGCGCTCCACCCTCCCCAGCTACGTGTGAGTGCGTCCCCCACACACAGTCCAAGACCAGGGTCAGAAGAGGGCGGAAAGCAATTGCTGGAAGGGACAGAGGGGTCAAAGTGCCCTGGGTCTACCAGGTTCATGCAGAGCCTTGACCAACTTTAACAGGTTTAACCTTAACTATTCCCTTCTACTCCTAGCGCAGCCCCAAAGCATCCATGAAACGTGTGTAGGAGGTATCAGTAGAAGCTGTTTGTGTAATACACACTCAGCCTCGGCCTTACGCAGCAGCGAGGAGGAGCAGCTGGGATTTACACAACAGAAATTATTCCCAATCTTTGCAAGAGCGCGGGGAACGTGGAACTGAAATCCCCCTGCAAAGTCCTGCTCACGGCAAATGCCACTCCAGCGAAAGAAAAAGGAAACGCCACTGAATTATGTGCAGCCTATGCGGCCTAGCTCCCCTACCGCAGGACGGCAGCTCGGACTGCGCTTGCATTGAGATGGGCTTTGACTGTAGGCATTGTGGTGCTTTTCAGGAAGATTAGGGTTTGCTGCCGGCTGCAAGTTGTCAGCATGGCAGTCTCATTGCGATAATTCATATCTGACCGCCAGTGTACGCAGCCGTGTACAAGCGACTGATGAAATGCAAGTGATTCCTTATGAGGCACATCAATCGCTCATTTTCATGAAAATTCTTGAGTGTTTTTTTTTCCCTTGCTCTGCTTGACACTATAGTTTGCTCTGGTTTCCTCTTAAGTTCTCCCTGACTGAGGTATTCCTAGTGTGACAACTATGCTTGAAAATATCGCACGAGTAAAAAAAAAAAAAAAAAAAAAAAAAAGAGCCCTTGAATAGAGAGGAGCTTACAGTTTGAGTTGGATCAAGGCGTAGGCTGGAAAAGGGATCAGAGCCCAACTGCAGGTTTCAGTGCCCTCCATCTACTAACGTGCATTGCCTTGAAGGTTGGGCCAAGAGGGACCAGAAAACCCAAGGAGCAAAAAAATTCCTCGTGGCAGTCAGGAAGGTAGAAACAGCAGCAGGAATTCAGGAAAGGCTGGGACAAGCACGGAGGATTCTTAGTGCTGGAAAAGTGAGGGTAAAGCCAGGGATAAGCTGGGTTCAACGGTAATGCAGAAGGGAAAGAGAAGTGGCCCGACTGGCTGGGCCTCCATAGTTGACGTTATGAGGTTACTGCCATGGCTGGTACACTTATCCCTTTCTTCTCAAATTTGGCGTCCTCAGCTTGGGGAACCTTTGTCCAAGCCAAGTGATGGTACGATACTTCCCCTGAATCTTCTCTGTTGGCCCGAGAAGACTACTTGAGAGAGTTTGCAGAAAAAGCTCCCGGATTGTAGCTGTCACTCACGTTCGTTTTTGCTAGGTATCAATCTCGGAACAAAAGGGAAGATAAAGCAGCCAAGGGCTTTTGAACGGAACTTGCCGAGATGAATGCATTTCTTTGCTCTCTGAAGCTGGCATCTGGTATTTGTTTCTGCTGATGTAGCTGTTGCCACAATAATAGCTTCATCTCCGCTGACTGTGCAAACGAAAGCATGCACGATGCTCTGAATGGGCGCAGCCCGTGCTTTCCTTTAGAACCGCAGCTTGGAAACTGTCGACAAGGCAGATTTTAGCTCTATCATGCCCTCCCAATTCCAAGATGTATCTAATTTTGTGACACGGTTTCATAGAATTGTACAAAGAACTCATTCTCCACATGTGTCCCAGGGTTAATCTCAGTTCATCATCCTCACCGATTTCCAAGAAAAAGTGTGTGCTAGGTGGGAGGGATGGTGAGGTGTCTTGGGGTATCCTGAGGCAGCAGGGAAGGTAATGGGTGTTAGGTCCTAGAAACTCGAGCGTGTCTCGAAGCTGAAGGTAGGTAGGAAATAACAGGTTCAGTTTGGTTTGCAAAACCCATTGACCGAATTTTGGCGACTCTGCTCCGGGAGGACGCTTCACAGGTGTTGCGGTACTTCAAACCAGTTGGTTCTGGCAGCTTCCTGGATCACAGGACCATTTGTATGGGTAATCACGCATGTCCTTTCCTTTCCTAGTCTTTCTTTGGTGACAGTCGATCAGTTGACCTGAGATAGCGTCCATCGGTGGATAATTTGTGCTCATTGCTGGTGGATGATTTTCTTCCCTCTGAATGCGTTACGTGCACTTTTATGATACTTTTTTTTTTTAGCTTGAGTTTGAAATCCTGTTGGTGGGCGAGGGGGCTCTGTGATCCTGCTGTCACTGAAAAGCATGGTCCTGGCTTGGGAACTGTTTCAGAATCCCCTTCAGGCGCCAGCTGTAATTCTACGATGAGCACATCTTTGCCCTTCTCAATTTCATGGGTGCGCAATCTGCTGCGTGGCTTTTGTAGAAAGCAGATTTTACTGCAGCTGATGAGATTTGCTCTGACTTGGTTGTTTTCGCTGTTGGAATTGTATGTATTTATTTATTACCATACTTTGGCGCTGACGGCGCACTTGACATCTTAAATCATGCTTAGTTAGCTTTAAGATGTCCAGGTCAGGCCGATGCTGCGATTGCAGATTCATTAAACATGATCTGGAACTGCTGTGTTCCTTAACCATCCATGGCAAGGGGGCTTTTGTTCGAGGGGAGGAGGGGGGTGGGATGCTGTGTGGCCAGGGGTGGATTTACTAATAGACAGAGGAGGCAAGTGCCTATGGGGCCTGGGCAGCTGCCACTCTGCTGCACGAGTCACTTCTTGGTCTGACCCAGTATGGCATTTTCATATGTTCATATTATGGCTTGTGGTGCCGGGCAGAGGTTATGCCTAAGGGTGGCTTAAGGTATAAATCCACTACCTGATCAAGCCCTTGAGCTGCTTTAAACTTAAATGATGCAGGGCAGTGATATCCTCTTAGGAATATTAGAGCTGCCACCTCTCCAAGCTTAGGAGAAACTCTTTTATTTCACCCTAATGAACTGTATTGCGTACAATTTTCTTCCAAATGTGTTTGAGTTCTAAATTCACTATAAAAAAAAAATACCCTGCCCCCTTGCCCACTACCACCAAAAAATGAAACAAAAGTGTGGGATTAGCCATGAGGGAATCCAATGTCCTCCCGTGGAACAGGTGCCACGTAGGGCGCTGGAAGGGTGAGCGAGCCTCCTCTGCCAGGGCACCTCGACACCTGTTCTTTGGGGTCCCACCTGTCAGGGTGTGAGGATTTGCAGTTAGGTTGGCCACCACACCCAGATCAACCAGACAGGCTGATTCGCTCCTGGTTATGCCCCGCTGCGTGCAGGATGTTGTAGTCCCACCAACCAGAGGGAAATCGGAACGACACCTCCATGCTTGTCAAGCAGGCAAAGCCCAGGACTGAATCAGCCTGTCCAGGATGGTCTGGGGGAGGACTGGCCTCGTCAGTCGGGCTATGGACTTTTGTTTTGGTGCTTTGAAGACTCCTGCCCCCTTAGGTAGTAGATTGAGACCACCGAATCATTTTGTATCTGCCACCAAACTGCTGTGTGCACCCTGCTGGCCATTTACTGAGAGGCTCAGGCAGTGCTAGGGGTGAAACCCTGGCTATCACTGTGCCAGGCATCGCCCTCCCTCGCAAACAGGAGTAGTCTCTGGCAACCTCTCTGGGATCCCAGTATACCCCCACTACTGGACTCAAACATACAGGGGTGAATGGGATCCTTCCATATCCTAGAGATAGGACAGTGGATTTTATGGATTAAATTGAAGGCCCAGGGTGCTTATTCAAGGAAGCACATTTTGATTTTAGTTTAATTTTGTCTCATGACAAATAGCAGAGAGATATTTACAACCCTGCCAGGAATGAGTTTCACTCCAGATAATTTAACACGAGTTTCCAGTCGGAATCGGATGCTGATTTGCTTACCACGTCACAGCCCAGACAGCACAGTGATTAAGTTTATCAGAAAACAGGTTGTTGAGACACCCCAGTACATTAACCTTGAGTGTGTTCCTCTGAGCCATAAGCAGTGCATGCATTCAAATCTGTGCTTGACTGTAAAACTTCAGGTTTAGCTTCTTTTGAGCAAATATGAGCTCCTAAAATTATTATTTTTTGGCTTGGACTATCAAAATATAATTTATTACCATAAAGCTGCTGCTGTTCTATGTTAAATTCAGAGACAGATCAGCTTTTCTGACTAGGGCAGTCCGTACTGAGACGAGGGCTGGTCTTCTGACCTTTTTGATGTTGCGTTTCTACTCTTCCACCAACTCTCTCTGGGTGTCCCTGGGGCAGCTCATTCTGCCTGTTTGTGGGTAATAAGACTGCCCTCCCTCCTGCCACCCTTCCACTCATAAGTGTGATAATAAAAGTTGTTTTCGACAAAGGGGAGGATTTATTTTATATTTTGAAAGTTGAATTGTGCCCTTTGAGTTAAATGGCCGATACGCATGAGAGAAAACCATATCATATGGGGACTGTGCTCATACTTTTGACCTACCACCTATTGGAGTAGTTCATGTCCCTCACACAAAAATTGTGTGCATAGAAAATCATAGTGAGCTGGTGAATTTATACTGGTGCATATACTGGTGGTTCACCTGGCTTGGGATATACAAGAATCAGAACCAATGGCCCACTGAGCCCAGCCATGGCTAGTCCAGGTCGGCCGGAAGTACCCGGCAAATCCCAGAATGAAAGTCTGTTTCATGCTCTGCTACCCAGAAAGAAGAGAAGGAGAAAGCAAAGTCTGCCTGGCTGATAATTACTGATGGACCTGTCCTCCGGAAACTTGTCCAAAGCCTTTTATAAACACAGTTATACCACTAGCCTCAGCCACACTTCCTGGCATCAAGCGCTATAGCCTGATTTTAGGATGACTGGAAAAAAAATAAATCAATTTGTTTTAAGTCTGCCGCTACTGCTCTGTTTTTAGTTTCATGGACTTGGCCCTAGGGGACTTGGCATTTCTTAGCGACATTGGAGCTACGGAGATGCTGGAGGGCCCCGCCGGGATCCCTTCAAAGGGTTATGGCCTAGCAGTTAGGTCAAGGCGGTGTAGAGCATTGGAAAGTACCGCCTTTGCCACAGCTCCCCCATTACAGGCCGCTGTAATGCTCTATGCCTGCCCTCCCCGGTGTCTGCATGGATTGTTAGTGCGCATTGAAAGACAGCAGCGTTTTCTGTCAGTTCTCTTCATTTTTCAGACTAAAGGCCCACAGCCTTGCCCAAGGAGTAATTTCCAGCTCACACCCAGTCGCTGGTGATTTTGGCAGTTAATTATTCAACGTGATCTTTTTTTCATTGGACGGAAGCTTTATTCACCCACCCTACCCAGACAGAGGAGTAAGTTTCCTTGTCTTCCCTCGGACGGATCTCTGGTTCTGACTTTGGCTTGCCTGATTACGACTCCGAATGAACTCTGCCTGCCACCGACTGCTGCCTGCTTTTCGCCTACAATCGAACTCCACCTGCCCTGACCCGGTGCCTGACTCTGACCAGCCTGAACGCCACCTGCTCTGACTGCCGCCTGCCTCTGACGCCGCTTGGATTCAGACTGCCCCGGACCCTGACTTGCAACTCAACTACCGACCATCGCTTCATCAACGGAGGCCCGCGCCTAAGTCCTGCCGTCCCCGAGCTCAACCTAAGAGGAACGTGGGATGATATGGGCCTCCCTCACATCCAGCTCCGCCAGCTGACGGTGGGGGACCTGCAGGGTTCCTCCCTACAGGTTCTGTCAAATCCTCCTTGGTCCAAGGGTCCACGTCCACAACAGAAGGGATCCTGAGGGAAAGATTACAGGATTGCAGATTCATAGGTTTACTACTTTTTAAGGTGTTATAAGGATTTCACCAAAGAGATACGATAGAGGTCTATAAAATAATGAGTGGAATGGAACGAGTAAATGTTAATCAGTTGTTTACTCTTTCAGACCAGGGGACACACAATGAAGTTACTGGGTAATACATTTAAAACTAATAAGAGAAAATGATTTATTTTTTTTTACTCAACGCATAATTAAGCTCTGGAATTCATTGCCAGAGGATGTGGTGAAAGATATTGGTGTAGCTGCGTTTAAAAACGGTTTGGACAGGTTCCTGGAGGAAAAGTCCATTAACCATTGGTAAGGTAGAGTTGTGGAAATCCACTGCTTATTCTTGGGATAAGCAGCTTGGAATCTCTCTACCCCTTGGGAGGATCTTGTGAGCTGCCTTTGCCACTATTAGAAACAGGATACTGGGCTTGAGTTCTTATTTGTATCGCATGCAGTACCTTTTCAGCAAAGTTTGCGTTGGAACACCAACACAGTCTCCAATTTCTTTCCTGGCATCGTAAAAAGACCCAAGCAGTTAACTCCCAGGCCCTAGGAGATTCACCCTCCCTCCACAAGAGAGCCCCCTCCTACAGGGTTAAAAGAGAGGAAGAGAGCCGGTATTGAGTGACCCTGCGTTGGGGTTAGGCTCAGCCTGTCCCTTCCAGCCTGGCACGTGCTTGCCACCCTAGTTCTTTCCCTTCCTGGAGTGAGACACCGGGAGGGCACAGAAGGGAATGAGCTCAGCCCGTCAGTGCGGCTTATGGGGAACGAGTGGGGAGGGAGGCCACGGTTCACTAGCGGTCACAGGGAGGGTGGTAAGCCGTGGTCTGCGGAGGGCTAGAGTTTGCATGCCCAAAGTACATGCTCGGTTTGATCCAAGTTTTCAAAGCAGACTGATACGCATAAATCCGCTTTGAAAGGCCGTGGGTCCACACGGATTTATTTATTTCATGGTCTGTTTATGTATGTTTTATTTGTTTCTTACTCTGTTTTATTATATCGTTTGTTTTATGCCTTTGATCGTCTTATTATGTGATTGAAATGAAATGTTTGTATGGTTTGTTTGATACCACTGAACTCATGAACGTATTTAAATAAATACATACAAAACCCAGAGCGACATTATGCACACACACTTACACTCGTTTGCTAGCCAGTGCAAAGGTGTGTAAATACATTTATGCAAAGTCTTTCCAAAAACAAAAGTATGCACATGAATGCCATCTCCCGATTCCCCGCTTCCCCGAATGCCACTTTGCCGTGTGCGTAACAGTAAACCCAGAATCACTTCTGCACATATGTTTTACAGGTACTGTCCCTTGGGCAAGCCTCAAAAGCCAATTTACGGGCATAAAATCATGTTTTATGTGACTAAATGCTATTGAAAATTCAGCCCATGATTGGGCTCCTGCAGAGATCCAGGTCGGCCCGGTGTGGGTCGGGCGGGACTGCCTCTCAGCATGTTTTTTGGCACTTCAGATTAAGCTTTCTACACGAATCGTGAATGATCCCGTAAGAAGCCAATCAACCGTGCAGCCTTGATCGTGAGGGCAGAGGGAAGGAATCAAAGCGGGCCCAACCAGGCCTCTACGCCGAGGCCTTCATTTCATCTTCGACAAAAGGGCCGTCCGTCCGAGGAAGCACCGCTCGGAGCAAATAAGCCTTGATCTCCCCTCCTGACAGGTCTCCAGAAGAATCCACCTCCTCCAGAGGTGAAGCAGCTGGGCGTGCGGATGAAAGCAGGAGCCATCGGGCAGGCAGCCAGGCTCGGCCTCGCCCACCGCAGAGATCTGGCTGGAAAGCCTGCCCCGTAGTGAGCCCTCTCCTCTGTGGCTGCTGTGCAAGGAAGGATTAATTAAATTTGGAAAGGTCAGCCCTTCATAATTGATAAATGACTTGTCAGTGACCCTGCTGAAGGCTGATTGACAGATCCTTAAGCAAAGCTGGGGGAGGGAGGGAGGGCTGGAAAGTACTCTTTTGTTTTTAATCTTTAAAAGTTTTAAGGCAGTCCAGCTGGCGTAGTAAATGACAGCAGGTCTGTCCAGTCTGCCCAGCAAGGTGTTTGGGATGGTAAGTAATTGCCGCTCCGTGCAGGTTACTCCCCCTTCAGAAATGTTACACCTAAAGTTACCACAGGTCACCCCGGTTTCTGTAGCCACAGGGGATCCTCTGTGTTTATCCGGGAACATGCTACTGTTCCCAGGGCCGCTGCAAGGTCGGTAGGTGCCCCGGGCGACTTCTGCCGCCCACTGTACGCTTCCCTAGGGCTGCTCGCAGCCCGACGGATCTCTGCTCCTCTTTGCCGCGAGCGGCTCCGCTCGTGGCCCCACCTGGCTGCTCTTCGGCGCCCCCTAAGGGGTCGACGCCATAGGCGACCGCCTAAGTTGGCCTAATGGACGCGCCGGCCCTGACTGTTCCATGCATCCCAGTGGTGGCTGCATGCACAGAACATTTTATGCAGCTATGTAGGGGGGAAAAAAAACCCCCCAAACATTTGCGCCAAGAGAGAAATGTGGCATTTTCTCCTTGCAAAATATCCTGCTTTTTACCTTTTCATTTATCACCCCAAACTCAGAAATCACGCGGCATTGTCCTGGTGCATTAGTTTCACAAACGCTTGCCATGTTCCATGAAAGTTTTCGTCTGAGCTTTGACGAGCTACGCACGAAGCCCTGCAGCAAAAGCTCTCTGGAGACTCTGGTGTAACCTTGCACTAGGAATAGTTTCCAAAATACTGTGCGGTTCTGTGTCAGACTCCCCTGCCGGCGCCACTTTTGACTGAGGCGCAAAGGACGATGTACCCAAAGAGTTTCCTTTTTCATTTTCAAGGTTTTGCTGATTCAGCCTCTGCTTTTATGCAGAAACTCTTTTGTGGGTCTGTGTGTTCCCAAAGCAAAGTGGACACTACCAGTCCAGGCAAACAGAGCTGGGGATCAGCTTATCCTGGAAAAAAAAAAAAGAAAAGGGCCTAGCTGGAAATTATACATTTCTGCCTGAAATCTTGTTTTGGAGTCTGTAAAATGTAATCTAATCTAATCTGAACAGCTCTCCTTTTTCTCTGGAATTGAGAAGAACTGGAAATAAAGGGATCAATGAACGGCAGACATGCCAAGTCACATGCATTAGAAGGGGAGGAGGTCTCATGCTCTCACACTGTGACCCCCCCCTCCTCTCACGTATTTGGCCGCTGGGAGCAGGGATGGCAAAATCATTAGTGTGACTCTCTGCTTGCTGGCAAACAAAAAATACAAAGAGAGACCAGGTGGGGGGTACGGCAGAATCATCCCCCTACAGCCGGAAGTCAGGCTGGCAGGACTGCAGTGGACCCCATCCTGCCACAGTCCGAAGAGAGAGACAGGCCCTGAGTGTGTGTGTGACAAATGAGAGCCTGTGTACATGTATATGTGTGTGTGTGAGAGAGAGTGAGAGCCTGTGTGAATTTGAGTGTGCGAGAGAGAGCTTGTGTGTGTGAGAGGGAGAACCTGTGTGTGTGAGAGAGAACCTGTCTGTGTGTGTGTGAGAGAGTGCCTAGGGGGGTGTGTGTGTGACAGAGGAGAAAGTTTGTGTGCCCTTTCCTTCTACCTCCCTTCCCCTTAATTCATAACAATTGCAGGGTAAGTGGAAAAAAAATTAGCAGGTATGGAGAGCGGGGAATATTTTGCTCTTATTAGTTTTAATTATGGCCTGTTTGATGTTTCTGCTGGTTTGAAATATTTTATTGTTTTGTTAATTTTTATAATTTGTTATGAGTGTTTAACTATTGGATACTAATCCATTCATCTGTTTGAAATATTTATTCTTTTGATTAGTATAGTTTTACTATTGATGTTTATATTTCTTGATTTTATTGTTTGATGCTTTCTGAGGAATGGCACTGTTTGGTTTTTTTCCATTGTTTCTTTGTATACAGAGTCTGGCTTGTGGTTTCCAGTTCAGTTTTTATCTACAGGTTTCTATTCATAGTTTATATGGTCACTTTATTCTGTATGTGGTGAGGGTCTGTCTGTGTTCTGTGTATGTGACCGAGGTGAGGTATTGTGCTAGTGTGTAGGGATTTATAGTAGCCTGGTTTGTTCTGTTTTCCTAACAGGAGGTGTATTGGTGTTTTAGGGCATGGTAGATAGAGTTGTTACTGTTTGACAGCTGGCAGTTAGTACTGTTTTGGTATGAGAGGTTTACTACATTGAAATTGTTTATTCATGGCTTTCTGAGGACCAAACCCACATCCCTCATGCATTACAATAGGCCAAGTGTCTTTTTTTTTTTTTTTTTTGCAGGGCTTTCTGGTTGGCACCACAGCAGTGCATGTAAATATAATATACATACTATTTTAAGTGATATTTTTACTTCAGAATTCTGTAATTTGAATGTGATTTTTTTTCATGTAAAATCTCTTATAAATGCACGATTTCTAATTGTGTGTGGAGAGGGCTATGTGGGGGCGGGCTCAAGGCTGTAAGTTTCCCCTAAGATACCTAGGATACCCTTGAGGGCATCCCTGGTCGAGAGCCACACACAGACAGTGCACATGGAAAGAGAGAGAGGACGAGGCAGCGCCTGGAGCCACACCCAGGCAGCGCCAGGAAACGGAGGCAGCAGGAGAGTGGGAGCTGGGAGGAGGTCAGTGTGGGACTCCCCAAATTGTTGGGCAGAGCAGTCCCTGGCAGGGAAAACACCTTCTGCCTCCCGTGCTACAGGGAGCAGCCCACAGAGGGCCCAGATTTATATCCTACGGACCCTGCCTGAAACATCTCACTCTTTGGCCTACAGTCCCACTCCTTGGGAAGGACCACCCTTGGCGTCTCTGGGTACGGGTACAATTTTGGTAGAAAATCCAGAGGTTGGAGTCCTGTGTCCTGTTGGTCAGACTGAATTGATTTCCTTCCTTCCAGTTGTCACAAAGTGAAAATGGGTGGCGTGCAAACGGACTCTTTCCTGAGCAGGGCGAGAGAGAACGTTTTCGTCGTCTTGCCTGGCTTAGCAGATGGTATCATTGTGTTTCTGCTTGTTTTTAGCCTCCAGATATCATCATGTCGGCGGAGAAATGCATTATTTGATGGCTAGTTAATGAAACGTCATGAATGCGGCAGCGCCAGCGTTGTAAACCTCCAGAAGATAGAAAACCACTTTTAAATGTTGTTGTTGTGCTATCAAAAGCTTTACCCAAAAAAAAAAAGACAGAAGAGCATTTGAGATGATGCTGAATAAAAGCACTACCCGGACGGACAGACAGACAGACAGCATCACAGAAGGCTGCAGGAAACGAGAACTTACTGACAAAGCAGTGCAGGAGAAGGGGGCCTGGGGATTTATGAGGGTGGTTAACGGGGGCTAGCGGGAGCTCCTGCTGAACGGAGCCCAGCCTGGAGCAGATTAAATTCTGGGCTTCAGGGTAGAGGGGCATGGGGGAGCTCCCGGGGGGTGAGTAAAAGGCACGTGGAAAAATGAATGGCTGCTTCTCCTTAACCCTCAGGCTGTGGGGAAGATGTAAAAGTTCTGCCTTAAAAATGTTAACACTGGCGCACGTGTGCGTGCATTCGTCAGCCCACGCTAATGGATGCGGCCATATCATAACATAAGCGTGTAAACGCGAACGTTGTAAAATAGCTCTGGCGCGCGTAACTTTAAATGCAGGCGCGCGGGTGCGCGCAAATCCCGTGTCTACCACGTAACCGGGGAGGTCTTACAAGGGACGCGCGCCGATGCCATAGAGAGTTTTCCCAGTTCGCCCACTTTGGGGACAGGACTTGCAACCCCCACCTGATTTTATAGCCATCCTCCCCCCCCATTAGCCCCGCCCCTTAAAGCCCTGCGGCCTTGCCTATATATATATATTTTTTAATTTTACTACTTGCACGCCATCCAGAGCACAAAATAAATTACGCAGTGGGGACCCCCGGCGCATCTCTTGCCCAGGCCCCGCCCAGACCATGTCCTCGCTCCGCCCCCCTTATTAGAAACTTCTTACTTGTGCGCGCAGCGGGAGATAGGCGTGTCCTCGGCGTGCGCCGGCCCGACTCGGGCACGTGGCTCCCGGTTTTGGCGCGTATAGAGCTTTTAAAATTCACTTTGTTGTTTTGCGAGGGTTCCCTTACATTTTCAGTGAGCAGAATCTGGATGTTCCTGATGACCAGCAATGTATTATTAACGGATTATCTCTCTGCTTGGAAAGATATTGTGTAGTTTTCTTAAAAAAAACAAAAGAAAAGCTCAGAATGTTAAATGCATTACATTGCTTTCTGTTAGATGAAAATTTACAGGTGCGCGTTTTCGAATATTCCTTACTGGTCAGTTCTAAGGCTTGGCTGCATTTTGGGGTGTCTGCTATGCCTGCCTGGTAGGGGCTGTAGGCACTTAAAGCATATGTTAGTAATTTAGCTGGGACCCATTTTTTTTTTACCCATCCCCCCCCCAGCCAAAGTCTTCTCCAGTCCAGCCACGTCCTTCCTTGCGAAAAACTCAGGACCTGCCAAAGGCCAGGGATGTGCTGTTACTCCCGACGAACCTTCAGTGATGGCTCCTTGTCTGTCACTCCAGCTTCTCAGTACTAATCCAATGCTTCATATTTAATTACCCTGCTGCTATCATTCAGTTATTAGACCAACAACGCGTGACCGTAATATTTTAGTCTCTTGTGACTTTCTGATTTCCACAAGAAATGCAATCCAGAAATGACAGGAAACGTGGACTGAATGGCAGCTGTGGAGACTGCTGGTGGGCTTATACCACAGAGCTTGGTGAAACATTTTACTAAACTTGCATAGCTATTATTCAGTGGCCTCCGTGTCTCACTGCACAAGGGTTCTTTGAAGGCAAAAGAGAGATGCTTGTAAAATTTCAGCTAATTCTGAGCACAGAACATAAAGTATCTTGCTTTTTTTTAGCATTTGACAATATATTATTTCAGAGAATGTATTGTGCTGAGTGAAAGAATGAAAGAGCATGTTGTATTCAGCAAGATTCATTCCTACTGGAGTAGTATGTGTTTCTGTTTAAAATCAACAAATTAACAACCAGCTTTTTTTTTTTTTTTTTCATCTTTGAAAGAATTGTCTTGTGATTGCAGGACGTGACATGCCTTTTCAAGTTAGGAACCCATGCCTTCGTCTTCTCAGACAAGAGTGGCCTATCCCCTATGGCCTATGGGCTCTGTAGGGTAAGTGTTTGCTTGCCGGCCATCACAGCACCAGAGCCTGAGTGTATACATAGTACGCAGCCAGTGAACCATCTGTGTAATGAATGAATTAATTCAACCAGTTTTCTGGAAATCAAGTTGTCTGTCTTACAGGTAGCAGAATTCATGTTCTCTCCAAATGTTTACATTGATGCATTCACTCCTGTATCATTTGTTTTTCTTTTTTGCTCTGCAGTGATGTTTTGATTATTAGATTTTAATTGGTTGACCCAAATATGCCTGGCTTTCAAGTAGGTCCCAGTGGCACAGAGACAGGGTGACATGCTCAAGGTCTCGCAGAGTACCGAAGGCTAGCCTAGAACTCATGATCAAGAACTTCTGCAGAGTCATGTGCCAGTGTTCTAATCACTGGAGATCATTCCTGCTTCTAGTGATAAACTGGACCATGAGTTCCAGCTCTGCATGTGCTTGAATACCTTCCATGTCACCTCTTCAAGTAGGTCCCAGTGGCACAGAGACAGGGTGACATGCTGAAGGTCTCGCAGAGTACCGAAGGCTAGCCTAGAACTCATGATCAAGAACTTCTGCTGAGTCATGTGCTGGTGTTCTAATCACTGGAGATCATTCCTGCTTCTAGTGATAAACCGGATCATGAGGTCCAGCTCTGCGGGCGCTTTTGTATTTTCTGTGTCACCTCTTCAAGTTCCTGGCCCTGTGGCAGATGAGAGGAGAGGAAGATTGAAGAGCTGACGCAGGAGGCAGATCTAGGTTTTGAGGTTGGCGCCAGCACCTGTGACCATTTACGAGTAATAGATAAGTCTAGAATCTCTTCTAAAGCAAGTCGTGTGGTCTTCTGGCTGTAATGTTTACTACTTTCTGCCTTATTTTTTTGTATGTTGTTTGGATGAGAAATGACACAAAACTATATAACTGATGTAACACCATAACTGAAGTTCTTATGTCATTTTAAAATTATAGCACAGCCCAAAAGCAAAAACAAGCTGCTTCACTGAGGAAGGCAGGTAAATAATCTCACATTACCAGCTAAATCATATGTGGAAATTAGATTTGGACAAAGCTGATCTTGATTTACTAATCATTTAAATGAAAAATTCAAGAAAAACAAACACTAAAACTGACTCAGATAGCTCCATTACTCTGCAAGACATTTTGCTTACTTAATGTGCAGAGCCAGTAGACCAGAGTCAGAACTACCCAGGCATTGCAGAAAGGATCATCTTTTACCTACCCAAGTCAACATTCTCATGACATCACAGAGAGGTAGGAGATTTGCTCTCCAAGGTCAAAATACGCCTGAAAAACTGTACATTCTCGAGGTTTGATAAAATAACCTCTTTGGTGTTTCTGCACATTCTCATAAGTGATTGCGCTATTTGCTTCCCGTCTTCTGGAGATTTTGAATTCGCAGTCACTGGGATGGAATTGTGATGCGGGCGGATTGAATCCCTGAAGGACGCGGATGTAAATCCAACACTTCCTACAGATAAAAAGTATTTATTTATTCATTTTTATGTATTCATTCTTATAGACCGCTCATGCAGAGAAACCCTGATCGGTGCGGTGTACGACATATTAAAAGCCTGGCTCTAGAAACCCTGATCGGTGCGGTGTACGACATATTAAAAGCCTGGCTCTAAAAAGAAAAAATCTTTAAAACACATTACATAATTTTCAAATACAAAAAAAATAAATAAAATTTTAAAACAATAAAACCTATTACATTCTGTGTGATGAAGAGAAGACTGAGGGGGAATATGACAGAGGTCTACAAAATCATAAAAGGACTTGAAGTTAATGTAAATCGATTATTTACTCTCTCAGATAATAGAAGGACCAGGAGGCATTCCATAAAGTTAGCAAGTAGCTCATTTAAAACAAATCAGTGAAAATTATTTTTCACTCAGCACATAGTTAAACTCTGGAATTCATTGCCAGAGGATGTGGTTACAGCGGTTAGTGAAACTGGGTTTTAAAAGGTTTGGATAAGTTCTTAGAGGAAAAATCCATAAACTGCTATAAACCAATAAGAAATAGTAGCTTGTGATTTATCTAATGTTTGGGTACTTGCCAGGTACTTGTAGCCTGGATTGGCCACTGTTGGAAACAGGATGCTGGGCTTGATGGACTGTGTCTCCTTACCCCAAGACATGGAGGGGGCATACTGATTAGAACGTATGATCAACCTTCACGTGGTCTAGGTTGCCCCCCTCGCTTCAGAGTTTCCTGCCAGTTTTGTCACAGTGCAATACCTGCATCGGATTCTGTAGCTGGCGGCATCTCCATGGGCCCGAGATGCTTTAAAACCATAGGACGGTTCTCTCCGAAGGTCTCTTCCCTCTGCAACATTCAAGATCCCCCTTCGAAGAAGACCCCGTCACCAAGCTGCCCTGGCCCATAAACCCACCGCTGTTTCCAACTCCAGCCTCAACTGCCCCTCAGTCGGCGAGGGTCAATTCTTTCTTGTCAACTATGTGACCTGACGCCTGCAAAATCACAAGCTACCTGCAAAAAAAAAAACCAAACCCCGCCACGACGTTGCTCCTGTGTCTTACAGGGCTTTCTTTCCTGCTCTGCTGCAAGACAGTTTTAAGAGCCATCTATGAGTTACATGGCAATTATTTCCAAACATCTACCGGATCATGTAAAAAAGAAAAAAAAAAAAGAATCCGAAAGAATCCCAGGCTGCTTCAGTGACTGCAGTTTTCTGTCCATTTACAGCAGCTGCATAAAATCAGCCATCTCCGATCCAGAGGTCTGTTTTCCCAATGCTCCCTAAGGATATTTTAAAAGAGCCAAAGAGCATTTTAGAACAAGATTTACAGGTACTCTTAAGTCATCCATGGCATGTTAAAATTAAACTGGTGCTGTTCAAGTGCTTGTTTTAATATTCTGTTCAACAGAATATTAATTGGACCAGACCTAAGCTATAAAACATTCAGAATATTATTTCCTGCTTGACCTCATGGGGGAGATGGGGGTGGGAGAATGCAGGCCCCAATGTTAGCCTCCTCTGACTTCCTGTTCTATGTGCAGCGTTTGAGGCCCTAGGAGGGTACCTAAAAATGTAAATCTTCCTGTCATCTTAAGTATGCGCTTTTATAGCTATTCCCCTTTAAAAAATCCAAGGATGCAGCTGATTTCACAAAAGCTTCTCTAAAGCTTTTACCACCAACCAGCAGCCAAAAAATGGTAATTTCCCCCTAAAATGTACAACAAATAAATTACAACCTTTAGAACTCAATAACAACAACTACCAAAAATCCTTGCAGCCTGGTGTCCCCTCTCTCACAGTGGCCTTGAAGGCATGCGCAGGCTTATCCCCTCCCCTGTCACCCACTCTCTCTGTTTCCAGCAAGTTATTTATCTGTTTATTTAGTTAAAAAGCTTTATTCCCCACCAAGGCGAGTTACAAGTAAAAAAGAAAAATAAACAGTCACAATAAAACTATGCAAACAATAAAAAAACACAAACACTGACAAAAGTAAGGGTCGTGGCGTGAGAGCACAGCTATCAGTAGCCGAGGAGTCTCCCCGTTGAAAAAACTTTCCAAACACGGTTTCCTAACAACCTGAGCGCCAGATGGAGCGCAAAGACTGCGGAGAGAATTCCAGTATGTCGGACCGTCCCGCCTGTTCAGAGTGGTAATCTAATTATATAATCGGGGCCGAGCGGGCTACCTGTGACCCCCCCCCACACACACACACACTTGGAAACAGATTCTTATTCGAAGCGGTTTCTCAAGATCAAAAGCTTCAGCTGCTCCCACCGAAGCATCCTTGCTCGTGAAAGCTCCCAAAGGGTTTACTGGTGATCAGGTAGTGGTACTGGGAAATAATGCCAGCAGCCATTTGCAGGAACGGACAGTGACGTGGGTAAATAAATAGCGCTCTGTGCAGGCTACCCCCATGCACGAAAGTTAGCACAGGTCACCCCGGTCATTCGTTGCCAACCTCTGTGTTTATCCCACGCCCCTTTGAATTCTTTCACTGTTTTCGTCTTCACCCTCCTCCGGAAGGGCATTCCAGGCATCCACCACCCTCTCCCTGGCGTTGTTCCTGAGACGTCCTCCCTGGAGTGCCACATCCTAACTCTTAGTCACTCAGATTATTTTCCACTGAGAAAGGTTTGCTTCTTGTGCATTTTTAATACCTTGGCTATCCTTTTCTTTGAGCCTTCAGAACTGAACGCAGCACTCCAGGAGAGGCCTCACCAATGCCCTTGCATAGGGGCATTATCGTTAGTGGTTGTGCCTCTCTGTGCAGCCTTGGTGCCCGGTCGCCGACAAATGTTGAGCATCTTACATGCAAATACAGTGTCAGGCTACCATAGAAGAGACACTGACACTTTCACGTTTGAGAGAAAGTGTTTTTATCTGCAATACACACAAAGAGAGAAAAAAGAGATGTTTCACCTGTATGAGCTATGATTGCAAACCTTGACGCATTCAGTCAAGGCCTCTGTCATTCTGAAATAATATGCATTCATAGTGCACACTTTTCTGAAATAGTTGTTCTTTTCAGGTCGCAGTGATTGCGCTAGGTGGACTCTGTTTGCTGCGGGTTTTGTATCTCTGTGCAGCCTGCTATTCCTCCGGCCCCAGCCGCCGCCTGTCGCACTATTTTTTGCTCCCTTCAGATCATCAGAGACACATCGCCCAAGGTCTCTCCCACGTGACAGCTCTCCTTTAATCTCCTAAAGCCCCCAGCCCGATGAAAGGGCAGCGCACCTTTTAATCTGCGCAAAGGGCGAGATGCGCTTTCTCTCCAGGTCTCCACGCTCCTCCTTCCCCTTGCCGAACGCCTCTCGAGAGCTTACACAGTCGATGCACAATAACGAATCTTTGATTGCTGGAATTACAGCCCTCCGGGCCCCTTCTGCGCTCACGGCACGAGCCGCTGCACGCTTGGCCCTTGCTTTTTTGATTTTATCCCACTTTCCAAAATCACCATCGATTTTAATTAAGCTCTCCCCAGGGCTCAAAGGCCAGGCCATTTTTCCTTTCAGATAACAGTGGAGCTGCGACCAAGACAGTCTGTACCACGAAGCACAGTGTCGGCGCTCTCCTTTGTCCCTGACGCTGCAAGCTGTCCAAAGCTCCCTGCGGTTCCCAGATCAAATGAATAGGAAATGGGGAGAGCATGGGTTACGCTGCCACCCAGAACATCAAATGCACAAATCAAGAGGTAAATGCAACCTACTGTCCTGGCAATTGTCAGAAGTCATTTACCTGTGTTGAGTGCACTTAACACCTATGGACTATTCAATGGCATATATGTAGCAATTTTCTGTTGCAACTTATTTGTACATGTGTAAATGATTAAATTGTGATTTAGCAGGACAGACTCGGGCTGTGCGGTGCCGTGCTGTGATGCCTGTGACAAAACCCCCAAACCCTGTAAAGATCAGGCAGTTGGAAAGCAGCCTTCCACTGCGTGCTCGACAAAGCAAATAACTATTTTAATCTCCTAAATTCCCATTGGGTTGCCACCAACTAACTTCATTGCTCCATCAGCTTTATTGTAATGAGACTGGGTATTCTAATTGCACCAGATTGCCATCTGCTGCCCTCTCAAATCATTTGATAGTCATTTTATATTGGATTATAATACCTGGAGAATGATCATTTTCCCCTTTTAATTCCAGGCATTTGCAGGGTTATAAGCGTTCAGGGTTGAAGTAAGGGTCAATTGACTTGGAGATATGATACCGACACCACATTAGTAATAAGCCCAGGTTCTTTACAAGCTCTGATAACTTTTATTGCACCGACACAGGAACTACCCAAAGGAGCTGTGTATGAGCGTCCTCCGATGACAATCCACAAAGAATCCACTTCACTTCAGTCTAAAAACAGCTACTTGATACCGCTCTACGAAATAAGCAATAAGTCTCATCTTGTGTTGCCAGAAGGTGTAGTCCAGCAACCTGGGGAATCCAAATGAGGTTGGCTCTTATTGTTTGAAAGCAAATGTCGTTGAGAATCTGAGAAGTCTGTGGGTGTAGGGGAAGAGCTGGTGGGGGGGAGGCATTGAGTTGCGTTACTATAGTATCTTTGAGGAACTTCTTGGAGGAAGAAATGATAAGACCCTGGGCAGTGAGGTGGGAAGGATCCCTCCAGTATTTGTACTAACTCTGAGCCAGTTCCGAGGTTTTCCAAGATGAAAAGTCAAATCCCATCAGAAAGATTGCTCTGTAAATGGAAGAGTACCAAGTACAGTTTTATAGGCTTCTCTGCTTCCAAAAGAACTACGAAATCAAACGTTTAACCATCATAAAAAATGTCTTCCTCTTTCCTTTCGACTTCTAAACATACAAGAAGGTCTCTAAGTTTGGATGCATAGATTTTTTGTTTATTTCATATACTTTAGAATTAACAACACTGAGGTTTGTAAAAATTGCCATGGACCATTGTGTAAGATGAGATGGTCCATCTGTGTTCTGCATGTGTGACTGAGGTGAGATATTTTGCTAGCAGGTGCTTTCAGCTTGGCTTGTTCTGTTTTCCTAATATCAGGTGTATTGGTGTTATAGGGCCTGGTGTAATATTTGAAGTGTTGGCTTTTCATAGGTAGGGTTGTTACTCTTTGAGTGCTGGCAGTTAGTGCGCTTTTTGTATGGGAGGTTTACTATATTGTAATTAAGTTTACCTAAAGCTTTCTGAGGGCCGACATGCTTTGCAATAGTATGACTGCAGCTGTCTATTTTAGAGTTTTCCGGTTGGTACCACAGTAGTGCATGTGAATAATATACATGTTTTAGAACATGTAAAAGCTGTTACTATAAATGCATATTTTTTATTTTTATGGGAAGGGTGGGAGCAGGAGTGTGCACAAGGCAATAAGATTTGCCTATGACACATGTGTGGGTGTGTCTTTGGGTCTGAGAAAGTGTGTGTGTGTCTTTGTGTGTGTCAGTGTGTGTGCGTCAATAAAATTTCTGCAATCTAAAAATCTGTTTGTGACGGAGCGTGTGTGTCTGACACTGACTGGCAGTATCAGTACTTGCAACTGGTTCAAGAGCCAGACCAGGAATCCAGAATATATCTCTATGAGAGAGAAAGTGTTTTTATCTGCATGGTCTCTAGAATGTGCTCAACTTCTTAGTTATTTAGGAAAGATGAAGTTTATTTTGGCTTAATTCTGCTGGGTGTCAGGGTTGACTTAGCGTGCTTTTGGGAGCTGCTGTTACAGGTGCTGCAGGGAAAGTGCATGAGGGCATCAGATACCCCATGGGTCAGTTTTGAAAAAAATCTCCCCGGGCCAGTATTTTCCTACAATCCACCCCTGTTCTTATTTATCCATAAAAATGTGTGTAAACTATAAATATTGCATGATCAACATCTTACAATGTAAATCATTCTCCTCCTGAAAGAGAAAGGTGTTACAGTATAATAAAAATGAAACCAGCCTTGATGTGAAAGCGTGAGCTTCTTTTCTGCAGATATGTTAAAAAAAATAGTTTAAAAAGCAAAGGATCCAGGACTTGGATAGTTTAATTACAAAACAAAATAGAATCAGTCCGTAAAAGTGCTGTTTGTTTAACTCATTTGTATTGGGTGAACATCAGTGATGTGCAGTTTGATAGCTTAAGAGATGCTTAGTGGAATATTCCATCCTAGCAAATCACAGACTGATTTTTTTTCCTCTATTGCCCCCGCAATAACCTTGCCTTTTATGAATGCAGAGAGATGTCTGCATGTAGAATGACTATCGCACTAGGAGCTGAGGGGAGAGGGCTGTGAAAACTCGGCCCCGCACTCAGCGCTGCTCAGCTCCAGGCTCAGGAGCCCACGAGGCCCTTGGGTCCTGTGTGTGTGTCGGGGGGAGGGTGGGGTTGATGCTTTCACACCACACCTCACCTTACAGCAGAAAACAGAAATGGTGATTGAAATTGCACTGCATTTAGGGAGGAAAAGGTTATGTTGGAATGAGAGAGAAATGTCTTACTGCCAAAGTGGCAGAATGATTTTTTTTGCAGCCAGATAAGACGGAGAGAGAATACAGCAACAGAATGAATGTAAATCGCATTCACTATGCCCTGTGTATAACTCTAAAGCCATTCTACCTTCACCATGCTCGCTCCCTACCGCTTTTTTTTTGCAGATCTTCCTAGTGTTTTGCTTGTTTATCTTCCTGCCAAGGTCCCTGGCCTGGCTGTGGGCGAGTGAAATCCCTGTTGGGGTTCAGGGTGGACAGGGACTGGAAACAGATCCAATGGAGGTTTTCAAACACTTGTTTGCTGCCAAACAGACAATACCTCTGCTAAACAAGCCCCAGACCAAGCCAAAGTCAGAAGTGAAAGGGTCCACACAAGACAGGTAGCAGGCAGGTGCAGGAACAAGACTAGGCCAGGCAGATGCTGAGTTCTGGAATAGGACTACGATTCAGGACCAGGCTGAACCAGTGAGGAACCCAGCCAGAGACACAGCTGGCATTCACGGATTAAGTAGGGCTGGGTTCCCACTGCAGCAGTCGGGAGACTGGACACAGAGCATGAGCGCACAGACATAGGTGATGCCGTGGCCAGCGGCACACTCCATGCTCTAGCCCCTGGTTCACTCTGGCACACCCCCCCGCCTCAGTCGCACACATGCACCTCACACATATGCACACACACCCCACACACACCCCTCACACACACCCCACACACACCCCTCACACACACCCACCCACACCCCTCACACACACCCACCCACCCACCTCACACACATACACCCACCCACCTCACACACCCACCCCTCACACACATGCACACACACACCCACCCACCTCACACACCCACCCACCTCACACACACACCCCTCACATACACACCCACCTCACACACACACACACACCCCCTCACACACACACACACACCCCTCACACACACACACACCCCTCACACACAATCCGAGACACTTGAGTCTTTAGTGTTTGCCGGAGCATTGAGTATATCCCTGTTGGGAAAATGTTTGAGACGAAACCAGAATTGAAGAAGGCCTGGGAAAAGGTGCGAGGAGAAGGCCAGAGATCAGCAAGTGTGAAGGTCCTTATCTGCCCCCATAGTGTTTCTGTATGGAAAGACAGCATTAAGGATTTTGTTGTTTCGCCATGCCTGCCTGATGTTCACATACTATTGTTTATCAGGATTACCACATGAAAGTGAGGGCAGCAGGAGGAGTGTAACTTAATTATTTTTCCCTCATACAGCCCTGTGGAAGAAGACTGATAAAATCATCAAAGGTCAATAGCAACCTCGGCAGAGAACATTGTTTGGTTTTAGAGGAAATTTTACAGATTAAAATATTGTTTCAGTGAAGAATGATTATTCCAGCCGTGCTTCCCGGCCCCTGTATTATTTTTTTAATGATAGTAGATAGAGTTATTGGGCCGAAAGCTTCTTCAGAGAATAAACCTACAGTATTTTGTTTAATGCATTAAATTCCACTTGGGTGTTTTGCAGTTTCATCTTCTTATTGCATGAAACAGCCCCAGCTGTTCTTTTAGAAACAAAGTGGCTCATTCTGTTTTTCCCAAACCTTTGATGTTTTTGTTAATCTTTCTGGGTTTAAATTTTTTTTTTTTTTGGCCCAGCAGTTTTTTCCTGTTCATTTTGGACTTCCAGCTTAATCGGAACTGGCCTCTGTTGGATAACGGCACCATGAGCCTTCAACGGCGACTACCTCCTCCAACCTCACTCAGCTTACTCGTTGCCGGAACGGTCCTTGGCTGGGAGCCGCTGACCGCAGCTCCCTCTGGCACTCTGTTTCCAGCCAGTAGGGGTCGCTATTGAGCAATGTCTTGGGCTCCCTTTCCTCCTGGAGCTATGAGTGCTCCTTTCCTAGCATCCCCTAATTCCGCTCAGCCAAGGAGTGAAAACCGGACCCGGGAGTTTAATCTGGATGCTCCGCACTGCTGCTGAGCTATATTTGGGCCATCCTCCAACCCATAACATTTTGTGACAAAAATGTCTTGGGGGTGTTAAGTTCTGCCCTCCTGTGGGTGGAATGGCAGTTCTGGCCTCGGTAGGTCACCCTGCCAGCAGTGTGAGTCAGAGGTCTCCATTCCAGACCCTGCCCCTATGAGTGAGGTCAGGGACTCTGTGTTAGTACGACACACCGCTGCCCTTTGGGAGGGGTTTCAGATCTAACAAAACTCCTGTGCCCATGTGCAGGGGGGAATCGAAAAGCAGATTTAGCTCAGGGGTGAAGGGAGCAAGTGCCTCTCTACACGGAGGACTCTTGAGGGGGCCTTATCCATTCACAGGGAAGGTCTGGAGCTGAGTAAGGAGAGTCCTGTTGGAGTGGAGGAGAGGAAGATTTTGGAAGTCCTGCAGCTGATGAAGAAGGACAATCTGCCTGGGAAAGTTCACCAGGAGTAAAGTTGGGAGCCCTAAGGAGAAAAGGATTTCACTGGTGTCCTGAGAGGTGTCAGAGGAAGGGGCAGCAGAGTCAGAGACGGATTCAGAGAGAGAGAGAGAGAAAATTACCTTGGGGGAAAAGATTACAACTAGCAAACAGGTACTGGGAGGGGCCGGGGAGGAAAGGGTATCTGGGGTGAAGAGGAGAAGAGAGACCATGTTTATTTTTGTGATTTGTTTGCAGTTGGAGCACTTTTCAGAAATGTATCTTGTTTGGATTTTGATTTCCCTTCCATCAGTTGGTAAAGATTTTTATTTTGAACAAGAGAGTTGGTGTGGACGCGGTCTTTGTGGATTGCTTAACTGGTGAGCAGGAAGAGCCCCTGTGAGTGCAAAGCCCTAAGGGCCTTGAAAAGACCGAATATTCCCCCCCGGTGCGGGACCCCTGGAAGATCATGGTTCCTTGCGTGGTCCGTGACTCTCCCCATGGGACGGAAGCTACATATGTATAGCTATTTATTTAACTCCATGCATGTGGGTGCTGAACACCTTTTCCATGTCATATCCATGCATTTACGCTGCAGTTTATTGCTCGTTATCTTCTAGCTCTGTTCTGGTAATAGATTACAGATTAGAGAAAATGTGTTCTGTGTGAAATCTTGTTAGGCCAAGCCTGGGGTTTGCCTGAGCACCTGCAACTATTTTTGATATGTTTAAAATATTTTCAAGAAATCACCCTGAGACATTTGTTTTCTCCTTTTATGACTGAAATAACTAAGAATTCTGTTATCTGGTAAAATGCCAGCATTTTTAGTCTACATGCACATTTTTGGTTCAAGTCCCAGGGAGAACCTGTAATAGTTAATTCAGGTTAGACTGGGGCACCTTCAGGAAACCGAATCATGAAACACTTCCCCTCAACACCACCCAGAGTCATCAAGCAAAGCAAAGAAGAGAAAAGAGGACAAGCTGCTTTCCAAAGGGGAAAAATAGCTTGAGAACAAATCCACAAAGGGTTGTGATAATGTCTTGCACTGCAAGCATCCCTGGACAGCAAAGAAGTCTCCTAACTTCCCAATGAAACTGAAGGTTAAGAACAATCAGTATTCATGTTGTGGGTCTCTATCTATAGACCTATTATAATTATTTATATCTCAGCAGTATTTATAGGCAGGGAGAGGGGACTCTCAATACCTTATCGACCCCTGCATGGAGAATCTGGAAATCATTGCTCTGAAACTGGAAGTGGTAGAGATGAGAGTATTTATGTAGGAGAGATCCATCAGGGCCAGGGGCTTTGTTCCCCTAGAGGCCTCTCTCATAAAAATATGACTGGTAAAGTAAAGCCATTTTTAAGAAAAGAGCTATAGCATATATGCCAACACTGGAAGACTCTCTTAAGGTAATTTGAAGGAGGAAGTTAGCTTAATCTCTTATTAATCTTTCCATAAAAGAGGACCTCTCCCTTATCCTTTATAAATTTTAAGTCACGAAAAACTGACATTCTTCCTGTCT
This sequence comes from Rhinatrema bivittatum, assembly GCF_901001135.1. Lineage (NCBI taxonomy): Eukaryota > Metazoa > Chordata > Amphibia > Gymnophiona > Rhinatrematidae > Rhinatrema > Rhinatrema bivittatum. Next base: position 10,511,955 of record NC_042626.1, on the reverse strand, counting down.
ACAAGAAGCACTTTTTTTCTTTCTCTTAATAGAAAACTCCAACTTCTCAAATCTTAGATACAATCTTCTGAGATTTATTTGTATTGGTTTAAAGAAATAAACTAGTTTTGTACTGTCAATATTTGAAGAAATGCTTCAGTTGAATTTTCTATTTGAGTTTATTGATTTTGAGGAGCAGGAAGATAAAATTATGCTACTAAAAGTCTGAAGCTGCTTAAACTTTCAGTGTCTCCTTGCTATCATTCCTGAGGAGAAAATGTTTTTCTGCATTTTGAAGTGAGAAGACAGTGGCGTCTTCTTCCAAGCATCAAAATGTTCTGCTAACAGGGCTCGGCTGTTTTCACTCTGAGCACTGCAGGAAACTGAAGGAGAGCAGTGAAGACGTGAGTAATAATTTTAGGACCTGCCCCCCCCCCAACCCCCAACCCCCAGTATTTTAAAGGAGATGCTGTGGCCTTGGGTGCTGATCTGCAATTGAAAAAAAAGGTCCATCCTTTGTATGACCTGGTAGTGCACGCCCCAAAAATAGCCAAATGGTAGAAAAGCTCCCCAAATGTGTGCATCTATAATTAAATAAACAAAAAAAAATGGCTTTGAAATATATTTGATTTATATTCCACCTTTCATGCACATTAAGGTAATGCAGGTATTTTCTCCTCTCCAGGGGGCTCACGATTTAAGGGTCTCACTTACTAAGCTGTGGCATTTTTCCCAGAGGGGAAATACATTTTCATTCACTAATTTAAATTTTTGGTAAACCAGGATGATTATTCATCTTGTTTATGTAGGTTAGAAGGATTAATCGTTTTGGTTATTTGTTTTGGCCGTGTGTTTGAAGGATTTATTTGTAGATGATATTCCACTTGGGAGGTGACTGTAGCCCTTCCTGAGGAAGCAGAGGATTCCCTGAATGCGCTCCCGAGTGTCTGACATGGGTCCACCTTGATACTTTACTAAATAAAGTTGTTTTCCTCCCCTCTCATGCAGGTTTATGCTGTCAAGCTGACGTTTTGATTAGCACTGGGTGCTCACTGTGCTGCCTGCACATAGAAACCCAAGCATAATTTTAGGATTTCTTGTGCATCTTTATTTGAAATAATCAATGTTCCAGTCGGCGATCGCTGCGTGCGGTTTTCCTGACTGGCGTCATTAAGCAGGGTGCTCAGGAAAGAAGCGTCTTGGCTGTCTTAATTCTCCAATTCAAGCTTTTCGGCAGGCTGAGCTGATCATGGGGAGGGAAGCGCTGGACCGCCATGTGTCAAAATTTCTCCAGCTTTAATTTCCCTAAAGAGAACATGTAAATCGATGCTGAAATGCCAAACCCAGATTGTCTTCTGGATATCTCAGCTTCTGCTGTTTCCTTCTGACTTTCTGAAAAAGACCAAAGGAATTTCTGTTCGCTTTAACCCCTTTTGTCGGTGCAGAATGTAATGGAAGGGTAGGAAGGCACTGACTGCACGGATACGCAAGGCAGCAAAACAGCTTAAATTCACTTTATGGACTGACTCCCTCTGGTGGGTGTAGATATTAAATAGGAGTTTTTGTTCTGTTTTTTTGTTTTGGTTTTTTTTTTCAAATAAACAAACAGAAAAAATTAAAAAAAAATCAAGCGAGAGAAAAAATGTTGGGTTTGGCCCCATCCCTTTTACCCCTGTTGCCTTAGCCACTGCCAAAAAAAAAAAATCTCTCTCCCGGTTTGCCCACGGTGGTTTTGCTGAATTTTCCACTGTTGGGCCTGCATCACTGAATATCCCCAGGTGTGTTTATCCGGTTAACTTTAGGGCACTTATCCAGCTATGTGATGAGCGGCGAGGAAGTGAGCCCTTGGCGCTGTGGCGTAGTTGACGCTGCCTCAGAGGCGAATCTCCGAGGCCTATGCTGACAGCTGGTGAACGCGCCCTGAAGCGGGACAGGCTGGAGCTTCACCTCTGCCACAGGTTGAGCCCTTGGGCTCTGGCGGCCGGCAGGACTTAGGAGGGGTCAATAGAACAAGAGTCTGAGGGCATGCCAGGGTCAGGTGAGAGGCAGCAGGCTGGAGAAGCCGGAGACAGACCAGGGTCGGGGCAGGTGGCAGGCAAGCGTGGTCAGGGTCCAAGGCAAGAGTTCGATACCAGAATATCAGGCCAGAGAAGGACAAAGACACGCCAGAAGACAAGGAGACAAGCTGACGAGACAGGCTGGGGCAAGGCAAGAACAGGAGCACAGGAACAGGCAGGAATGCAGGAGCCACACGCACTGCTCATGGCGTGAGACCATTTGCTGAGGCGCTGGAAGTCTGTGGGAGCGAGGCTTAAATGGAGCCAAGGTCTGTCATCACCATCAGAAGGCGCCCCCGCGACATCTCCCGCCGGCGGGCCCATAAAGTCCGGGATTCTGCGCACGCCTAGGGGGCGACGCGGTGGAGACGCGATGGCGGCATTCCTGCTGCGAAGAGGAGGCCCTGGCATTGAGGGCAGGTCAGCAGCGTCTGGGGTGAGTGCGGCGGCTCGTGCACCCTCCCGTGAGCCGCCCATCCTAATGAGGTGCCCCGGGGCTGGTCAGCAGCGTCGGGATTTTCAAATCCTGCCGTTTGTCTGGCTGAGTCTGATTATTTTTGAATGGAGGTTTATCAAATCTGATTACAAAAAAAACCCCCCGAAACCTCTGCATTTTTTTTGAGAACACTTCACCTTAAACAAAATGTCACGTCCTTCAGAATAAGGATATAAACTATAGTTTAACTTTCCTCGAGGAAGGGCAAAGGTGCAAGTTCTGCTTCATGATATCCTGGGCCGAGGTGAGCCTGCGCTCAGCCGTGCATTCTTTGAGGATGGAATTAAATAAATACGCACGTCCATGCATGCATCTGGGTTGCAAGGCACTTCCTTCTGTCTTGGCCTCTAAGTAGTGAGGCGCACACTGCGTTTGTTTCCTTTTGAATAATTAATTTTTGTGTTCTTCTCCTCTCTCCGGTTTTTTTTTTTTCTCACATTCTGCTAATGGTTGCTTTTACAATAACTGGAAGCCAAAGACTTACGTTCGCACCCCTTACGCACCTTTGCTCTGATGTTTTCGTGTTGTACAGCCTGGAGCAGCTAATGCATACTAATGGAAAAAATGCATCTTGTACACCCAACACACTTATCTAAAAGGGCATTTTAGGCAGCCACGTTTTAATGACATAACTAGAGAATAGTACCCCCCTCTAATCATACAGAGAACTGCAAATTTAAAAGGGAGCGTCTCTTACCGTATGCTGGATAGTGCTTTAAAAGTTCACATGGGAAATCATGATACTTACCCATCGTGAATTCAAAGTTTCATATCTAAATTGTATTTGCATTGCCGAAGCAGCTTTTCTGCTCTTCCCTGGAATCAGTTAGAGTAGACATAGTGAGTGGGTCCAAGGTTACAGCTCTCTGGCTCTCACAGCATCGGTGCTGGTAAACCTACTGGGCTTGGCGTTGCCAGCTGAAGCAGAGTAAGGTCGCTGTCCTTGATACTTCCCCCCTGTAATAGAGACCGCGAAGGATCATTAGGTGCCTCTGCTCTGCCCAGTTTTTCCTGATTGCAGTGCCCCAGACCCCGGTTGATCTATGGCTTTCCTCTGTGCAGAGCCTGGGCTTTCTTCACCATCTTCCCTGGGAGGCGAAGCCATTCCATGAAGAAATATGTTTTCGGATGTTGCTCCCAAGTCTACTCTTCTGGAGCTTTAGACGCCTGACTTTTTTGTTCTAGAGCAGTGATGGCGAACTCCAGGCCTCGAGTGCCACAAACAGGCCGGGTTTTCAGGATATCCACAGCGAATCTGCATGAGACAGATTGGCATACAATGGAGGCAGTGCATGCAGATCTCTCTCATGCATATTCATGGTGGATATCCTGAAAACCTGGCCTGTTTGTGGCACTCGAGGGCTGGAGTTCGCCATCGCGGTTCTAGAGCATTCTTTCCTCTTTAGCAAGGTTTGCTGCTTGTGCATTATTTATACCTTTTCGGGCATCTCAAAGTCTTTCTCTATATAATATTCCCCTTCCCTGCACCAACTCTCTTTTCCTCCAGAGAAATACATATTTAGGTCTGTAAAGTAGCAAGAAGAGTGTTCCCCAGTGACCTGAAGGGATAGGCGATATTTAATTCAAATAGGTCTTGGGTCATCTGCATTATAAAATATCACGTAGTTAGTACTTTATTTAGAGTAATTTGCGTGTTGGTTGTCGTGCTGACACTGGGGGTAGTTATTGTTATGCTGGTGTTAATCTGTTGAAACGTATTCTCATTGATAACGGTGTCTGAAGTGTCCAAACGCTGTATCCGTGTTTCTATTGCGATTTTTACTGTTCAGTGCAAAACATCTGACTATAAAACATCACAGTAAGTACACTTAGTACAAAACAGCTCGTACACATCAACCCAGCAACCCAAATAAAAACAGTCTAGGATGGAAAGTGATAAGTGACCTTCTGTGATAAAGCACAGGACAGAAAAGTCTGGACTCTGGCCTTTTCTCCACAAAAATCAGCTTTATTATTTACAGCATAACAGATAACAGGAAGAAAGGTCTGCTTACCTCAGCAGTTCTAAATCAATAGCTACAGCAACAGCTCGGTCTGGTGGTAGGAGTTGCCTTCTCCATATCCCCAGGGTCTCTCTGTTCCCTCCTGGGCCTGCTCCCTTATTTCCCTGCTTAGGGAAATGCCCTGGGCTGTGCCTTAAAGTGGACACTGGTCTTTTAAGAGGGTCCTGATATCTACTCTTTTATACTATCATACCACCTAGTGTTGCGTCTGGCGGTCTTCGACGGCTTCGCCCCGCTTGCTGCACCCCTATCTCGGCTCCTCCCACTTACCTGGGCAAGTTGGCTACCGCAGCGTTGTCAAGCTGACTTCTCTGGTGTCCCCGGAACGGCTATGGTGCAGCCGTACGCCATTGCTCCTCCCAGGTACCTGCTAGGGTGCGCGCGTGCGCACAACCCAATTCTAAGTACGCCCAGTGGCGCGAACCTCGAGGGCGTTCCCTCATCTGACGTCACGCCAATCTGGGTATATCTACTTCTCAAGAGTTGGCAAAGGCTCGAATAGACTCGTATGGACACGATCTGTTCCTGTCTGCGCTACTCTGCCGCTTCCCTGCTGCCTGCAGGAAGCTTTCCTTCTACCCTTCGGGGTTTGCTACTAACTTGGGTACCCGCTCCTCAGGGGCCCTCTGTTCTACTTTCAGGTACTCGCTCCTCGAGGGCCTGCTTGCCCTGCCTCGGTGCCTGTACCCAAGACAACTATCTTCTGGAATCGCATCCATAACAGCTAACACCGAGTGAGTACTCTAACATCTCATCTGTCTCATCCACAGTAACTCCTTGCTGCAGAACCTCCTGACGTCACCTAGGAGAGAAGGGCTCCCTCTTCCGAGGTCCCTGAGACTACAACTCACCACTGCCACCTGGTGGCTATCTTCAAGCTGTATAAATAAAGAGTTTAATCCCGGTGTTTTGTGTATAGAGTCTAGCCCAGTGCTGGGCCTCCTCACGGGGCTCCTCCCTGTGGGCGTGGTCATCTCCACAGCACCCAAAGATCCACTAAAACACATGTGATAACAACACCTAGGAACCCCCCTCACTTTCTCAAATGGACCCTCCCCAGTATTCAAGTAATACCTAGCCCGCCTGATGCGTTTGCAAATAACTAACCTCAATCTGGGAGCTCGTAAGATGATACAAACACAAGAATTCAAGCTTCTGTGAAAATAAACTTGAACATCAGCAGACTATAAAGGGGATTCAGCTTCCATGAACCCAGAAATGTACTTAAATAACCAGGATTTTTTCTTCTTTCCAAAACTGAAGATAGTTCATCTCAGATCTTAAGGATGTCAGCAGCAAATACCACAACTGGCATCTTGCCATTAAACGATCTTTCCCATGAAGTGGCCAACTTTAGTTTTCGAAAGGAGGGAAGCATGAGGCAACAGTCCTGACTAGAGCGTAAAGACCATCATGGAAGATACTGTGCAATGTGACTGGCTATGTCGTCTGGCTCTGGGGCATATGCCTTTTGCATCCTAAATGGAATGGCAAGAATTTAAAAGTGTACACACAGTTTAATAGCCAGCCAGTTTGGTGCAACCAGAAGCGGTGCTCTATCCCACCTCTTCTGGCCACTGACCACTTTGGAGAAGTATTTTGAACTAATTGCAGCCGAGCCTGCAACTTCACAGGAAGCCTCAGGTAAATTATGTTGCAGTAGACCACATGGAAAAGAACCACTGCTTGCATTACACATCTAAGATCGGATTGATAAAAGAATGGATGCAGTTTTCTAGCCAACCATGGATTGACCTGATCATTGATAGAGGCTAAGATAGTCCCCACGTTACAAATGTTCTGGCATAGCATTGCCCGGCAATAAGCAAGAATTCATGGTGGGCAGCTATGTTTTGTCCACCCACAGCAGTTCAGTTTTATCTGGATTAAGGTCTCTGCCAAGTGCTTTGAGTTTACTTCTCTAAAGTTGGCAGTTGGCAAGGGAGGATGATACAGTTGGGAACAGTTTGCCCACAAGCCAATTAAACTTGTAATAATTTTGATCATAATGGAGGTGAATCTTTATGTAATTCGGTTCAGGGGTCCCCATACAGGTGGTTTCTGCATGACATGACAACCGCTATTGGATGCACAGTATAAAAATGGGGGAGGAGACTGAAGGGATGTTGCAGATCTCACTGTGTCCTAAATTTGTGGAGTGTGCTTCCTGTGGAAATCTGTCTTTTTCTTATCTCTGGAGGCATGCTTTGAGGAAAGGCTGAATGAGTTGTTGCAGATGGGAAAGATGGATGGGTGTGATGGTCTACCCAGATTTTCGCTGCTGATTCAGCTCGTTCTGCTGGGAGACAGAATTAGTTGGTGAGTGTGTATTTTTATGACCTTTGCTCAATCACCAGAAGAGAAGGCAGTTGGAAGAGGTTGAAATCCGCGGAGAAGCTGAGTGATGGTGCAGTCCATCTCGTGCAATGCAATGTTGGTTCGTTCTTTCTTGTTTGAAAGATGTCACAGGACTGATTCAGCTGGTACCGGTACAGGCAGAAGCATTACAGCTGAGAAACCGATTGTGTATGGAAAACATCTGAAAAAAGGCAAGACCTTTAATTTTTTTGTAAAGAAAAAAGTCATTTTTTGGTACCAAAAATGTGTAAGCCATTTCCTTTATTTCTATTAATATATAAAAGTGGATTGTGCAAAAGAAGAGAGATGCAGTTGTGCCAGCCAGCAGGTCATCTGCAGGACTGAACGGGAAGCGGTCCTTCCCTCTTTCTTGTGGTTAACAATTCCATTCTTTGTTGTCACCTGCATGCTTCAGACGTTCGAGGTCCTTCCTCCTCCTGCCTCATTCTATCCATATTTAACTAGGTAACACAAGTATAAGAGCAAAGCACGACCAAAATGATAAAGGGGAATGGAACAGCTCCCCTATGAGGAAAGGCTGAAGAGGTTAGGCCTTTTCAGCTTGGAGAAGAGACGACTGAGGGGGGATATGATAGAGGTGTTTAAAATCATGAGAGGTCTAGAACGGGTAGATGTGAATCGGTTATTTACTCTTTCGGATAGTAGAAAGACTAGGGGGCACTCCATGAAGTTAGCATGTGGCACATTTAAAACTAATCGGAGAAAATTCTTTTTCACTCAATGCACAATTAAACTCTGGAATTTGTTGCCAGAGGATGTGGTTAGTGCAGTTAGTGGAGCTGGGTTTAAAAAGGATTGGATAAGTTCCTGGAGGAGAAAGTCCATTACCTGCTATTAATCAAGTTTACTTAGGGAATAGCCACTGCTATTAATTGCATCAGTAGCATGGGATCTTCTTAGTGTTTGGGTAATTGCCAGATACTTGTAGCCTGGATTGGCCTCTGTTGGACACAGGATGCTGGGCTTGATGGACCCTTGGTCTGACCCAGTATGGCAATTTCTCATGTTCTTATTCCGGTCAAAGGAATGTTTCATGGCATCTAGTCCATTCCTGCCCCAGGCCTGGAAGTGTAAGCCTAAATATTAAGTCTTGTAGCATGTTAAGATCCTCCTTGGATGATGGCATTGTTTCAACCCAAGTTATTTCCATCCCATGCGTTCCTAATGCAGTTCAATAGATCTGAGATCAAGCAAACAGACCTTTGGTTCATCTTTCTTTGCAGTGGTAACTGGTTTCAGTCTACTTCAGGAAGATGGCTTGGAAGTCATTTTCAAAGCTAATAAAACTACAAGTCTCCATCGGATTAATTACTGTGAATTTGTTTTTTTCCATCAGTGCATTCAGGCCAAATTGTTATTTTTCGATGGCATAAGACTCATTAATGAATGGACTTTGCTGATGTGTTCATATGCCCATAGCTTTGCGCAAACTAAAATGCATTAAATGATATCTTTGACATAATTACCTTGGGTCCCTCCCACGTTCTCCATTGCTTTGAAGGATGACATTTTGTTAAAGATTTTGAAAAAAATGGAAGGAGAATTTGTCATTTTGGGGTGCTTTTAGATTTGACCACAATACATATTCCTTGGCTAAGATTAAACTGTCAGTGGTTGAATGGATACCTGCCGTTCATATAAAATACTCCTTTGCAATCATCTTATTAGTTGTCTTTTTCTGAACGACACAACCTTAATTTACCAGATTATATTAATCATTGACGGATAACCTTATTCCTTTCATAACATTATAGTAGCTGACAGTGCCCTCTTACTGGTTCCTTACCTTCTGAAATTCTATTTGGTTTTCAATAATTTCCCTCTGTTGCCTTTACCATGGTTCTGTCCCAAGCATGCCCTGATACGGGTAGGATATTCCAGACCTCATCTACCCTCTCCATAAAATGGTTTTCTGTCTCTTCTTTCCAAGCCATTCAGTTGTATACTACTAACTGGAGCTTTGTGTGAATCTGAGTGAGGGCGCACGAAAAGAGCGTTGTCATTCTCAAGCTGGTCCTAGAGGACCTGCCTACCAATCTGGTTTTCAGGATGTCCACAATGAACACTCATGAAAGATGTTGGCATGCACCACTGCTATTTTATATGCAAATTCAATTTCAGTGTCAATATCCTCAAAATCAGATTGGCCTGGGTGCCACTGGTCTAGTACATGAAAACAGCTGAAATAAAAACCAGCAGACTTCATGCAGCCTGGCAATCAAGTTCTACATCTGACTACTGAAATGATGCCTCTTGGCTTTTGAATTATTACATTCTGAACGCTTTTGTCCCAGGAAACGGCAGCTCTTGCTCTGTACAGAAGTTCTCACAGACCTTATAGCTTTAGGGTGAGCTTCTTTTAAATGTACTCTGCTTTCAGACAGGGGTGTAAAATATGTTTGCAATCAAATTGCACTTCTGATTATTTTTTTAGGATCTTAGCTTGGATCATTTGTCCAAGCCCACATGCTTGGAGGGAGAAGTTTTTTTTTCTACTCTTGTGAAGCTGCTGAGACTGTACCTTTAGCAGTTTGCATGGCTGAGCCATAGGAGCGAGCTATGGTCATCTGTCCAGGAGTGATAGAGAGCCTATGAGGAAGCAGACAAAAGCTGACTGTCTTGCAAGCGGTCAAGCTTCCCTAACTGGCAGCTGGGATATATGAATAGCAGTATGAACAGGAAGAGCTGGGCAGACTAGGTTTTATTTATCTGTCTTATATTTATAAAACTGTCTATCCATCCAGGGCTCCAGGTGGGCAACAAAACATACAATAGAAGCCATTGATTGAAATGGCAGCTGATGACAAGCACAGAATGTTTTATAGGCAGTGTGGGACTGCAGTCAGTAACGAGGAGACATTCATGAACTTCTCACTACACATTAATTCTGAAATAGCATTTGGCTGGCTAAATCTACTGCATGCAGAGGGGTTTCTTTGAGATTTTGGGTGAGATGACCCTAATCTTCCTAATTGGGGGTGTGCACTAAAAATATTTTTTGTCTTTTTTGTTGTTGTTGTTGTGAGTGTGTTTCGTGTGTTTATTTCTGTTCATTTATTTTATTTAAAAAGCCACAAGAAAAGAAAAACTAAAGGAAACAAGGACTGGCTTCTGCAAAAAAAACAAAACTCAGCCTTGTTGACATTTAAACACGGAAACCCACCCCCAGATGCCTCTTCTGTGGGGTCTCCAAAGCCCAAACGAGGCAGGAGCAATCCCCAGTCACTCCTGCCTCACTTGGTTCCAGTTAGAAAAAGGCAGTGGCCCTGAGGTGGGCGCTGTTTTGCTGTATGGATGTACAACATATGAGCAAACAATAAAATGGCACCTGCCTCAGGGCTGGCCGGTGCCATTTTAAAATTTGGACTCTGAGGAGTAGGCGTAACTGGAGATCCCTCCTGCTTCATTTGGATTTTGGTGACCACCCCTCCCCCCCATGGAAGGGATAAAAGGCATCTAGTTAGGATGTGTGTGTGTGTGGGGGGGGGGGGGGGGCTTTTCAGTTTTTAAATTTTGGCAGTGCAGATTTTTTTTGTGGCAACAGGAATCCAAGCCAGAATAGGTACCTACTATTTTTTACATGAAATCCTAACAAATTTTGTTGGATTTTATTTTGCTTCATTTTGAAACGACACATACCAAAACAGTCTGATTCGTTTCATTTTTCATTTCATTTCAAAACGAATGCACCCCCCTACTTCCTATGTCACATTACATCTGTCTGCAGGATCAGCTTCTTAATGGTTGCTTTTGGACACCCGTTTCTTGAGAAGGCAGCAGTCATGCATGTCTAGCAAAGAACTCTACTCTTCCGCAGATCTTGGAGCTGGTTTGGTGTTACAGTTGAGGAGGAATCTACCAGCTACTTCCTTGCTCAAAGCTCCAGTACATCATTAAACTGGTGTTGAAAATAAACATCAGGCAGAATAGATTCTCCACTTTCTTTCATTGTCTAAGATATTAGCCATCTTCAGCAGCCTTTCCCCATGAAGCTGTGTCCCAGTTTAACCCTCCTTTTCTCTTTTTTGTAACCTGCTGGGTCTGTTTATTTTCTGCCAGGCTTGATTGTATTTTAGAGAAGGGTGAAAAATAAATCCCGCTGTATGCCATCCAATTCTACAAATAGGATTTTACGGTCTTCCAACATCCTTGCTGTTCTGAGCAGGGACGTGCAGGTGCCAGGCTCTTTCAACCTTAGGTTCAATTTACGCTCCCTCGGCCAGAACGAAATCCACCGCCTTCCTTCTGGTGGTTATGCCGAGCTAAAATTCTGCATTGCTACAGGAGGCCCTTATAGATGGTGAAACGTTCCCGCAGACCATGCACCTAGAAGGCCTGGTGAAGACTGCCTCCTTTATTGTGGATGTGTAGCTGCTATTAAAATCTCTTCCTTGAATCCATTCATGAACTATTGATGCTCTGTGTGCTGCATGTGAAACTGTTTGTTGCCTGCCTGGGGATCCGATGAGGATCAGCACAGAAGCATCCCAGTTTTAATTAGATGTATAGTGGGGGAGAAGGGGAGGGAGCGTAGCTTTAAACCTTTAAACACTAATAGCTGCTCAGGAGTGAAATATGGATTAAAATGAGTGTAAGAGGAATCTTATCTATTTTGTTTGGTTTTGCCTGCCAGCTAATTATATCTCCCTATATTATAAAAATCTTAGCGGCTTTGGGTAATCATTGTGTCATGTCTGTGCATGGGCAAAGTAACGGTATCACCCAGAGCAGTAGGAGGGGGGCTCTCTAGGAAGCAAGGGAGGAGAATGGACATTTGTATCACAGGGACAGTGAATGCAGCAGTGAAAGCTGATGGGACATCCCAGGCCCCACCAAACAAACAAATGGAGTCACCAGCAGAAGACGAGTTGGTGGGATTTCCTGGGCCTCACCAGGGCAGCAGAGAATTGTCTGTACAGCAAAGCGGCACCGGGCTCAGGGCAGGAGTCGCTAGGATTGCCTCTGCCCCACTTTAAAGACCAGCGATAGAAAAGGCGCATCTGGAGCTGGTGGAAGGGGGGAGGGGTGAAATTGGGCCTGGGGTCCTTGAATTTTTAAATGTTTGTATCAAGGGCAAGGTACAGGGGGAGGCCTGGGTTGCTCAGTGAGCAAATAAAACGAAAAAGAGTTCAAGCACAACAGGAAATAGCACAGTATTGTTGGCAGAAAAAGACCAAGTGGCCCATCCAGTCTGCCCAGTAAGTTCCTTATGGTAATAACTGCTGCTCCTTGCAGGTTACCCCCAAGCCTTATGTTAAGGGCAGTGATACTTAAAATCAAAACCAAGCAACTGTCAAACCCATAACAAAGTTGTCTGCTAGGTGAGCAGCTTTCATGGTAATTCAGACAAGGCTGCTTCACGTGCTTTGCTTTTGGACTTGGCCATAGAAGCAGTCCTGCGGTTCTTCCCTAACGTCTGCGCATCAGTATCCCCAAACCGTAAAAGTTGGGGGCCTAGCATTGGCGGTCATCGGAATCCAATTACCCTTTTCCCCTTTCCTGCTGCCTCCGTCTCTCCTCGTCGTCGAAGCGGAGAGCGATATTGCAGTTGCGTCAAAAGAATCAAGGCTGAATTGTTTAAGGATGGTAATCCCCATGCCCTCTGCTACGGGCGGTAACTGCCGTCCCGTGCAGGTTACTCCCATGCACCCTTTTCTTTATTTCCAACCTCGAGCCTTTAGGGATCCACAGGGTTTAACCCAAGCCCTTTTGAATTTGTTACTGTTTTCATCCTCTTCATCTCTTCTGGCAGGGAATTCCAGGCATCCACCACCCTCTCCGTGAAGAAATGTGCCCTGATGTCGGTTCAGAGTCAACCCTCCCGGAGTTTCATTTCATGACCCCTAGTTCTGATTTCTTTCCAACGGGAAAGGTTCGAAGTTTGTGCATCACTAAAACCTCTCAGGAATCTGAAGGTCTGTATCCTATCTCCCCTGCAGGTCCTCCCTTCATTCTAAATTTTTATTTATTTTTAGATTTATATTACGCTTTTTACACTTTTTTCAGCACTTCAAAGTGGATTAAATTCAGGTACTGCAATTTCACGTCTTGTTGCAAAGAAAAGCACATCCCGAGTTACTCTGTAAGAAGCTACCGGATGAGGGTTCGGGGCATAGACTCCGGAGCAATGTCCGGAAATATTTCTTCACGGAAAATATTGTGGATGCAGGGAATGGATTCTGGTGGAGGTGGTGGGATAAGTTCAGAGGATCCCTAATGACAAAAAGTAAATCTAAAGCCAGAAATCAAGTCAGGTCTGTGGCGTTGCACTGGAGGTGGAGCTGGATGGGTTGATTGGTGCTCCTATTCCATGGCAGTGACAGGAGCAGGGTTGGGAGGTTGGTGGAGGGCGGGTGCTATTCAGTAAGTCTACAGAGAACTAGGAGATTGAATGTGTGGGCAAGAGCCTCGCTAGGTTTGGTGGTAAGATGTGCGGTAGGACAGGGTTTTAGACTAAGTACAGGGACCTTGTCTGCTCATCTACACAGAACAGCCAAGAACCAACGAGAAAAACAAAAGCTGTCCTAGACAAGGAGTGATGTTTTGCCTCTGTCACCTGGGATATGCGTGCACTGTAGACTGGAATAACTGGGCAGTCTGGATGGGCAGGTTGGTCTTTCTCTGCCATCACTTACTACATTATTAATTAAGAGCATGTATCACATTCTTAATATTCTCTTGTCTTGTGGTGCAGAAAAGAAAAAAATGCTCCACAAAGCATCTTAGTCCTAGTGCAAATAAATCCACGCTAATAAAGTTTTCCCTGGAACATAATTAACATTGCAGTAGACATAAAAATAATGTGCCCTTTTTGTTCTGAAGAAACTGTGGGTGAAATATCTAATGATAAATGGAGGCAAATTTACTTAGGAATGACCTTTCCGTCAAGGAGAAATTGAAGGTAAAATTTAGCTCTTTTGACGCTTCTTGCATTAACAAAAATGAGCCTCTAAACTGTGCTAGCCATGGGCCATAGATGTCGCAAGAACCTTCTTCAACTAAATCCCGAGTGTGAGATTTTGTTGGCTAGATTTAGCAACATTAAGACATTCGTCTTCCCGTGATAGTGCCACCTTGCTGAACGAGTTCCCAAAGGACTCCTGAGTCCCCGTTGCTTTGCGTTCTGTGAATTGCTGCCTTTAACCTCCTTGTTTGTTCCATTTAGGGGAACCTTTAATAGTTTTAAGGTCCTATTTGTGCTGCTTTTTGTATTTTATTGTGCACTTTTGTTTTAATTACTATTTTAAGATATCTTTTTTAGTTAATGTATTTTTTTTATATATTGGTTAATCTTTTATTATGACTTGTCCTCTGTAAATGTTGTATGTATTTGCCTTGTGTTTGTTTTATGAACTGCTATGATTTATTATAGAACAGCATTCAATCAAGAACAATAAACTAAACTAGGGATGTGCTATCGTTTGAAAACGACATGGAAACAATATCAACAGCAAAGTTTGTAACATTTTCTCTTGTTTCCAATCCGAAACAACACAAAGTAATTTTTGTTTTGCTTTAGTGTGCACTCAATGGTTTTATTGTGCGCTTAAAACCAATTTGTGAGTGCTAATCAATTTAGCATGTACTACAACAAAAACGAGAGAGAATGAAATAGAAAACAAAGCATTCATTTTTTTCTGTGCACACCTTTAATTGTGGCTGCTGCACCATGACCGGGCACAGACTGGGCACTGTGGCGTGACCCCCCGAAGCTGCAAAATAGTCTTTGTTCTCAACAAAATGGGCACCTCCCAAAAAAGGACTAACGAAGGCGAAAAGGAATTCAAGATATGACTGGAAATCTGGCAGCAAGCAATGCTGGAGGAACTAGATGCATGTGGCAGAGATTTTCAGATTTCCTTTTCACCCAGCCTGTACGTGGTTTTTTTCTCCGGTGTGTGGGATGCAGGTAATCTGAACTCTTCTGGTACCTTCTCGGTGGGAGGGTAGCTGAAAGTGGCATAAAAAATCAAAAGGAGATCGATGCTACATCTGTGAGCAAAGCTTATCAGCTTGATGGCGTGAAAAAGTGTAATTTGTATTGAGTTGGGTGAAGGGAGGCGCTAAGGGTGATATCCACTTTTGCTCTGATACTGAAATCTAATGTGAAGAGGGGACCCGTGTGATCATGAAAGCTCGTGCCCAACTTTCTCTTTCAAACCTCTTCTTCAGCCTCGTTTCCAGCCCCCCCCCCCCATCAGAAACCCTTCTCCCTTCCTCGTTTCCTCTCTGTCTGTCATCTGGGTGAAGAATAGGAACCTCTGTACGCTGTAGAGGGAATGATTTGGGCGCGTCTTGCTAAACTGAAAGAAAAACCGGCCATGGTGAGTGGAAGACCTTTGGTAGACAACCCACAAGAGTTTGGTCTGTTGCTTTTAGTGTAACAAACTGAGGTGGTTTCCTCCCCTGAGAGCGGACGTGAAGCAGGTGTGCAGGCTGAGTGGAGGGGAGCGGCCTGATCCACTGCAATTATTGCTCATTGCCCAGGAATTTTTAATGGTGGGGTTGGGGGGTTTAAATAATTGAAAACGGGAGAAAACATGGCACCTGCCTTTTGGGATTAAATGCCACCAGCTATGCCTTGGGTTTCCATAGTAACATAGCAGGTGCTGTCTCTGGTCCGTCTGCTCTGCATAGTTATTCCCGTCCACATAGCTAAGGATATCTCCCAGCTGCAGAAGCCTGGCCACTTATAGGCTGCGCTCCTTACTCAGGACAGGCTTTGTCTTCCTCACGGGTTCTCTGTCATCCTGGGTAGATGTAGGTAATCCTGCCCTCTCCTCCCCCCATGTCTTATCACTAAGCTGTGCAAGAATTCATGTACTCTTTCCCGAGTACTTCCAGAAGTCTTGGGATCTTTGCTTGCATCTCGTATTGAGCACCCATTGGGGGCCGATGCAATACAGGGCGCTCACACGAGTGCACTGTTTAACCCGCTGTCGGACGCGGGTTAAATAGGCACTAATCCACCCCCTAATGCAATAGGGGGATTATCGCCTATTTAACCCTCATCCAACGCGGAGTGAATGAGCTATAGCCTCATTCCCATGCATTTGCATGTGATGAGTGCTTACTTATTCACTCCTCATTCAAAAAAAATAAATGTTCGTCTCAGACGCACATTTATTGCTCAGATATTAACGCCTGCCTGGAGCAGGCGTTAATAGCTGAGCAATAAATGTAAAAGAATCACAGATAAGCAGAAAAAATTGCTTTTCTTTACTTCAGTAAAAAAAACAAAAAACAAACCTCGGCAGACCGCCGAATTATTGAAGACCGACGTTGGTAAACTCGGCGTCGGTTTTCATAATCAGCCGTCTGCCAGTAATGAAAACGACAGCGTCCGTTTTTACTACTGGTAGACAGACTGTTATGAAAATCGATGCTGCGTTTACCGGGCATCGAAATCGGGGCAGTGTAAAAAATAGCGCACAGTTTGTGCGCTATTTTTCACGCTGCCCCGATTTCTCTCTCATTTAAATACAGCATCACGTGCACAGGGGATGCGGCTGCAGGCGCATCAGGACAATGGGCACGAAATACGGGCGCCTGTTTTGAGCGCGCATCTTGTTGCATCTCTGTGTAGTAAAATCCCTTCCGAGGTACAATATCTAAGTCTCCCCCTGGCCATGCTCAGACAGAGCCCTCCGCTTCCCCAGGATTCAGCAAGTTTGTGTTTTTTCTCTGCTTCCTGCCACTCCGTTTCACGCTGTCTTTTCCTTGGGCCGGAGGGAACCACGGAACGTAAGACGGTCTCCTGATTCTGGGTGGCGGTGTCAGCACGTCGGTGAGGCAGTAGCTGGTGTGGTGTTTTTCCCTAAGGCAGGAAATATATTCCTCGAAACATAGCCCGTGTTGGAAGAGCGCATGCTTCAGCTATGAATGAGAAACCTCTAACGTGTTAGACCGCGCAGCTTTTTCCGCCTACGATAAGTACTCGTGTTTTGGCTATTGCCCTGTAAGTGATAATTGCAAACAATTTTTTTTTTAAATTTTGGTTTATGTTCCACCTAGAGTGCCAGTGATTATGCTGAAAGGTGCAGAAGATTACTGATTTTGTCCCCTTGTGTGTGACGGCAGTAAAAAAAACCCAAAACTCTGGTGCAATTCACTTTACCATTTTTTTTCCAGCTTTCAGATTGGTCAACAAGGTTTATATGACCTTTCAACCTTCAGAACTCGAAAGCTCCTGTACAGCAGTGGTTCTTACCGTAAAGCAGTAAGAGATCACAGCCGATGGAGAATCCTCCTTCCTCCAGGAACAGCGTGTGTGCCAGGACTCTATAATTAATACCTCACCCTCCTTTCTTTATTTTGCTAGCAGATTTTAGCTTGGATACTTGAGCAAACAATGAGCTGCTTATTTTTATGGTAGGATGCCTGAGTCACAAGGCCAAACTTGGCCCTAGAATGGATGGTTCTGATTTCTACAGTTCGTGACATGCATGATGGAGAGAAGTTCAATTTATTCCCCATTCGTAATAGCAGCAGTATTGGGAAAATGTGATTTCGCTTTCTCTTTTATGTCAAATGATAATTGCAGGTAAAGATACCACATAAATTAATGCACCCAGCAAGGGAAATAATTAAGATTCTGTATTTCATATTCAGAAGGAATACATTTTGGAGAATAAGCACTTTAATACCTGAGTTTGTCATTTTTGGCTATCTAACAAGCTGTGGGTATACCATGATTATGGAAATTGAGGAGAATAATTAATCCAAGATGACTTTTAATTCTGAGCTACAAATTTAGAGCCTGGAATTAAGGTATCTTTTTTTTTTTTTAATAAACAAATTTGTGGACCTGTGGGATAAGTTATGTCCTGAGCCGTTCTGGTTAAGTTTTGCTAAAACCCCGAGGACACTCATTATAGGCACAGCCTAGGAGTTATTCTGCACTGGTCCTTCGTGGATCTCGTTAAATGTGGGCAGAACAAATTTTGGCACTGTTTAGGCAGTGATTGGTCCTTCCCTTGATCCGGCTGAAAGCACGCATGGCATTCCCTAGCGCACATGTTTTTAGGGTGCAATCTTGGAGGGGTTGGGGGGAGGGGGAGTTGTGGAGCAGAGTTGGATTTTCAAATCTATGCAGACTGCACCCCCCCCCCCCCCCCCAGCGAAAGTCTGTCCGCAGGAAAAGCAGGCACAAGGTGTCCCCGTGGACGCTTTTCCAAGGGGAAGTTACACATATTCCTTCCTCTTGAAATTAATTCCCACGGCCTCTGTAACGAGGAGGTCTGTTTGAACATTGGCTCCTGGAGGCCTGACGTTCAGCGCCACTTAAGCCGGATGAGCTGGGACTTTGCTGGCTAAGTGGCAGTGTTTCAGTATTTGGGCCTGTTCAGCGGCCACCGTTTAGCTGAATAACTATTTATCTGGTGAAACAGTTACCTGGCTGGAGAGGGACATTCTGGGAAGGAGCTATTTATCCAGCTAACTTAGCCGGATAAGTGGTGCTATTCAGATTTATCTGGCTGTGAGACAGACCTGCTATCGAGCAGGTCTGATGTTAGCCACTTACATTTATCTGGCTACCTCAAAGTTTTTTGGACTTTTGAAATCCCATGCGTGGGGTAAGAGGCATCCAGGAGGGTAGGGGAAACATAGAGGAAGATGCTGGTGGTGGGGATTTCAGTGTTTAAATTTCCGCAGCATTGAGCTTTTCTGTGGCGGTGGGAGACCAGGCTGGGGCAGCTGCCTGCTGGTTTTGAAACAAAACAAAGAACCCAGAGCCTTTTTTTTTAGGGCATTTATTTTATTTCGAAAAGGCATGTCATGAAACAGGCTGTTTTATTGTATCAAAACAAATGCACACCCCCCCTACTTGATACTCATTCTGTGCGTATGTGAGATGGAGGGCTGGACGTGCTGGTTGCCAGGGGGTTTCTCTGGGTTTCATGACTTCAGGGCATTTTCTAATAATCAAATTAACTACAGATGAGCGCGATGACTTTGTGGGAGAGTTGTGCGTGGAACATGTGAGGCTTGCTTCCTAGTCATCGATGGACAGGACATAGCACTCGTGAATGAGAGTCACAACTAGAAACAGCTGTTGACTGCTACAGAGTGGCATTGCTGGGCTGTGGATGGACCTTCTCATCCAGTCAGATAGCTACAGCGCTGGCCCTATTTCTTTCCCTGCTTCTGCCCAGTATATCTGTGATATTCCTAGTTATGTCTCCTAAGGCTACCAGATGACTTCTGTCAACTAGGAGAGACTGAGCTGGTCTTCGTTTTCACCTCTTGCTTGGTTGGGATTTGTAGTCCAGATTTCCTTGAGAAAGACAGAACTATATCTCCATGCAGGAAGTCTGCTAAATTCAGGACTGCTTGGGCCTGGCCTTGGTGATAGTCATTTAGTAACTGCCTTCCTTGTTAAGACCAGGGTCCATCAAGCCCAGCCATCTTGTCTCTGACTGTGGTCATCCAGATCCCAAATACCCAGCAAATCCCAAAAGATAAATCTATTTCTTGCATAGGAGACAGCTCTATGGGTCCAGCGGTTGCTTGGGCTTCGCTGTGTCCAGGGAGGAGTAATTGGTGTTGAGTTTTTAGCATTCCCCAATCACTGTGAAAAATTGGCTCCCATGATTTCTTGTTACTCACTCCCAGGGATAGCAATGGCTTTCTTTAGTCTACCTGGCTCTTAATATTTATGGATTTTTCCTCCATGGACTTGTCCAAGCCTCTGTTAAACCACGTTGAGCTCGTCGCCTTGCCCACGTCCTCTGGCAACAGACTCCGCAGCTTGATTGTGTGCTGAATAAACAAGTACTTTGTATGATTTGTTTTAAGTCTGCTGGTTGTTCCATGGAGGGTCCCCTTGTTTCAGTGAATAACCATCCTTTTATTTACAAACTTCTCTCATATCCCCCTCAGTCACCTTTTATCCATGCTGAAGAGCCCTGTTTAGCCTTTCTTCATTCCATTCCCTATATCATTTTGTCACCCTCTTCTGCACCTTTTCTAATCCCTTTATGTCTTTTTTGAGATGGGGGGGGGAGCTGGAACATTCTACTGTAGCCAATGAGGATTTGCATTCCATAATGCATATAAATTGGAAAAAAATCTGACAATTATCCTTAAAAGCATTGTTTTTAATAATTGATCTAGTACAAGAGCAAATTGCAGTATACATAGCTCAGATTTTACCAAACTAGAGCACGTAGTCTGCAGATCCAGTTTGTGTTAAGAAAGGCGTGTTGCATCGTGGTAGTCACGTCAGCCTTCCCAGTCTACCTTTTCTTGCATGCAGAACGGCCAGAGCCCCTGCTATCACTTCTTGGAAAGACTTGACTATGATACCCAAATGATTTTCTGTCGTTTTGATGAGTGAGAAATGGAAGAAACAGAGACCTATTCTGAGCTGCCCTGCTCCCTTGTTAGATCCCTTCCTGGGGATCCCCACAGTCCCATATTTTGCATGTCCTGGAGACCCATTCATTGTGGTTATCCTGAAAAAGCTGACAGATTTGGGAAGCCCTGTGATAGATGAAGAATGGTAGTAGGAGAACTAGGCCGGTTCTCTTCTGAAAGGAGATGCACATGGATCAGCTTCTAGCACCATGATGCAAACAATCAACAGAACCTTTAATGAAGAATGGTGGGTATTGTTGTAATATTAGTACGCGGGCAGGCTGGGGACAAAATGTAAATTGAATTTTTATGTCATATACTATGCTATTGGGGCTGACTTGGTACATAACCCATTCTCCTCCTGAAGTGGCTGAGACTTGAGACACTGGCTATGATCACTATTCAGCTTCAGATAAACCTGACTGCTTTATGTAGAATATATAGGGGCCTTCATTTTCAGTTCAAACCGACTTTCACCTGTATATTCCCGGATTTTTCCAAAGGTGAAAATCGGTTTAAGCCAATTTTCACCCTAATTTTATGTGTCTTGAACTGCGCAGGCAGCGTGAAGCTAGTGCAGGCAGAACGGCCTGCTGTGTATTCAAGACCTTCCCCAAGCAGTGAAAATATGCCTCAGATCTCCTGCCAGAAGCCACACGCTCAAACAGGAGTCGAGAGGGACCTTCTAGGCTTAGGCTTGCTGGCCTCATCTCCGTGCACCGAGAGGAGCTTTTCGGGCTCAGTTCTGATGACCTCATCTCCGTGCGCCTGGGAAGCCACTGATTAGGTGACAACTTCCTAGCAGATGGAGACGAGGTCCCGCAGAACTGAAGCTGCATGGCTCCTCCTGGCTCCTGGAGGGAGAAGAGTCGGGCCCATGGCTTAGCACTGGGGAAAGGGTTGGAACCGAAGCGTCGACCAGAGCCAAGTACAGGTGAACAGCAGCCCCCCCCCCCAGAAGAAGTTCCTGGCAGGATCGCTACCGCTCTGGCTCAGCGCTGACTCAGACGTTCGGTGCAGGCCTGCACTGCAGAGCGCAGGAGCGGGAGCCTGCGGCCAAAAATGGAGGGAGGAGGAGCCTGGCGTCGCCGGGGGCGGGGGGGGTAGGGCGAAAGAAAGGAGGGGATTCTTGGGGAAGCTGGAAGGAGACTTTTTGAAACAAGGGGGGACAACGAAAGAGCAGAAGGAGAGTGGGAGAAGAAGGGGAAATGCTGCGGAGAGGGGGAGAGGGATCATCTGAAGGGAGTTTACATAGGTGGGGTGGGAGGGAATGGGAGGTTTCTGTCCACCAGAATAAACTCCAATAATCTCCCTGAAAAATGCTGAAGTTTTTCTTCCCCCGCTGATTTTCTCCTACTTTTGTTCTTGTCAAAATAAAAATTTAAAAAAATCAAAACTAAAAAAATAATAATAAATAAATAATAAAAAAATAAAAACTAAAAAATTAAATTAAATTAAAAAAAAAATAAAAGCTAAAAATTAAGGTCCCTAAGAATATAAGAAAAGGATAAATATTGATGCCAGGGCAGACTGAAGGTCTAGTGTAACCATGTGGTTGACCTTGGTTCCCCCTGTGACCTTGAACAGTCCTGCTCTGAATCATGCACAAGGCACAAAGACCTCTCAGGAACTGCAGACGCAAAAGGACGGAGACAAAAGATTTTTTTTGGAGATAACTGGTTTGTTGACTTTTTGCAAGGCATTTATTTTCCATTTAGTTGATTTATAATCACCATGATCGTGATTTGCATTTATGGAGACTTTGATTCAAACAGGATCCCCAACAGGCTTTGTGGTCACGGCCTGCAGAGGCCCATGGGTAGCCACCCCCGAGCTGGCCGGGCCAGCGGGGCGGTTGTGTACGGACTGGACTGAAGCTTTTAAGGGTGAGGGAAGAACATTCTCGTTGCCTCTTGTTCCCATCTCATGGGGATGCCCGCTGCCATGGGTGCTGTTGCGTCAGTAAAGATATACAGCGCGTAATCTTTCTGAAAGTCGGACTGCAAAAAAACAAAAAAAAAGATCTCTCGCAGATAAATTATTGCTTTGCCTAATAAGGATTGTGTTGTGTTGCCATGGTAACTCAAATTTTAGACAGACAAGGGCTTTTTAGACAACACACTGCATTAAGTGGAGCACATTATGGGTGCATTGAAGAAGGAATGTGTTGGATAGGGAGCTTGCGTTTCCGAAGCAGACTGTTTATTATCACTTTGGGACTCTTTCTGGTCTACGATGTGTGCGTCTTCCGTCATGGCATGGTCCATAGTGTGGAACCCAGCAATGATGGATGTCCAGCTGCCTCCATGTCGAAAAGGAAACAGCTGAGCCAGTGCTGCTTTGATCACACTGCACGGAGAAGCAACCCTGCTATAAAAATAATTATGCAAAACAGAATATCTCCATGCATGCATTGGGCTAATACCAGACTGAGTCAGGCTGTCCCATTCAACATGGAGACTTATATAGTCAGAAGGTCACTGTGGATAAATTTCGTCCTGGGTTTTGTTATTTGTTAAGGACTGATAAAGAGAAGAACAGGAAGGAAAATTATTTTTTGCTAGCAGAGTGAACGGGATTCATTGGTGGTTGCGATGCCGTTTATTGGCTCAACATAAACTTTGTCCAGTTGTAACTTGTGTGGGGAGTTTTCCAGGATAATTTTCAAAGCATATTTACACATGTAATTTCCCTTTGACAATGAGAGTAATTTGTCACATCCTCAGTCTATCACTCTCCACTGCCACTCTTCCTGCTGTGATCCTACCACTCCTTAAAGAACCCTCACTGGATCCTACCTGTCCTGCCAGCTATCGTCCCATATCCCTTCTCCCTTTTGCCTCCAAACTACTTGAATGTGCTGTTCACTGCCACTGTATTGACTTCCTTACATCTCAAGCCGTTCTTGATCCACTCCAGTCTGGTTTTCGCCCTCTCATTCCACTGAAACAGCTCTCGCCAAAGTTTCCAATGACCTGTTAATGACTAAAGTCAAAGGTCTTTATTCTATCCTTATCCTCCTTGACCTGTCTATTGCTTCTGACACTGTTGATCACCACCTCCTCCTTGA
Source organism: Rhinatrema bivittatum (assembly GCF_901001135.1). NCBI lineage: Eukaryota > Metazoa > Chordata > Amphibia > Gymnophiona > Rhinatrematidae > Rhinatrema > Rhinatrema bivittatum. The sequence continues at coordinate 10,488,591 of NC_042626.1, read as the reverse complement.
TACTTTATCCTCGCTTGGATTTTGAGACTCTGTCCTGTTTTGATTCTCTTCTTAACTCTCCCCTCACGCTTTTAGCATTTCCTCTGGTGGTTCCTCCTCTACTGCCATTCCACTATCACTTGGTGGGCCTCAGAGCTCCGTCCTGGGCCCTCTTCTCTTCTCACTAGATACTAATTCTCTTGGTGCTCTGATTTCCTCTCATGGCTTTCAAATCCATTTTAATGCTGATGGCTCCCAGATCTACCTTTGTACACCAGAAATTTCACTAAAAATACAATCCCGGATCTTGGCCTGCCTGTCTAACATTGATGCTTGGATGCCCCGCTGCCACCTTAAATTCAACATGGCCAAGTCTGAGCTCCTTATCTTTCCCCCCAAGCCCACCTCCCCTCTTCCTCTGTTGCTGTAGATAACATGCTTGTTGTCCCTGTCCCATCAGCCCGTAACCTTGGACTCCTCTCTCTACGCATATCCAGAACACTGGTAAAATGTGTCCTGTCTTTCTTTATATAACATTGCCAAAATCCATCCTTTCCTTTCTGAACACACTACCAGAACCCTTATCCACTCTCTCATCTCCTCCCACTTAAACTATTGCACCCTGCTCCTCACAGGCCTCCTATCAAGCCATCTCTCACTACTGCAATCTGTCCTAAATTCAGCTGCATGACTTATCTTTTGCCAAAGTTGCTACGCTCACATAACCCCTCTTCTGAAGTCACTGCATTGGCTCCCTCTCCGCTACCGCATACAGTTCAAGCTCCTCTTTCTCACCTACAAACGCCTTCACTCTGCAGCACCTCACTACCTCTCCTCTCGCATCTCTCTCTACACCCCTCCTCGTGCACTCTGTTTGTGGGATAAGTCACTCCTATCTGCCCTTCTCCTCTACCGCAATTCCAGACTCCGTGCTTTCTACCTGACTGAGCCGTGGGCTTGGAATAGTCTTCCTGAGCTGCTGCGTCATGCTCCTTCTCTTGCCGTGTTTAAATCCCACCTAAAGACCCACCTTTCTGAAACCGCTTTTAAATCTTAGGCCTGGTTGTCTGCTTTTAGTCTTAACTAACTTTCTTTTCTTTTTAACCATTATCTTGCTTTATGAAATACCCCAAGTATTTTGCCCTGTATGTTTATCTTATTAGATTGTAAGCTCTATTGAGCAGGGACAGTCTTTTTGTATGTTTGTACAGCGCTACGTATGTCGTGTAGCGCTATAGAAATGTTAAGTAGTAGTAGTAGTAATAAAATACATGAATGAAGAAAAAGTTCACAGATTCCCTGACATAACCTGCAACAACGCCAACATATTGAGAATAATTCATTAATACACTCTAACTCCACCTCCACTCGCACCGTAAACACCCACTTCCCTCCCCCCCTAACCCTAGCCTGACCCTGACTTCTCGTAACCGGAGGATTTAACGTGTGATGGTCATTGTGTAACTGGGGTACTAATTGTGGACTGACAATTTTGCCTCTGGGACACCAGCAGGCAATGACAGGAAAGGTTTCCAAATATGCTGGACAACAGCCCATGTTCTAGGGTTGCCTTCCTCGGCTGAAACCCCATGCATTTTATATATTTTTTGATTATGAGTTATTAATATTGGTCCTCCTTCACTCCTTCCCGTCTGGCAGCTTTTTTTCAAATGATCCCGCCTAGTTGCAAACTGCCTGGTTGGCTTTTGATTGTTTTCCTTCTATTTTCCAAGGGAACCTATGCACCTTGTTTGGCTTTGAAAATACGCAGGCGCAAAGTCTGCGTTCATGAAAAGCGTCTGCATACCTTGCACCTATTGTTTTCTGTAGGTGGCGGGAACAGCGCGTGTACATCATGTAAAAAAAATTAATTCACGTTTGCGCGCTATTTCACTCCCCGCCCCTGACCACGACCACCAGAACGCCTCTTTTATAAACACAGGGTGGAGGCTGTGCGCATTTGTAGCCGCGGTTGGGGAAGGCAGGTTTCAGTCAGGCCCTCTTTAGCCTGGGAAAAGCCTTTGCAAATAGCCTGGCCCAGACCCACCTGCAGCGGGAGTCCATATCGTTCTGAAATACATTGCGCGTGACGCGCCAACAACTCAAAGCTTGGCGCTGCAAATTTGAGACATCCACCTGACATTTTTTTCCTGGGATCCACGCCCTGTGCGAACAATTACTGTGCCGCCATCCCCTCCCCCCACCCCGTTCATTCATCTTCTGTCCCAGGCCCACCAAAAAACCACCCAGCTCCCTTCAGTGATACAAACTTTAAAAACTGCCCCTTCCCTCTGTACCAATGGCTGGTGCAAGGGTATTAGGTGCCCCAGGTGAATTTTATAGCCTTGCACGACCCCCCCCACTCCATTACACACACAGTTAAGAGTTATGCATTTATATTTTACATGAAAAATATCAAAATACCATATTCTGAGGTAAAAAATCCCTTTCATTATATTTACATGCACTGCTGTGATGCCAACCAGGAATCCCTGCAAAAAGATACTTGGAAGCCATATGGTATTAGGCCTATTGTGATGTGAGTAGGGTGTGGGCTTCACCCTCCGAAAGCCCTAAAACACTGATACACTTCCTATTAGGAGAAAGCCTCTCCTCAGTCACACGTGCAGAACATAAACAGACCCTCACCAAATACAGAACAGAGCAACCATAAAGTAGAAATTCAAATGCTCAGACAAAAACTGAACTGGAAACTGCAAGAAGCCAGACACACTATGCAGTGCAACAATGAAAAACAGAACCATCACCATTCCTCAAACATCAAACAATAAAATAAATACATAATCATAATACTAAAACATACTAATAATATTATTTCAAATAAAGTCAATGACTAAAAAAAATCAAATAATTCAAAACTCATCTACAAGTTTTTTTAAATGTCCCAAACACCAATAAAATATTTCAAAACAGCAGACAAGCAAATAACACCTGAAAAATAAAACTAAAAAGAATTTAAAAAACTCACACTCTCCATACCTGGGAACTTTTGATTTCAAGATGCCCTGAAATTATCATGGATTATCAGGCAGATAGTAACTGGGGTAGTTGTGCACATACATGCTCCCTCACTCTCACTCTCCCACACACAAGCATACATGCTCTCTGTCATTCACTTCCCTTATCTTAGCAGGCAGCAGCAGGAACAACAACAGTCTCCTTCACCCTTGAGGCCAAGGGAACGACTTCTGGCCAAGGGGCATTGGATTACTTCCTGCAGGGTGCGCTCCTCTTCCTCCTCAGCAGCACGGCCCTGCCAAAATCGACGGTGTGGTCAGTGCTGCCTTAATAAGTGGAGAAGCAGTGCAGCCCTGCTGGCAATGCTGCTGCTTCTCCTCTCACTAAGCAGCGCTGACCATGCCATTGACTTTGGCAGGGCTGTGCTACTTTTTCTTGGCAACATGGATCTCTTCTGCCACTGGCGGGATTGGGAAAACTGGCGGCACCACGGGCCTCCTCTTCTTCTGCCACCAGTGGAATCGGATCCACTGGCAGCACCACGGATACTCTTCTTCCACTGCCGGTGGAATCGGGTCCCACCAGCGGCACTACAGCCCTCCTTCCGCCGCCGGTGAGATTGGGTTCACTGGCGCCAGCATGGGCCTTTCCCGGCTCCCGAAACCAGCCCGCCGGGTGTGCCACCCTGTGCAGTTGCACGGTTTGCACAGCTGGTGGCGCCGAGCCTGGATCCACAGAACTCTTTTCTGGAGATTCGTGCATCGCAGTACATTAAGGGGGTCATTTTAAAAGGAGTTACACGTGCAAATGTAACATACTAGCATAGCAATTTTCAGAAGCCACTTATTTTAATAAAGTGCATTTACTTGAGTAAAACCCAGTTTTACGCCTGTAGATGCTTTCTGAAACCAGGTCCTCACCGTGTGGTGCAGAACTGCGCTGACTTCTTGAGGCCACCTCAGCACTGAGTTTGTGGTAGGAAAAGGAAGGTTCTAGATCTGATTTTAGTGGGTGCCTGTGGCAGGACCATTGTGCTCCAAACGGGTAATAAGTTCTGCAGAAGTAAAAAAAGAACCCCCTTCTCTGATATGGAAGCTGCCTTCTCATCCAGGGACAAGCTTTTCTTTTTCGACTATGTGCTAAAAAAAAACGAAACAAAACGAAACACAATGTGTTTGTTTGTGTCGTTGCAGATTGGAAAGGAAATGTAAGGAAATGCCAGCTCCGGGTTTCAAATGCCTGCACGACGCCTCCCTGCCTGGCAGCCTTGGATCTTTCTGGCAAGCTGAGAGGGCTGCGGAGCTCGGGCACCATTTAGGTGCAAAGCTTTCCTGGGCTCCTTCAGCGCATCTTTCCTGGACTTCGAGGCTTTTGTTAGAAAGAATTGGTGAAGTCCAGGAAACGAAGGCGGGGGTGAGGGTTTGGGGTGGCTTCCGTGAGACGGAGCTTTGCAGATGGGGGGGGGGGGGGGGGGTCTCCTGGCACCGGCCCTTGGGTTTGGACCGTGGCATGGGGCCCAGGAGCACCAGCTGTAGCCAGAGCGCTCCTCCCCCCCCCCCCCCCCCTTACAAAGCCGTCTGCCTGCTCTGGGGACCAGAGAGGGGCGGCTGGCAGCGCCCCCTCTCCAGCCAGGGGCTCAGCTTCTCGCAGCAGCAGCAGAGAGTGGAATTGAATTGGGGAGGAGGTCCTTCGGCTGCAGCCACGCCCTGGCAGTAAAGAGCTGAGCTCAGAGGCGATGAGAGCCGCAGACGGCGCGGGCTGAAAATGCCTGAAGTCCTCATGGGCGACCTCGGGGCGCATCTGGGCCGGCTCCCGCTCCTGGCTGCTTAGCGGGAGGGGGCTTCGGGGGGGTTGCTTTTTTGTTTTTTTTTGGGTATTAGAAAGCGGGTTAAAGGGGGAGGGAAGGATGCAGGTTGGGAAATGAATACTGCCAAGGAGGACAATGCAAACGTGTGTCAGAAAGCAGTGGGAATTGTCACAGATCTGTGCCGGAAGAGGATCCCCAGCCTGGAGCTGGAAACTTGCAGGGAGTTCCTGCTTCTTCCGGCGGACCAGAGCCTAAGTATCTCCCAGCCAGGTAATGGAGCACCTGTCCTGCCTTCCCTTTCAGCGAGGCGCTGCTCCACTGACGTCCGGGGAGCAGACCCGGTCTCCGTGCAGCAGGGCGAGTGCAGGACCCAGATCCTCCGAGGGGTCAGCTGTCCAGGGCAGGGCTGGCAGGGAGGCAGCTGCTCTCGGGGAAGTTCCCGCTCGGTGCTTGTGAAGCCCCTTGCTTCCTTCCCTCCCTCCTGGCGCCGGCTGCAGACAGCAGGGGGCGACGCTGGGCAGGGCTGATGGTCCCTCTGGGGCTTTGCTGTCTGCACCACTCCTGCCAGCCGGAGCAGCCTCCTAATTAGCGCTCCCTCGGGGGAATGGAGCCCTCTGCAGGGGTTTCAGGCTTTTCTTTGCCATTCATGCGGGTGGGGAGGGACCCCTCACCCCCCCCCCCAGATAAAACCGTGCAGGGACTGCTGCAAGATCTCTGAAACCTAAGGGCTGAGATTTCTGGCCGGGATGCTGCTGGGTAGCGCTGGCTCCTCCGTCCCGAGCCTTTTGGCGGTGCCACCTCTGAGTGCTTTTACCAGCAGAGCCGCTGGTCGGGAAGCACCGGAAAGTGCTGCCCGCTCCGAGCTCTGCTGCTTGCTCGGAAAGTCCCAGTCACTCTCAATTGCCTGTGAATTAGCTGCGATCTGGCTCCTGACTGTGTTTTTTTTTCTTGGCTTTCGGTTGTATTTGGGAGCATTTGGCTGATATTTACTCTGCATTTGGAAGCAGGCGCTTTGGTTTCGGAGTCGGTGCCCACTGGGTTCTAGTCCCAGCTCTGCCGGCGAGACCCTGGGCTGAGGTCTTTCTGTGCAGCCCCTTTGCCTGCCCGAGCCCTGGTGTTTGCCAGCTGTAGTTAGGCAGTCAGAAGGCTGTGATTTTTTTAAATCTTCCTTGCTTTGACTTTGCCAATCGATAACATTAAGAACCAGCCGGACAAGATATATATTGGGGAAATGTGATTTTTATTATCACTGCAGGGAGTATATTCCAAGTGGGAATAACAGGAATTCAGGAGTACAACTGCTGTAGTTTGGTTTTTGTTTTTGTGTCCGAGGGATTGATTTACAAATGCCACACTATATGAATTTGTATAAAATGATCCTGGGGAGAGTCCCTCCCTCTGCCACACTCCTGGCATTGGAGATGGAAGTCAAGAAATAGAAACCACATCAGGTTTTTGGCGGGGTGAGACCAAGAGAAATATTCTGGCACTGGTTTCCTCTCCCCCCATCTGCCACACTGCTTCGGTTTGACTTGTTCAGATTCAGCTCCAGGGTATTGCTTCACTAGCCTGCCCATCACCTAGTGCATGCAGATGTGTACTTAGGGCTGTTTGCACAAAATCCTTTAAATTGTAGCCGGGAGCATGCCCTGCTGGTATCCTCCGGTAGCACAGAAACAGAGAGCCTGGGGCCAGACGAGGGCCATTGGGCTCATCCAGCCCCTGCCCCCAGATGATCTCTGGCTGCCCTTCAGGACGTGAGGAGCCTCTGTGCCTGTTCCAGGCTTTCGTGGATTCTGTTCCATGCATCCACCACCCTTTCCTGAAAAAACATTGCCTGAGCCTCCGTCTACTGCTTTGATTCTCCCCCCCCCCCCCTGACCTCTGGTTCTGGAAGTTCCTTTCCAGTGGAAAAGGTTTGCTTCTTGTGCATCCTCACAAAGATTCACTACGCTCCGGGCACTGTTGCCCATAAACCCAACTGCACTGCTTGTGATACGTTGCAAAGAATTGTAGTTCACCCGCAACAAACAAAAGTGCTACCTTTTTTTCTTTTGATCTGGGGGTTCTCCTCCTCCCATTTTAGAACCTAACTCCCTGCCTCCAGTGTATCTGACCCGGTCATTAGAGTCACAGCTTGTAGGCCGGGGGGCACGCTCCAGGGCTGCTTCTGGAAGTCTGCAGTCCAGCCACCAGGTGTCGCCTTTTGAGCAATGTGCGGATCGTCCCCCTTCCCCCCAGCAGCCGGGGTTTCTGAGCATGGCTTCTGCATCTGATATGGGGACTACCGAGGATTGAGCCAGAGGCCTTCTGCACGGCGGTGCGCCCCCAGGCTGGCCCGGCTTGTACCTTTCTATTAGCCGAATTCAGTCATCCATTTCTAGCTTTTGAGAGCTATGTAATTGTATATTTGTTTAATTGTTCAATCTGTTTGATGTAATTTTCTGTTCCTTGTTCCGTGTAAACCGAAGTGGTATGCACTAGTGCATGAACTCCGGTATATAAAAGCCTTTAAATAATAAATAAATAAATAAATAAATAAATAAATGTTGCCTTCATCCAGTCAGCGCTACACCTGGTTTGTTCACTCTTCTTCCTACAGAATGGGTCACAGAACGAAATGGGCAAAACATTGCACAATCCTTTCCCACTATCGCCACCACAAGTGTTTTAGTAAATTTTGGGGTGATCTCTGCAGCCACTGTGTGTCCCCGTTGTCAACGGATTGCCCACTTAATGTTCTGCTGTCTCGTGAAGTATCATTTGCATTTTTTTTAACCTTCTCAACATTATCAAGGGTGTGTGCAGAGTGGGTCATGTACCCACACCGTCGTCTGGTCTCCAGAGGCACGGATGCAAAAAAACGAACACGCTCTCTCTCTCTCACATACTGCAAAGTTTGCAACCTGCTTCCACATTCCCCTCTCCTCTTAGAAACCAAAAATTAAAAAAAAGTCTGTAAAAATCTAAACTATTTCCTGAGCTCTCCCCTCCAGTGATTTGAGAGGTGTGGGAGAGTCAGCCTCCGTGTCCATCCCAGGGTGCAAGCAGATTTGAACATTTCATATGTGTACCTAGCTGTGGCTACTCTTAATAGTCCTTGCTACAGACTTTTCAACCCCTGAAAGCTGAGCCTAGGCGGTAGTGAATTGAGTTCAGGTTGCTGAAAGCTGTTAGGCTCTATTGTAATATTTGCAGGTTCCAATCTCCCATTAATTTCTGTAATTCTGCACATTACCTTGTCCATTAGTGTGAGCAAATCTCTGAGAAGTCACTTCACCCCATTATGATGCATAGTCCCCCCCTCTAACCCTGGCATAATGTTTTGTGCATGGAAATCAGATTTCCTAACTTGGGCAGCCGGTGCCTCAGCTCAACCTTCCTCTCCCCAGGCACCCACTAAGACCTGGTTCACACCACTGGTTGGATAAAACAGGATCACAGCTTTAGTAATGTATTGGTCTTCAGCTATACATTTTAGAACAGCTTATGATACCAGCCACCTAGTGATTCTCAGCCCTACTCTTACGTGGGACCCACCTCTTTGGAATCGGGTCCCGAGTCAGAGCCTGGCTGGAACACCAAGCCCTCGCCTGCCACAGCCCTCAATGTCCGGGCTCACTGGAGAGCTTTTGCCCCTTCCAAGTATGGAAGCCTACCTGGAGCCTTGTGCTGCCTTATCTCCTCCTAGGTCGCCTCTCGGTTCTAGCACTGTCACTTCTTCTTTTGCATTGTTCCCAAAAATTAAGCAACCCTCAGTGGGACGGTGGGTGAGGTTGTTGGGCGGGAGAAAAGCGCACTTGGGCCACATCTGGCCAAGATCAACCCCCTTCCCAGTCCATCCTCCCTTTAACATTTTTGTTCGGTTTTTTTTTTTCCCATCATAGTCTTTATTTCCAGAGTTCATCTGGAAAAGTAGAGTTTCCTGTCTACGTTCATCCATGGTGAGCATGTACCTTGCACCAGTAAAGTGATCTGCAGGAAGACCCTCATTTTAAACTCGTTTGTAATGATGGCTGAGCAGAGAAAGTGGCAGCCATGAGAGTGGTCTTTCTCTCTGCCCATCCATGGAACAAACAAATGCTTTGTTACAAGATCGAGTCCCAGAGGCCCTGACTGACCAATTGAAAGTGTGTGAGAGCAGTCTGGAGTAGGTGCGTGGAGGCCTGACATCACAAGCCGTCGGTGCTGACGTCAGGGTTTTCACAGGCTCTGCGGTGCCATGGCGATAACTCCTTGTCGGTTCTTCTGAAGGACAGCACAAGTTTGCAGTGGGGTAGTTCTGTACAACGAATATGTTATAGCAAACTCCCATTTATTAAAAATAAAAGCGCTACCATATTAGGATGAATTCTCCACAATAATCTGTCTTGATCCATGATTAGTCAAAGTAACAGAAGAATCCTTCCCAACCAGGAAGTTGTCCCCACTGGAACGGTATGGACATCCAAGCCGGCATCTCAGGCCATGGCTCCTGCACTGCCAAGGAGAACTGCATTTGATTCTTGGCTCGGACTACTATGCCGCGAGTGGAGCTGGGATTGGCAGTGCTTCTGAGGTAGAGTCTTTCCTGCTCAAGGACATGTGGCAGCCCTCGGGCAATGCCACAGCTCCACAGATTGCTGCTACCACATGACACCTACTGGCACTGCAGGCACTTCATCGCTCCTTAATGGCAGAGTTAATCGCTGCTCCTAGTGAGGTCCTGTATTCCTTTCAACCGCAGTAACTCGCTGCAATATTCCTGTGTATCTGAGGGATGACTGATTATGTAATTACTATGGGCGGTGAAACCATTTTGAGAAGGCAGCAAACTCCCTACCTCTGGAATATCCATGAACGTTGATCTCATAAATGAGGTGTGTGACGTGCAAGGGGACGTGAGAACTGGGGACCTGACTCTGTGGGCCATTCATGCGGACAAAGGGGAATCTGCTCTTTGTGGTTCATGCAACTTCCTCAGCCAACCTGGTCTAGAAGTCATTGCACTAGGAACCTTGTTAGCCTTGGAGGAATGCAGTGCTGAAAGTGCTAGTTCCTTGCAATAGATAGTGAAGGAGAATTGAAGGGGATCTAAAAAATCCTAGTGGAGATCGACCTATAAAAGACCATTGTCCAAAAGCTAGTCAAGAAATGTACTAAGAGCTCGATATAAAGGTATTGCCTTATCTTTTTTTTTTTTTTGTTTAACCTTTAATTTGGTGCATTTAATGGATTCATAGAGCAGAATGGGTACATGATGATTCTCTGTAATGTGAGACCTGTAGGCAGCGATAAAGAGAAGAGTGCCGATGGAAAGAATCGCTTTGCGGCAGAGTTCGCGTTAATGGGCCTGCACCGCACTTTGGTCGAATGTGGAAAACCGGCAGGGCTCAGCAGGGTTAATGGCCAGAAGCATCCTTTGCTGGGCCATTGCTGAATTATTTGTAAACTTGGTATGCCGGAGATGCAATTAGAAAACGATGGTCAGAGGCAGTGTCTTTGGAATCATGTATAATGACATTTTGCCTTTTGAAGAAATGATCTTACCAGGCAGGGAGGCTGCGGCCTGCTCTAACCTTCCACCAATTACAAGATTTCTAACACAAGCTAATAAATATTCATGGAGGACCAGTTTTATCGGCTTAGTAAATGTTAGTTTTATGTAAAAGATTAGCGCAAAAGTGCTACTGAAGTTGCCTGTGATATGTCATTATTACACCGAATGAGTATGTTGAGCAATGCAGGTGGTGGATAAGATGATCATGTATGAAGCCACTCAAGTTACTGTGAACATCAGGGAAACTGAAGCACTATGGCATGAGCTTGTTGGCATGCCATGTGGGCGTCACACCGATGCATGGGTGGCAGGAATAGCTGAAGGGTAGATTTGGGAGAATGATGCTTACGTGGCCCGGTGGCTCAGTGAGTGGGACCTGGGTTTGATTTCCAGCTCAGGCCCTCCACTCCTCGGGTTGGCCGGAGATGCCATGGAGGCAGATCTCACCTTCCTCTGAGAGGGGGAGGGAATGGGTCATTGTGGAATGCTGACTTCCACTGGCCAGGCTTTTACGGCCCATGGCGGGGGGTTTCAGAAGGAGCCCTGATGTGTGTGTGTGTGTGTGTGTGTGTGTGTGTGTGGCCACTGTCACCGCAATGAGGGGGGAGGGAGTTCTAGGGCGTGTTCAGGTTCTGTGTTGGGTGCTCCCTTGGTTCTTGTTTCTGGCTTTCCTTTTCTAGTTGTGCAGCTCCAAGTTAGGTGGATGCTGGAGTGCATAATAAAAGTTGGGTAATATCCGCTGGCTTCACCTAATATTGTACACCCACCTTTTAGTGAGGAGGTTGGGTCTTGTGGCTGTTGATGCGCACAAGCGAGCGGGAGCCTGCAGTTATTGATCAGTGGGTTCAGCATGATCGGCCAGCACTCAGAAGGCAGGGCCGTGCTTAGAAATCAAAACACCCTATTCCCCTGCAGCTGTGGCCATTGTTGGTCACATTCAGGAATTCGATACAGAACGGCCCAATGCCTGCGACTGTCATGCAGAGAGACTCATTCGGTTTGGAAGCAAATAAGATTGAGATCTCTGAAACGAAACAAGCCGTTCTCTTGATTGCGCTTGGGAAGGTGAGAAAACCCATCCACCATTATATGTTAACTGGTCTTGCCAGCCTTGCCAAAACTGAGACGTATGAGAAGGTCATAGGGTTGCTAAAGAGCCATTTCTCATCCAGACCATCAGACACAGTGCAAACGTTTAAGTCTCACGAGCGGAATCGAGGTTGTAATGAGAGCATTGCTACCTCCACGGCTGAGATGCACAGAATTGAGGAGCAATGGCAAATCTGGTGAATTCTTAAACGACAAGCTTCGTGACTGTGGGCTGCAGAATGAAGCACTTTGGTGCCGGCTGATCCTTGCAGTAGCACAGGAAAAGGCTTTGGCAGCTGAAATGGCGCTGGAGCACACACAAGAAATCCGGGTCACGGTGACCGATGTGGACATTGTCGGCCACAATAAGAGAGACATTCAGCAGCCAAGCTAAGGAGCTGCGCTTCCAAACTCGTGTTTTTTTACTGTGGAGGCCAGCACTGATGCTCTGTCTGTAGCTTTAAAGGGGCAGAGTGTCATTTTTTTGCAAAAAGAACGGCCACGCTGAACGAGTTTGCAGATCAAAACTGAGCGGCGAGAAGGGTAGGGAGAACAACAAGGATCCTGATTCACAAACAAACCTGTTTGACACAGTAATGGGTGACGAGATTGGGCAAGTGTAT